>NC_140239.1:29498488-29670988 GCF_949987555.1 Borostomias antarcticus | reverse complement strand
TCAGGAAGATGACCCAGAACCTGATGGTCACTCTGACAGAGCTCCAGCGTTCCTCTGTGGAGTTCAATCAATCAATCAATCAATCAAAGATTTATTTGTATAGCGCATTTCATACCCAGAGGCAACACAATGCGCTTTACAGAGAACAAGGGAGGTGGGCATACGACCCACTCTCTACATATTCCAGAGGGAAGCAAAAAAACAGTAATCACCCGGGGGCCAGATAAGTGAGCTGTAAAAATTCTTCCGTGACCCCTCTCAACAAGGCGATTGAGCAAGCTCCAGGAGTATGTTTGTCTACCGGCTAAGAACATTTATAAAGCAATACATTACATTAAATTACATTTCAGAGTGAGAGAGGCTAAAAGCATCATAGGAGAGAGAACATTCTACGGACATGCAACGACATCCACAGCAGACACGGGGGTATCTATCGGACTCCGGGAGGTCTGCTGGTGACAGTGGGGCATCCACTGGACCTGGTTAGAAGATAGGAGGGAGAGAGAGAGGCACTAGGGAGAGGGAAGGCAGAACAGGGTTAGTAGCACATAGAGCCATACAGACCACACAGATATTGAAACAGGCAACCTGGGGCAAGCTCCTGGAATATATTTGTCTAATGGCTAAGAACATTTAAAGAACAATAAATTACATTAAATTAAATTTTCAGAGCAAGAAAGGCTAAGAGCATCAGGTCCTGGCCTAAGCCAGATGTGGACTGATGTGTGTCTGTGTGTACGTGTGTGTGTGTACTAAATACTACGATAGAGTTGGGAGAACCTTCCAGAAGGACAACCATATCTGCAGCGCTCTACCAATCAGGCCTTTATGGTAGAGTGGCCAGACGGAAGCCACACCTCAGTAAAAAGCACCTGAAAGCCCACTTGGAGTCTTCCAACAGCAGGGGTGATTCTAGGATCAAACCATTAGGGCTTCTCAGCACCTAGAGCTCAAACTGATTTGCCAATATGCCGTTTTTAGAATGACGTCCACTGACAAATGTTTTAAGTGTAATTCTGGTAAGCATTTAAAGGAGTAGTAAAGGGAAAATGCATGTTTAGCCCTGTTTTAAGGTTATTTATGATCATATACAATGGTTCAGATCAAAAAGTTGACAAAACTAGCAATTTTGAGAAAGTCTGATAATTGCTCTACCACCGTTTAGGTCATACAATGGATGTGGGTGGGCGCCGTGAAAAATCTTTCAAAAACATGTTAAACTCTTGATTTCTTTCAAAAACATGTTAAACTCTTGATTTCAAAGACAAGAAGTCCTCTCTCTCAATCCTCCTCTCTCCCTCTTTGCACTGACAATCACACACACACACACATTCAATTATATTGAACTAGACAATGACATATAATCTGATAATAAATAAAGCAACCAGAGTATGTGTGGTGTAAATAAATGTAACAGAGCTAACAATCCGTGCTAGCTAAGTTAAGTGAGCTAAGCTCAGCGCTAGCTCAGAGTGAAAGCTAATCATCTCTAAACTACCAAGCTAGCTAGCTACACTTTAGCAAACAGCTAACCTTCTTAGACGCACACCATGCAACTATAACCAGACACATTTGACCAAATGTCTTTTGACTCTAAGTCACAGTCACAACACATTTGACCAAACATACATATTATACATATTATTAATTTAAAATTGTTTAATTTTGTGTTAACATTTCAACTTATGAAATTATAAGTTTCATCTAGCTACAGTACGCCATGAAATTCATCACTAGTTTACCTAGCTTCCCCATACTGATTTGACTGGCACCAAGCGGACATTACCAACGGCAACGAAGGGATTTTTTATTTTATTTTATTGTACAATAAAGAGACATGCACATTGGTTTGCTCCAGCAAGAATACTGTTTAAATAAAGCCCCTAACCACCTGTATTTGTTTGCCCCCTGTTTCTGGGCTAAAATGATCATTTCAGAAAATAAAAAATAATGATTTTAGATGTACTTGAACATCCCTAAAAAGGGTCTAAAATTGCCCCTGGCCAAAAGGCAGCTAAAGGACTCTCAGACCATGAGAAACAACATTATCTGGTCTGATGAAGCCAAGATTGAAGTCTTTGGCCTGAATGCCAAGCATCATGTCTGGAGGAAACCAGGCACTGTTCATCCCCTGGCCAATACCATCCCTACAGTGAAGTATGGGGGTGGCAGCATCATGCTGTGGGGATGTTTTTCACAGGCAGGAACTGGGAGACTAGTCAGGATCACAGGAAAAGATGAATGCAGCAATGTACAGAGAGATCCTTGATGAAAACCTCCTCTAGAACGCCCTGGACCTCAGACTGGGGCAAAGGTTCAACTTCCAACAGGATAACGACCTAAGCACACAGCCAAGATAACAAAGGAGGGGCTTTCGGGACAAGTCTGTGAATGTCCTTGATTGGCCCAGCCAGAACCTAGATTTGAACCCTATCTCTGGATCTGCATCATACTCAAGAAGACTTGAGGCTGTAATTGCTGCCAAAGGTGCTTCAAAAAAGTATTGAGTAAAGAGTGTGAATACAGTACATACAGGTATGCACATGAGATATTTGAATGTTTTATTTTTAATAAATTTGCAAAAATATCAAAAAATACTTTTTCACTTTGTCATTATGGGGTATTTTGAGAAAAAAATGTATTTAATCCATTTCGAAATGTGGAAAAAGTGAAGGGATAGGAATACTTTTTGGTGGCACTGGGATGATGTCAGAGAAAGACCACATATCAGGCTGGTTGTTTTTTGTCAGAGCAAGATTGCAAAACTCCAATCTTGTATTTTAGATTACTATTCTTGCACTTTGCCTTCAGCACTAGATTATGCTCTTAGTCACCTGTTTTAGAAAGGAGATGCACTTCTGAGTTCTGGCAAGTAGTAGTACATTGGCTTTTCCTACGTCAAATGCAATTATTGTTAGTCGCTTTAGATAAAAGCGTCTGCAAAATTACTGTAATGTAATGTAGTGTAAATCTCCAAGGTGATGTCATCAAGATCACAGTTCTTGAATCAATCAATCAATCAATCAAAGCTTTATTTGTATAGCGCATTTCATACCCAGAGGCAACACAATGCGCTTTACAGAGAACAAGGGAGGTGGGCAGACATCCCACCTCTGGGGGAACGCTGTCCGGTCCAACACTTCTTCCTTGCTTCAGTGTGGATTTCATTTGGCGAACTCCCTGACTGTAAAGGCACCATTGTCAATATTAAGATTTGCAAGGAAGGTTTTTGCAAGTATAGGACATTTCGGAAGTGAGTGAACCAGGAGGTCACCCTCTTCTAGGGGCCGTGGCCCGCAACATGTCCCTCCTTTGACCTTTTCTGCCCACTCATCTCATTAATGAACATTATTTATTGTGAAAGGAGTCAATGAACAATAAACACTATTTATTGTGAAAGGAGTGTAGATCAGATTGCTTTAAGTATGCAATGTGCATAAAATGGCACACGTTGTATACATAAGAACTGATTTCCATCTGAAGTGTCAGTTGTGCTAATGAAATCAATGTCATGATATAATATAGAACGTATGAAAAACCTACTCAGATATGATCTTCCTCTCTATCTGCACATGTGTGAACTATGTGCCCCAGCTGTCTAGACAAAAAAAGACTGATTCGGCAAGTTAGCTATCATATCCATGGACAGCTTTATGAAACGAGTTGCCTTTGTCCCTCCACACGAACGTATGGCATGGACTTTGGATCTGGGACAGTACAGCCTGTGACTCCCCCCTCCCTCCCTATAGAATACCTGGGTATAAAAGGCCTAGTCTGGGGCAGAGAAAATAGTCTCGTTTGAGTACTCGCCAGCCCCAAAGTAGAGAGCTACAACGAACCCATCATGGGTGCCACCAAGCTTTGCCTTTTGCTGCTTTTAACCACCCTCGCCTTGACCTGTAAGTACTACTCTGCTAAAGCCTAAGTGTCGATTTTTGCATTTTCTTTTAGTGTAGGTATTTTTCATCTCCAATAATCTTATTACTATTATTAGCATTTTATTTTTAAGGGGAAATATCTTATTTCAAATAGGGCTTTTTTCAGAAATACAATAATAATATAGCTACATTAGAATTAATGTTTGTAAAAAAGAAAAAGAAAAAAAAAAGATCATATATTTTAAAAGTTGAGGATTTTTGCAGTCAGAAACATTTAAACAAAATCATTTGATTTATGTTTCCATAGATGAAATGTTGATTCTTTGCATTTTATTATTCACAGATGCCCAAGAAGAAGAGGAAGAACATGCATCTTGCTTGCGTAAGTCCCTACAATTTGTCATGTCTTACTAATGACCAACAGTGCTTC
This sequence comes from Borostomias antarcticus, assembly GCF_949987555.1. Lineage (NCBI taxonomy): Eukaryota > Metazoa > Chordata > Actinopteri > Stomiiformes > Stomiidae > Borostomias > Borostomias antarcticus. Next base: position 29,666,680 of record NC_140239.1, on the reverse strand, counting down.
TTACAGGGGCAAAAAAGCTTGTTGTTGCCCTTTGCATAGGCCTATATTGATTATTTATTTATTTTATTTAACTAGATAAAAAGCATTGAGATAAAATCTCTTTTTCAATACTGACCTGGCCAAGAAGGCAGCAAAGTTTCACATTGAAAGACACAAGGACATATAAAATACAGAGAACAACACAACTAAATATACAAAAGGCCTAGAGCACGTGGGAACAATAAGAAATGAAGGTATATTACTACATGAGCAGCTGGTGGTAAGGACTTCTGATAATTTCAGTTTAAAGCTGGCTAAAGGAATAAGTGCCATCAGTTTGAGGCTTGACTGAAGGTCATTCCAAGACCAAGGACCAGAATAAAAAAGGCTCCTTTTTCCAGCCTCAGTCCGCACAGCAGGTACCTGGAACCGTATCCAGGCACTGGATCTGAGGTTGTAAGAGTCACAAACTGGTACAAAACTGGAACATATGTACCGAGGGAGCTTGCCTAAAATGGCCTTATAAATGACATGACATGAAATGTCTGACAGTATAAATGAATATTCTCTTCTCCTTTAGTGGCACAAAGGTACAAGGCCTTCCATAAGTATGAATACCAGTATGAGGCTGAATCCCTGAATGCCATCAATGGAGCTTCCCAGCTCAGGAATGGACCTAAGGGCTCTTGCAAGGTAGATGTCATACTTCAGACCTCACAACCCTTTTTTCAGTCACTCATATCAATATTCAATATGGTTGTGTGCTAACAGCTTTAAAAACCCGTTGCCTTCCTCTACAGGTCGAGATCGAAGTCCCTCGGAGTTGTAGTTACATCCTGCGCACCACAGGCTGTAGCCTGAGTGAGGTGGTCGACACGGACGCAGAGGGCCACCCTGTGTTTGGACCTGCCGCCGGCTCCGATGCCTTCGCTGCTGCCATGGAGAAGTATGCATCTCTGTCACTTCCTGTTTTGCACCTTAACCTTTCCAATTCTAGTCGGGGTGGGCCCTGTCAGTAATTTAACACCATAACTGTCTCTAATGGAACCAAATTATGACTTTGTCATAATTGGGATAATATATTGGTGTATTGACCACAATTATCTTTTCGTGCTCTTTTTGCACAGACATCCTCTGAAGGTTGTGGTTGAGGGAGTGTACGATGTGAAACTGTATCCTGAGGAGGACGAGTCCATCACCATCCTGAACATCAAGAGAGGAATCGTCTCTGCCCTCGCTGTGCCCCTACTGGAGGAGGACAAGAACAAGGAACTGGTATGTCCATCTGCTCTACAACATCCTAAAACTGAGAATATCCATTCATGTGATTTGATTGGCGGTATGTGTATTTTATTTTTTTGAGTCAAATATACAGTTGTGTGCATATATTTGCAACATAGTAATGAATCTAGCAGCAAATTTACATTAAACTATGGGAAAGATCTGATTTCGGTGTCATCACCCACCTTTAGCCCACCATCCACGGCATGTGCAAGACCGACAACACCGTCAACGCCAGGGAGGACATCGCCACCGACATCACACTCACCAGAGACCTTTCCAAATGTGACAGCTTCATCCCCCACAAGGAGAACACCAGCCCCCTGGCTCTCATCTCTGGCATGGTGAGACTTCTAGGCAACGATGGCTGTTAGCGGCATTGAGAAATTCAACTACATCCCTCACAATAATTCAAAAACAATAACAATGACATATTCCCTCCAACAGCACTACCCTCTTGCCCAGCTGGTCAGGAGCTCCCAGACCTGCAACTACAAGTTTGACAATGAGAACAAGCACATGATCTCTGGTGCCTGCACTGAGAACCACATCCTGGTGCCTTTCTCTCACAAGTGGGTCTCTTACTTAATTGATAAATTGAATGTATCAGGCAATTTAAACACACAACTGCATCATAGCAGTACATCAGCTCCACAGTTCCAGTAAATGCCTTAAAATAATATAAATAATGTTCATATTCATACAGTGTATTTATCATCTATTGTGTTCCCACAGAGGAGAATATGGAGTTACCAATGTTGGCAAGCAGTCTTTGACTTTACTGGAGCTTTCCACCTACAATGAGAGAGTCTTTGAACACAGTATGCACTTTCTTCATTTTCTAATTGTAATTTATGAGATTCGTTCAGACATAAAAAAGATAGAGAGCCCATTTCAATTCTGCAACTCAAAACATTCATGATTCCAAACCTGCTCTTTGACTATCTGCAGATGAGGCCAACCGCAAGGGTCTGGTCATGGAGGCTGATGATGACAAGAGCGCTGTCCAGGACAAGGATGCTGCTCTGGACATCCTGAGAGAACTGGCAACTCTGTCCCAGACCAACCATGGAGAGAAGAGGGCCCACCTCTTCCAGAAGCTTGTGAAAATGGTTCGTGAAATGAAGCAAGAGACCCTGAGTGCTGCTATCCCAGAGGCCCTGGAAGTTTCCGGACCCCTGACATACCAGGTTCTGGCCCAGTGCGGCACCCCAGAGTGCAGCAGTGGCGTCATGCAGATCCTCAGGACCTTCGACACCTCTGCTGTTGAGGTTGATGCCACGGTGTTCGCCATGGGCCTGCTGCCCAACCCCTCTGCCCTCCTGGTCCACGACATGCTGGCTATGGCTCAGTACAAGCAGAGCAAGCCCATCTTGTATGCCCTGAGCAATACTGTCAAGAGGTGAGTGAATGCTTACAATAACCCTATATAATGATTACATGTTGTCTTGACTGACCTCTAGAGGTGAGCAATCATCAGTTTTTGTCTAAGTGGTTGTCTCTATAAATGCTCATTGTTTTCCTCACCAGGTTTTTCGCTGCTGAAGGAAAACTGACCCCTGAGATCCACGCCGTTGCTGAATTCATGGCTGCCCAGTTGGGTGACTGCTCTGGTGACCAGACGCAAACCTTCCTGACCCTGAGGGTGAGCAGCAGATTAAGCCAAATAGCAATCTCAGTTTTATACCCTTTTGTCTTGAGATCAGAATGACAGAATTGTCCCACTCTGTTTGACAGGTTATTGGTAACATGGCCGCTGCCATGGGAGCTGCCAGCCCGGCCCTGAGGACCGCTGTGATCCAGTGTGTGAACCAGCCCGCCGCCTCCCCGGAGGTCCAGCAGGCAGCCATCCAGGCCTACAGACTGACTCCTGTCCCTGAGGAGGTGAGTGACATGATGAACTACTAAAAAAAGAAATAAAACATTATAAAACAACAACCATGGACAACTCTGGCTCTTTGTTCATTGCATTCCTAATGAGGCAACGGTGTCTTCCTTGTCACAGGGCAGAGAAGTGCTTATGCAGGTCCTTTTGGATGGTGCTAGCCCCCTGCAGAAGCGTGTTGCTGCCTATCTGGTGCTGATGAAGGACCCCCTGCCAAGTGAACTGGCTCAACTGGCCGCAGCCCTGCCCCTTGAGGAGAACCAGCAGGCTAAGAGCTTTGTCATCTCCCATTTGACCAACATCCTGACCTCCACAGAGCCTGCAACCCAGGAGTATGTTAAAATATCATCACATTCAAATAACACAATAGCATGAATAGACTTTCCCTGTCCATTGCACCTTCCCTAACATAAATTTGACCTTCCATTGCATTAATTCTTCCTTCCCTTACAGGCTGAAACAGAAGATCATCGTTGCTCTGCAGGGCAATGATGTTGGAACCGTCATGGACCCCACCAAGTTCTCCCGCAACTACAAGGTTGGATCTGTGGAAGGCAACATGATCTTTGAGGGCGCCAGCTTCCTCCCCAAGGAAGTCATGTTGGACCTGACACTGAAGGCCTTCGGCTTTGAAGTTGACATGGTTGAGGTAAAACATTTAGATGTTTTTCTTTGGGGGACATTTCTGAAAATATGTAAGTTCACATTTCTGACAGTGTATTCTTCCCTTCTAAGGTTGGCATGGAGGGCACAGGACTGGAGCCAACTGTTGAGGCCCTTTTCGGAGAGCATGGCTTCTTCCCAGACACAGTGCTGAAGACCATCTACTTCGTTTCTGACAAGATGCCTCGTGAAATCAATGACATCCTGAAGACCATGCTGCCCCAACTCAAGACAGACAGGAAGAAAAGACAGGTATTAAAACAATGCTCAATAACTCTCACTCTCTTAATTAACTCGTTTTTTTTTTACTCTCACTCTCTTAAAATAAACTTGTTTATTTAATGCTAGATTTTACAGCATAATCTCAGAAATTAACAGTATGACATGAAAACTGTTTTTCTAGTCTTACCAGAATCTCATGAGGGAAATTGGCCGCAACGTCAACAAACTGGTGAGGGAACTGAAGGCTCAGGAATCCCCTGAGGCTATGGTTTACCTGAGACTGCTGGGAAATGAGCTGGGATACCTCAAGACCAAAGACATGGAGGAGATGGCCTACTCTGCTGCTCTCATGATTGACAACATGATTAAGATGTTCCCCACTGATGTATGTACAATTCCTCCAATATCACAGAACAACTACAATTGTGGCTATTTAGAAACCATGGGTCTGTGAATGACCTCTGATTTCTACTTGTAGCTGATCAAGGGACTGATGACCAAGGAGGACAACGAAGTCTTTGCCCACTACATCTTCATGGACAATGAATTCTTCCTGCCAACTGCCACTGGTGTGCCTCTGAGGATTGCCCTGTCTGGTACCTTCACCCCTGGTGTCAAGGGAGGCATGGCTCTGAATGACCCTGATATGGTAATTTCACACATAATTCAACAAAATTGCTGTAGTTTTTCTATTTCTGTTCTATTTGTTTGACACATTGTGCCTTGTTTCTTTTCTACAGGCCGCTTTCTCCTTCATGCCCTCTGCTGGAGTTGAGTTTGTGACCCAGGTTGGCTCTCACATCCCTGAGTACGTCATGTCTGGACTGGAGATGCACACTAACCTGTACCATGAGAGTGGCCTCAGAGCTAAGATCGCCATGTCTGGAAGCGAGGTCAAGCTGACCATCCCTGCTCCCCAGAGCCCTACCAAGCTCATCAGTATCACGTAGGTCTCAATACCAATCCGAGAAAACTGTTGGAAACCAATGTCAACAAATAACAGCATGAAACTCAAACCTTTCTCTACCTCATTTACAGCAACTCCCTGGTAGCCGTGACCTCTGCTGAGGTGAAGACCATCCCCCCTATGGTGGAGGATAGAGTAGATGTTTCTGAGTGCTCCTCTGTCATCGCTGGAATGAAGTACTGCACTGTCCTGCAATACACTGATGCTAGCTCTCACGCTACTGCCCCCTACTTCCCCTTCACTGGTGACAGCAAGTATGTACTAGAAATGACCAATCCACATTATTTCCAAACACATACTGTATTCATAATGTGTTCCTCATTTGAATGAGAAAATGTCTGTATTCTAAATTTAAACCAATACTTCTAAGATTTGCTGTGGAGCTCCACCCCACTGGAGATGTGTCTGAATACACTGCCACCATTGCCTACAAACTTCTCATGGAGGGAGACGAAGGTCTACAGAAGGTTGACACTGTGAAGATGGTCCTGAAGGCAGAAGGTATAACTTGATGTAAAATACAATTAATCCAACATATATTCATTGCATTTGTTGGTGACGGAAACCTTTCATTTTAAACCTGGAAACAGGTACTGAGCCCACAGAGGCCACAGCGACCGTGAAGTACAACCGCAGGAAGAACGTCCTCACCACTGACATCCAGATCCCCGACTATGACCTGGAGGCTGGACTCAGACTGGGCGTTGTCGATGGCAACACCAAGGGCCATGGAACCCACTCCATCTCCATTGACCTCATCAACAAGAACATCCCTCAGCTGTCTCTGGTTGGCCGTGCCAAGTAAGCTAAATCCTACAGATTTCTGCACTCCTTTGGATCAATTTGTGTTTTGTTACGACTGAACATACAAGCTCATGGCTTTCTTTCCTCCAGAATTCAGGCCATGAAGGATGCTATGCTGCAGGTCCAGCTGCTTGTCCCTTCACTTCAGGCTGATGCCACGGTCACAGCCAATCTGAAGCGTGATGAGGAACTGGAACTGGTGCTCCAGAGTGACATCAAGCTCCCAGTGACCACCTCAGTGCAGAAGATCTCCCTGAAATATGGTACAAAGGCATTGTACAATAACTTCAATCGCTCAGTCCTTAGCCAAGTCATTCAAAACTTCACAAATTCTCCTAACATCTCTGTTGATACATTGTATTTTATATTATATTCCCCATCCTCTAGATACCAGCAAGATTGCAGCGGAGGTCGATTCTGACATGAACTCTGAGATCCTGAACATCCTTCCTAAGGCTGAGGCAATTAAGAAGTTGTTCGATGATGTCCTTGATATGCAGGTGGGCCAGACTGAGATGAAGGTCCGTGACATCCTCACCAAGTCTGTAGAGGTAAATAGCTAATCGTTTGGAATGCACAAACTTCATTGTTAATTTATTCTGAGCTGACTGTCTAACAGGAGTCATTATCAATCCAGGTAACCAACAGCTACCTGGAGCAATATGCTGCAGATATCCCCTACATTCAGACCCTGAGAGTCCCTGAGATGCCAGAGATCACTTTGCCTGAGAAACTTTTCCTGAATGCGTAAGTTACATTAAAATTTTCCCTCACGTGATTTCTATAAGAAATCTTCCATGATTTTTCATGTCACATTTATATTTTTTGCATACTATTCCCCCCGCAGTGAGGCTAAAGCTGCCTATTACTTCAACGACAACCGCATCACCTTTGCTGTTCCCCTGCCTCTTGGAGGAAAATCAACAGAGGAGCTGAACTTCCCCCCTGCCCTGACCACCCCACACCTGTCTCTGCCCCAGTTTGGCCTTGAGCTTCCCTCCATGCAGATCCCCATCCCTGAGCTCTACGTCCCTGAGACCGTTACAGTGTTTGTGCCTCTCTTTGGCAAAGCTGAGGTTTCCACCAAGGTGCACAGCAACCTGTATGATCTGGAGGCTTCTGTATCTGCTGGCAAAGATGCTGTGGAGACACCAAGCTACTCAGCCAAGATCGAAGTTGCAGGCAAATGTCCAGTGGAACTCCTGTCCATCAAGATAGAAGGTACAATTTTCAATATAAACATATGTAATATTGAGTCAAATTATATTATATTTGTGTATTGAATCAAACCAATTTTCAATATAAACATATGTAATATTGAGTCAAATTATATTATATTTGTGTATTGAATCAAACCACTTTATAAAACCATCAGTGGGGAATCAATATTCACTTTTCTTTACAATTTTTTTTAATAGGCTCTGGACTGATTACTAGCACTTCTGCTGACTCCATCAAGGCTAATGTGGAGACCTCTGTGAGCCACCAGCTCCTTCAGGCTAGCATCAGCATCACAGAAGTTGGAACAGTGACAGACAAGATCAATGTGAAATCCAGCAGCAAGATTGAAGCAACAAGTCCTCTGGGCCTGAATGTAGCTCTGGAGCACACCGGCCTGGTTGGCTTCAATACTGAAGAGATCTCTGCTGAGAGCAACCTGGAGGGAACAGTCAAGGCAGGAACTTTCTTCGGCAGTACCATCGCCACCCAGTCCTTTGCCATCTTCCCATTCAGGCCAGAGGCAAAGATTGATTCTTCCCTTAAGATTGATTCAACCCTTGTTCGTGCCCAGAACACCCTTGCATTAACCTTTGTCAATGGTGAGTTGTCTGTTGTGTCCAACACCAATGCATTTGAAGAACTCCTAACACAGGCTGCTGAGCTTTCCTTCAAGGAGAACCAGCTTTCCCTGAAAAGTGACACAAATGCACTTGCCTTCGGCATGAAGATCCACAACCAGGCTGAGGTCTCTGCTGGTGCCGGAGCAGTCACTCTGAGGATGGAGACCAATGCTGACCAAGCTGAAACTCGTGTCTACTCTCTGGTTACTGCCTCCCTGAATGTTGATGGCCTGGCTGTGAACAGTGATGCTAATGTTAAGCTGTCTGAGTATGAGGCTACCCACAAGGCTACCCTGACCATGAACAAGTATGGCTTGGCCACAAGTGGCACTACAACCCTCCAGAGCCCCCTGACGGTGGAAAACATCTTCAATGTTGGACTTGATGCTTCTAAGGCAACTCTGTCTATCGACACAAAGGCAGCATTGAATGACATGAGGGTAGAGAATGCCAATGCTTTGACCATCACTCTTTCCTCCCTGGCCTTCACCTCAAAGGCTGAAGCTATCGTCACTGAGAGCACATCCTACACTCATGATATCACCATTGACCTGCAGCCCTACACTGCCTCTGCAAATGTGAACAACCTCCTGAAGGTGATGGATGCCACCCTGGCCAATGAGGCTCATTTGAAGGCAGAGCTCTACAAAGTGGACTTGACTGGAAGCCTGAAGGCTGTCTATGGTGAAGAGGAGATCAAGCACACATATGAAATCAATTCTGTTGACCTGACTGCCGTGGCTAAATGCAGCACCACTGGAAAAGTCTTTGGAACTCACATGAGCCAGAACACAGAGCTTGAAGTTGTTGGTCTTGCTGCCAGGATTCACAACGATGCCCGCTTCAGCTCCCAGTCACTCCGCTTTGATCACACCATTCGTGCCAGTGTCATTCCCTTCGACTTCAACCTTGATGCCATCTTCAATGCTGATGGTGACCTGACCCTGTACGGAAAGCAGAGTGCTCAGCTCTATGGCAAGTTCCTCCTGAAAGCACAACCCATGGCTTTGGCCAGCTCCCACGAATGCAGGGCCTCAGTCACCCAACAGCTGGATAATGGCTTCTCTCTGGAGACCACAGTTGACAACAAGATGGATGCACTTTTGACTCCCCAGGAGCAGAAGGCCACATATATATTGAAGTCCAAGGTGAACAACCATGCCCTCAACCAGGAAGTGAATGCTTACAACAATGCTGAAAGGCTTGGACTGGAAGTGTCTGGCACCCTCCTCACTGACCTCCTGAACACAGAAGCCAGTGAAAACCAGGAATTCACCATCTCAGGTTTCCTGAAGTATGATAAGAACACAGAGAGTCATATGATTCAGCTACCATTGATTAAGAGCTTACCAGCAGTCCTGGAAAGCATCAAAATCACTGTTGTGAGCATGGCAGAAGCCCTTCAGAATTACCTCAACGATGAAGAAGTGAAGGCTATGCTTGAGGCTCTGCCCCAGCGGGTGAGTGACTTTGTTGTGCAACTGAACCTGGAGGGTAAGGCTGTCCAGCTCAAACAGGGCCTGATTGCCCTCACCCAGGAGTATGCTATCACTATGGAGGATTTGGAAGCCTCTCTGGCTAACCTTAAGTCTGCTGTTGAGGCAGTGCTAGTTGACATTGCATCCCGCATCCAGATCATTGTTGCTGCTACCAAGGAGATGATTGTGAGTGGAACCCTGTCTGAATCTGTCATCCAGAGAATCAACCAGGAGCTGAATGCCTTCTATGATGAGTATGATATCAGAGGTATGATTGTTGCTGTAATTGAAACCATTCATGAGCTTATCAACCAGATTGACACAGAGAAACTGAAGGACAGTAGTATTGCCTTCCTGCACAATCTTGACATCAAAGCTAAGGTGGAACAGATTCTAAGTGCATTGAAGCAGTACATTGTGAGCTTTGACGCAACCACATTCCTTGAGGATCTGAAGAGATTTATTGCTTCCTTCAACCTGGAAGCCCACATTGAGGAGCTGATGGCTCAGATTCCCACTGACATGATTAGCAAAATTGTGGAGTTTGTCAAGGCAGTGATCCAGGACTTTGACATCATTGGCAAATTTAATGCTCTCCACGGAAAGTTGAGAGAGCTGATTGTCAAGTTGGAAGCTGACATAAAGGTTGAGGCCCTCTTGGAGAAGGTTGTGGAGCTCATTCAACAGTTCAAAATTGATGAAATAGTTCAGGTGGTAGTTAACAATCTGAAATCCATCGACCTCTCTGCCAAGGTGATGCCTGTGCTGGAGGAGGCCACCAACTACCTAAAGGCTACTGAGATGAAGCAGGTGATTGACCATCTGAATGAATATCTTGATTCTGTTGTCCAGAAGCTTAGGTCATTTGACTACAATGCCCAAGTGGATGCAGTCAACCAGATGATCAGTGAGTACACCACTTATCTGAATGAGCTAATCAAGGCAGTTGAGATCCCACAGAAATTTGAGGCTACAAGGCAGTTTGTGAACTTTGTTGTGTCATCTGTAATGACCTCCATTGAACAACTGAGGGAAATCAAGGTGGCAGATATTATAAAAAATGTGAAGGCTGTTATTGACCAGGCCATTGTTAATGACATGAAAGTCGTCTTTGAGAGTGTGAAGCAGAAAATCTCTGAAATGGACGTGAATGCTGAGGTCCTCTCCTACTTGCAGTTGGTGAGCAGTTACTACACTAGGGCCATCACCATCATCACTGATGTGTTTGTCAGTGTGGTTGACGTTCTTCAGAAGGTGGTTCCTGAGCAGCCAATTGTCAGTGAGGTTAAGCAAATCATTGTGGGCATTGTCACTGGACTGAAGCAAACTGAACTAGACATCCCTTCATTCACCATCCCACTCACCGACTTGGTTGTGCCCTCTTTGAAGATTACTCTTGAGACGCTTCAGGCGGTTGAGATTCCAACACAGCTTGATCTCCCTGAGTTCACCATCCTGGGTTTCCACACTGTGCCAGCAATAACCCTTACAGTGGATGATATCAAGCAGAGAATCGTTGAGCTCATTGATTTCATCATCAACTTTGAGATCCCGATGACTACAGTGGAAGGTTTCTTTGGAGAACTAACCATGAACTACCTGCCTGCCCTCCCGGAGATTGTCCTCCCGGAGATCAGCCTTCCAGAGTTCTCTCTCCCTGCCCTTCCCACTGTCCCTGTTGAGAAGCTCCTAGAGATTCCTACCCTCCAGATCCCCGAGATCAAGCTGCCCACCATTCCCAGTGAGGTCATGATCCCAGCCTTTGGCAAACTCTACAGTGAGATCAGAGTCAGCACTCCCATCTACAGTCTCAGGACCTCAGCTGGACTCCAGAACACAACTGACAGTGACATGACTCCTCAGCTAACAGCTTTCCTGACCTCCCAGGCCACATCTCCCAGTTTTGAGATCCTAAGCTACAACCTGGATTCCACTGCTCGCATTGTTATCCCTAAGATGAGCCGCATGATTGTTGCAGAGACCCTGAAGTTCGTCCACTCTGCTCTTGCAGTTGAACACCAGGCATCAGTCACCCTTTATGGTGCAGCAGCTCAGGCCTCAGCAAAGACCACAGTCAAGGCCAAAACTGGTCTCTATAATGCTGACATTGTGAACAGTGCATTCTTCGCCATTGAGGGTGGTATGTCTGCCTCCATGGACACCACTTATAACCACCAGCTAATAATCCCATTCATTGGCATCACCAGTGAGACGGCTCTGACTTCAAAGGCAGTTGCTCGCCAAGAGGGACTCACAGTCATTCTGACCATTGGAAATGAGGGAACTGCCAAGTTCAACTCAGAAGATGGCACCCACAAGAGCAACCTGCAGTTTACCATCAATCCCAGTACTGCCAAGCTGACCCTCACCAGTGACACGGACAGTGCCCTCCTGAAGATGAAGCAGAGCATGAATGCTGATGCTGTTATACCCAGCTACATCAAATTTGATGCCCGTTCTGAGGCTGAGGGCCCAGCTGTCAAGAACAGCCTGGTGGTGGCATCGGGACAAGCTAACTTGGGGGATTTGAAGGTTGAGCTCAAGGCAAACCATGACACAGAGCTTGTTGGTGGCCTCAGTGGAATTCTCACCAACTCTATCAATCTTGTGATTATTCCAGAAGAAGTTACTCTAAACTTCCAGAACAAGGCAAACACAAAGCTGACCTACATTGAGTATTTGATCGCCAAGATTGATCTCCAGAATGACTACTCTGCCACCATCAAGCCCAATGCCCAACACATCAACACTGTGGCAATTGCCCGCTTGAACCAGTACAAAATGTCCTACAACTTCACCATTGACAACAACGAGAACGAGGCTGGCATCTTTGCTGCTGTGGATGGAGAGGCTAATCTTGAGTTCCTAACCACTCCCCTCAGTATCCCTGAGCTGAATGTGCCTTTCATTAACCTGCGTACCCCAGCCATCAGTGATCTGACCCTGTATGAGAATACTGGTATTAACCGCATCTTGACCACCACTGAGCAGAATGTTGATGTGGATGCCAAGATTGTGTACCAGAAAAGCAACCTTGCCCCCATTCTTAACATGGGTCTGATCCGAATCCCTTCGCTGGGCAATCTGATCACAGAGCTGTCATTCAAGTCTGCCATCATTAATCTGAATGTCAATGCTGGACTCAATGCTGAGAATGACCTTGTATTCAACCTGGGTGTAACCTCTGCCTCTGTGTTTGATGCCCTGAAGGCCAAGCTTGATGGCACCACCAGCCTGGCCACCAAGAGAGGGCTTAAGTTGGCCACTGCTCTGTCCCTGGACAACCCCCACATTGAGGGAACACATAGCAGCTCAATCAGCCTGAACACAGACAACATGGAGGCTGATGTCTCTGTATCTACAGTTGCTAAACTTGCCCTGCCCATCCTCAACCTTGAAGTCAACCAACAGTTTGTTGCTGACACCAAGACCAAGGTAAATGCTGCTTCCACCTTGAAGCTGAAGGGTGATTTCCACTTGCCCTTGATCAATGCAGTTGGCAAAGCAGAGGCTGACCACAGCCTGAAGCTGGATGGAACCCTTGAGTACATCTCCATGGAAACATTCACCAAGGGCAACATTGATGGCACAATCCTGGAGACCTACGCTGTTCTGGTCGCTCTGGACAATGAGGCTAACATGTACTTGAATGTTGATGGTCTGCGCTCCACTTCCAAGATCATTGCCAATGCTAAACTCAACAATGATGAGACCAAGATCCTTGAGATTGTTGTCGATGAGAACCTGGCTGTGGAGGCTTCCCTGAGCCGCGTGTATGCAATTCTGAAACTCACCAGCAACAATGAGGTCAACTTGGTGACCTTCACCACCAATGGAAAGCATGTTGCCCAGGCCACCATTGACTTTGTACCTGTAAGTTCCCTGCTTGCTGATGTTGAGATTGACATGTCTCAGCCAAGCAGCTTTGGTGATATTGCCATCTTTGAGAAGACTGTTGTTGAGCTGACAGCCCCCAAGCAGAAGATCTCTGCTACTGCCAGGGTTGCCACACCTGTTTACACCACAAGCCTGGCAGCTGAGATTGAGGGTGATGCCCCTGTCTTCAAAGTCACACTGAAGTCCTCTGCTGTCTCTTTCATTGTCTTCCTGGATTACGACCTGGATGGTGAGTTATACAATTTGCTCAGAATTACAAAAATACATTCATTACACTGTTTTATTTATTAATATAAATGTAAAAATACTGACAAAGCAACTCATTTGGTTTATCAGCTTCTGCCACTGTAAGCCTTGAGGATGCAATCCTAAACCTCGCTAGCAAGGCTGTCCTGACCCATGCTGACCTGACTATGGACATTCAGCATGTCTTTACCCAGGCTATGAGGTAAAATTTATCCACAGGCCTTAAATATATAATACCTATGGACATATTTAGGATCAATATAATCATTTTACTCAAAGAGGCAAGGATTTGTTCTTACCTTACATTAACATGGTCACAAGAGTGAAGGTAAGAAGAGGGAAGCTAAATATCCAATCAATTAAAATTGAAAATGTGTTAGATTACCAAATCAAGTCTGATATGCACCTTTCCAACACTTGTGTTACAATGCTTATATTGTTCTACAGTGAATCCAGACTCACACTGAATGCGGACCTCACCAGCCCCACCTTCACTGATGTGAATGTGCGCTACGCTGCCCAAAAAGATGGAATCAGCGCTTCCATCTCTACTCCATCCACTGGGTTCCTGGGTCTCCAGCTCCAGGGCAGAACTCCAGCTCAGCTGAACGCTAGACTCTACAGCCGTTATGCTGTGAGTACATTTTAAATCTTCCATAACCATTGTGCCACTAATTGCAATTTTTTTTATTATTTCTCCTACTGTAGATTATAAATAAATAAAAAATTATTGATCTGTTCTTACTATGTTTCTCCTCTATCCAACAGTCTGCCCCCGAGGATAATGTTGACATCCTGGTCATCAGAGCCTCTGTTAAGGAAGCTGAGAGGATGAACCTGAAGATTGCCTACAACATGGAGGCCCCCACTGCCATGCTCCAGGGCCTGAAGGAAAGACTCCCCGCCATGACCTCCACCCTGAACGCCTTTGCTGATAAGTACAATCTCTTTGGGCTGGTGTCCAGCCTGAAGAGTGCCATTATCAACCTTATCGACGAGGCCTACGCCACTGCTCACAGCCATGCCGAAGAGTTGAGCCAGCTGTCTGTCCTCTTCAGGAACACAGTTGTTCAGTACCAGAAAACTGTCCAGGTCTTCCTTGATGCTGCTGTCAGGTTCCTGAGAGAGACCCACTTCAAGCTGCCTGGCTCAGAGGAGATGACCACTCTCCCTGAGGTCCTCAAGGCGCTGACCACTGGCATTGCTACCTTGCTTGACCAGGCCATCCAGATGCTCCTTAACGTGGAACACGCCTTCAATAGTATGGTTGACATGATCAGAAATGTCCAGGTCACTCTGCCAATTGGTACTGTCATGTCTGGGGCTCAGGTCATTGATGCGCTTAGGGCCAACATGAAGAGCATCCTTGCTGAGATTGTGGATCTGGTGAAGCATCTGGAGAGCCTGGACTTGATCCTAGTGAAGCTGGGTGAGACACAGAAGGCCATCGTTGATAAGGCCCAGGAGTTTGTCGACACACTTAAGTCCGACATCCTGGATGCTGTTGCCATCTACATCAATGCTCTCTATGGAAACCTCATCTCCATGACAAAGAACGCCCTTGACTATGTCAGTGCCCTTGTCAACATGGAGCAGGTCAATGGCATCTTTGAATATGTCATGGAGCTAGTCAACTCCGTCATGAGCCAGATCAACCACACCGTCTCTGCTTTCTTGCAGAATGCTTCGGAGGAAGCTTACATGAAAGTTAGCGGAGGAAGGCTTGAGATTGATATTCCCCTCAACTTCCACCAGTAAACTGCCCTTGTGAACTGAAACTTAAGTTTATTAACATTATGCTTGCTCTGAAGGACGGTTTTGGGCATTTAGTTCTAACAAATATTTTAGCATTTATTGAAAAGCGCTGTGTTAACATCAAACTATTGTATTATTCTTGTTTACATGACAACTGATATACAGTACAGCACCAAGATGGACATGAAGTACTTGAGACCTACTAATGTTGAGACTTACTAGTCTATTTTCTGTTGTATTCAAGATGCAGAGGGTATAAATAAAAACCTATTTATACTGAATTTTGTATGACGTATCATTTTATGTGAACATTCCTGAGTCCTGAATATTTCAACTGACTACTGGATGTTACGGGAAGTGTACTTAGTTGGACGGTGGACATGTTCAGAATAACCATGCAAATAGCCAAGGAGATATTGATTGTATGGTGGAATCAAAAACATACATATTAAGATATTTAGACATTCCCAATTAAAATTACAGTGATCTTTCTCCATACTTCGACATTGACAACACAATGTATTATCCAATTTTGATCTGTGCATGCTTATGGTGGGCCAACATATATTGTACAGATACAGTATGTCGTCTATTACTGTGGTTGTTGAATGAGCATGATTGGACAGAAGGTGGCAGCAACTCCTACAATGTTGGTATCAAACATGGCCCTCTGTGGAATGAAACATGACACAATATTTGGGATCTAATGTGTCAGCGGTGGCAGATTTTCCTCACCACTGTCTTACACTTCCACAATCAAGACTAATGACTCCTGTTCATCACTCATTTTGCATTCCGTCACCTTAGAATTAGATGGTTCTATCTCCGTTTAGTGTAGTTCAGAGATACTGAACATCAACAACTTGGACATATATGGATGTATTTGCAGTGTAATATTTTTTTTAAGTAGGTTGATGGCCTTGTTAAGCTACAGTATAAAAGTGGAGTATACTACAGTACATAACAGCTTTGCTAGCTGGGATGGGAAAACTTTGATGCATCTCAGCATCTCTGAAATACACTAAACAGAGATAGAACCCTATCATTATAATGTCACTATTTATTTTGCATTTCTGGACCTCAAGGGAAATCTAGGCAATTGGAAATAGATACACAATATCATCATATTGTTGTATATGTAATATAGTTCCAACTGAGTAGTCCTAACCCCTTAACCATAACTCTTATCATTAAAATAGGGTCATGATAGGTGGGAAAATTGCATTCCCCAGTTGAAATACCTCCTGGCAAACACCTAGTAATTGTATTGAAACTGGAGACTGGAACACAGGGATGGAGATGGGGGATGTTTATGTTTAAGTTCCTCCTGGGCCCATTAAATGGGTTCTTGTCAGGGTCTGGTTCTTGGGATTTCCCCAAAGACAGGAGGAGACGGCAGGGTCGTGGACTCTTTCACGCATGCATTTGACACATACATGCATTAGTGGTTTGCTTCTTTCTCACATTGCGACATTTGAGCAATCTGTCCACAGAAATGTACTGTGCGTGTGCATGTGCGTGCATGCGAAAGCAAAATCTCATCGGTTGGTCAAAGCTGGAAAGCCTGAGGTGGTTTGGGGGTATGATATGATATGATGTGCATCGGCGCACCCGTGGACAGAGATGACATCACCACGCAGACAGACGGAGGCATGCTGGGAAACGGAGATGACATCACCGCGCGTCCCGGCAGCGCCGCGCCTGGGGACAGAGATGACATCGCCACGCAGCCTGGAGACAGCGCGTCGGGGGCAGGAGATGACATCGCCACCCACGAAGCCTGCCAGAGCCAGACCCCCCTCCCCACCCTCCACACAGCCCCCTCCCCAGCCCCCTGCCCCATGCCCTGGCCCCTCCTTTCAGTCGGCTCCTCCTCGCCACCCCCAACCCCCCCCCCCCATGACTCCACCGCCTCCACCATTAATATTGGCAACTCTATAGTCAAGAGACTTTTACATCTTTCCTTCATCTGGAGGCTCCTCCAGAGTTCACCACACCAAGGCCGAATCTATCATCCTACACGTAGGAACGAATGACATCAGAGCCCAGCAGTCAGACGTTTTAAGAGATGATTGGATAAATACCCTGCTGGAATTGGGTGGAAAATGGATCCTCATCTCTGGGACCCTCCTTACGTACTGAACGGGTGCTGAGAGATGGTCCAGACTGTTCTGGCTTCACACTTGGCTACAGGACTACTGCGCTTCCCAAGGAGTCCAACTTTGACCTGAGGCCTAGCCTACTGAAACGTGATTGGTCTCCACCCAAACCGGCATGGGGGCCAGGCTGCTCTCTGAAAACATGGCTTCTTCCCTCAGGCGCTGATATCATGTTGAATGGATTCTACCGATCCATCTCCCCTAGGTCCCAACCCTATTGACCCAGTGCACACAAATGGAAATTATTTTCGACAAAGGAACTACCTCTGATCTGACAGTTTTTAGTTATTCTAGTGTCTCTAGTGGTTGGCCTATAAACACGATTACACAATGCCTTTCTTGTTTCAAGATCCTACAGAGCCAGTCAGCGCTTATTGAAGCCTCTCCCCCCAACTATAGATTCTTTCAGTCTACTAGAAGAGGGAAAAAAGGAGGAGGGACAACCACCATAGCTATGGATGCTCTGAGCTGCAGGAACATTTCCTTTGATGAATTTACCCCTTTTGAATATCATGCTGTAATTTTAAAGTGCCAGCCTTCAGTTCTGACAGTAATTGCAATGTCCAACCTTCTTCAGATCTTTCTGAACTCCTGTCCATTATCCACACAAACTATGATAAGATTACCATCACAGGCGATTTTGGATAATGAGGGTGAGTCGAAGTCCAGGGATTTCATCATCCTCTTGAACTCTGTGGACTTTAGTCAACATGTTAAGGGACCCACCTTTGCAAAAATAAAACCTTTGCAGTTTTATAATCACTACACCGGTTATCTGTCAGTTTTAGAATAGATTTTAAGATTATTTTATTGTTTACAAAGCACTCCATAGTTCATGCTCCTGAGTACATGTCAGGCATGTTTTTACGGTATACACCAAGTAGGTCCCTGAGGTCCTCTGGCACTAAACTTTTAACGGTTCCTAGAGCCAGGACCCAGAGACATGGGGAGTCAGCCTTCCGTTTTTATGCCCCCAGCCTCTGCAATACCCTGCCAGAAATGGCTGAAACTGTGGGAACCTTTAAGCGCGACATGCCTTTTATTATGTAGCTATTCCTGCTATAATTAAATCTTTCCAACTTAAAATTAGTTATCCTCATTTTACTGTTTCTTATTTTCTATTCTCTTTTATCATATATTATCTGTCCTGCTTTATTTTCTTCTTTTTTGTACAATTTACTAATAATATCTTATTTATCTTTTCTTATTCTGTAAAGCACTGTGGGCTACATTTGCTTGTATGAACATATAAATAAAAATGACTGACTTTGCATCCCCATCTCTCACAGTGTCATAACCTTTGCATTTCTTACCTTGGAATGACCTGGTTATGTGAACCACATCATGTATTACATGCCGTCTGTAAACAACAATAGTCTATTGTACCTCTTTCTGTTGGTCTGTAAACATCCTTTGTAGAAAGTCTGGTTTAATGGTATGGGTAGTTATGCTGCTGCTGTGTCTAGAGACTGTGTTATGTAATGATTTCATTTCATTGCCCTTGCAGACCTTGGTAACTTGTTTTCCACTTGAATAACAGTACTAATGATGTTACGCCATGAGGTCTCATTAGATGTAGCTACACACACTATTCCCCACCACACTATTAGAAGGGCTGTATAATGCTGATTGATACTTTGTAGCATATACCCAATATATTGTGTGGCATTACCACATTAACTCAGTCAGAACCACTCACAGATTAGCTCGGTTTTGAACTGTTAATTCAGTTAAAAAAAAGTAATACATTTTGTCCTCCCTGGCTGAGGGTGCACAGTATGAGTGATGATAGATAGATAGACGGACAGATGGACGGACGGACGGACGGACGGACAGACAGACAGACAGACAGACAGACAGACAGACAAATAGATTTGTCTCTCACATCTCACATCTCAAATCTCTCTCACACACACAAACACACAAACGCACACACACACACACACACACACACACACACACACACACACAAACACACACACACACACACACACACACACACTTTCAAAGTCAAACCTGAGCTGCTGCAAGTACAGCTCAACATTGCCTTAATATTTCCCCTCATGCACGTCCCGACATAAATAGTGGGTTAAAAAAAAAAACAAGACCACTGAAATGAAATGCATATTTCATCGTAGGAGCACAGGCAGAGGATTATGTCAGTGCCTCACATATTTCTCTCTGATATATAACACACGATGCCACCCCCACAGAATGTCTACATCAAGTCCCTCAAATAAGACTGCAGTGTCTCCTTCATATGACACCTGCCATGACGTAAAGTACAAGCACTCAATTCTAAGGCAAGGTCGCCGGTGAAACCAAGATGGCCGTTTATAGGGAGGGAAAGTAATCTCATCGCCCCCTAGTGGTAGCGTTCCTAATGCCGAGAGAATCAATGGGATTTCTCATAGACACGTCTTTTGAAAAATGATATCTTGGTCGACACCGAAAAGTTAGTAGAATGCCTTAAACGGCAAATAATTGGAGACAAACTTTATTGATTCTGGTGATCATAGTTGATTTTCAATCACAATCCGAATTCTGAAAATATTTTTCTTAAATTCCATTGACTTTGACTGGAGGAATGGAGCAATTTTGAAAATTTGAAAGGAGGCGAAATACTGTTTGAAATTCTCACAGTTGGTAGATTATTAATGTAAAAACACTCACAAGTTTTTGTTTTGATAACTTCACCGAAATGGCTTCGTAGTAAATATTAGAAAATCTGGTCTATGGGAGTTTACATTGAAACTCCTCTCCGATAGGAACAAATCCGCTAGGGGCGCATGTTTTCACTTTCCCTCCCTATAGAGCACTGGGGAAAGAGGACAGGAAGTGAGCAAAGTGAGCAATATTCAAGTCGACCTGGACTACATTCTTTAGTTCACTCAGTGGTCATACTGTGATCACCAATAAGGTAGCCCCAACAGCTACCCCCCCCCCCTCCATCTTAAAATGGCAAGAAACATCTGCATTGGAGGAATAGATAACACCTCCCTCCCTCTCCCTCTCTCTCTCCCTTCCTCCCTCCCTCCCTCTCTCTCTCTCTCCCTCCCTCCCTCTCTCTCTCTCTCTCCCTCCCTTCCCCCTTTCTCTCTCTCTCTCTCCCTCCCTCCCTCTATCTCCCTCCCTCTCTCTCTCTCTCCCTCCCTCCCTCCCTCTCTCCCCCCCCTCTCTCTCTCCCTCCCTCTCTCCCTCTCCCCCTCTCTCTCTCTCCCTCCCTCTCTCTCTCCCCCCCCCCTCTCTCTCTCCCTCCCTTCCTCCCTCCCTCTATCTCTCCCCAGTTGATTGGAGGTCAAAGAAGGTGGATTGGTTATCATTTGATTGAAAGTTGTGCTCGGTGTCCATGCAAGGTCTTTTAACAAAGTTTAGATAAGGGCCTTTTAGTCATGGGAGATGATGGGTTGTCCCAATGCGCTCACATGAAGGGAGTTTATAAAGACAGGCTTTTTTCCCACTCAGCTGTTTATGATAGATGAGGTCAAAGTGTAAGTCACAGGGTTTGTTGTTTGTTAAGCTCGTGTGGGTTTGACCTGGCAGTTTCCGACAGAACCAATGATTCCCTATATTATGGTGGAGCAGCACCCTAATCTATCAGCCATTACAGCAAAATAACAAAACGCTCACTTCCCGATGAGACCCATCACTCATGGATTTTTACTGGGCTGATAGTTCCTGTTCAATTTAAAATGCTATTAACCATCGTTCTATTTCCCCTCAAAGACAAAGTGTGTTCCCACTGGCCCTCCAGGTTGGGCGTGGGGCTGAGGGCTAATAACTCGCTCCCGGAAAAACACATTATTACAGAAACCAGAAGCAGAGCACAACCAAATCTACGGGACACTGCAGCTACTGTAGTCCTCATACGGTAACAGGCGAGACACCATGACGCCCTTGGGCCAAAGCCAACAGGACGCCCTTGGGCCGACTAGACCACTAGTGTGCCTGAAAAACAACATTTTTAAAATTGATTTTTTTATTCAAACTTTTATTTAGACTTGAAAAAATCTCTGAGGTTTCCAGAGATGACGAGTGTACAGACAGAGAAATTACATACTGTACAACAGAGATAAAATCAGCTAAAACAGTTACATGAGGATCGAAAACTGGTACGTACGAATGCTGTACAGAGGCGACAACCTTACACTGGCAGCGAGAGAAATGACCAGTAGAGGCATCGACATCATGGGTATCAGTGAAACACACTGCACAGGGCAAGGACAAGTGGAACTTGCAGAATGAGATACCATCATTTACTTGGGAAGAGATGATGACTACCACAGAGAAGGAGTGGCTACCTGCGCAACACTTTAGGCTAACGCTACTAGAACGCTACTAGAATTATTTTTGCCTTTGGTTAGCTTTGCCCAAGCTGACCAACTGTGCCCCTTTTGTGTGGATAGCAGGCTGGAAAAAGAACATTAGCTATCCATAGCCCCTTTCAGAATACATGTTCTGTCACTGACGCACAGGCGAAGTAGGCAGTGTTAGCCGTTCTTGCTGAACTGATTAACAGGAAGTGAAGAGACAAATTTAATAATCAATGCCCAAAATGTGCAAGGTCCAGGAAAAGCCTTTTCTGTCAGAAACTGAGTTTGAATGACAGAAGCTCCTTGCTTGTGGGGTGCAAGACAGGAGATTATGGCGGGGAGCTATTATTAATTTAGTCATTTTAACCCCCACCCCCACCCCTGTTAGAGTTCAGTATAGTGTCTCTCTCGGTGTCAAGTCAATCAAAAATGTGTTTTCGGGATTAAGTGGGGCGTGAGATGCAAAGTTGTGGTAAATCCCATTTTAATTTGCATAAACCCCTATACCAAATTTCTAATGAGAATTCTAGTTGAACTTTGAACTCTCATTAGGAATCTAATTTGAATTAATTTCCAGCCCAACATGTATGAAAGACTTGGTCATTTTCAGCACATATGTGAGGGACACAGAGGTCCCATTCAGTATAATATGCAGAGAATCTCCTCCCTAACGAGGGCCATTTGGCTTGGCCTGTGCTGCAGATTTAACAGATAACGAGGGCAGTGTTTAATTGCCTAGCTAATGTGTCTATTCATCTTTGTCAGTGCTTTGATAGGATAGGACAGTGGAGAGCAATTGAGCATGGAGCAGGAAAAGCTCTGCAAATGTATTTTGCTGATAATGTGTACTGTCTTTTAAATACATGTACAGTGAGTGAGGATGCAGGAAAGGAGGATACCCCACAGGTTTTACCCAGTGATTTCATCTGTGATAGGCATGATGTTTGTACTGTAATTGGGTATTATAAAGTTTTTGTTGACGTTTTAAGATTTAATTTGATGTGTAATCTGTCCCCTGACAGCTCCCCACATCTGGGAGAGGGCTACGCCCAAACTCAAATGTCAACCATGACCCCTATGACACAGTAGGCTATAGCACTGTATGTGGTTCCTTTAATATGGAGCAGTTGAGGTGTTCTTGTTGTCATCTTAACAGTATCGTCAAAAGATGATTCTATGGCGGTTTAGGACAAGATGAGGTGTGCGATGCACACGGGTGATGTCATGTGTTACTTTGAGCTACAGTATGAGACACAAAGGGATACCAGCTGTCATTAGAAAATATGTCATCAGGTGCTTTGTATTCTCTTATAGATTCTTAATATACAATACTGACGTAAGCAAAAAAGGACAGTGAGGGGTTTCATAACTTGGTCATACATCTATTCCCTGACAACATATTGATTTCCCCTGTGAGAGGCAAAGAGAATGGGTTGCCTCCCTGAAGAGCTTTAAAATGGCTCCCACATTATGACGTCAACATCAATATTTCATGCATTACCCAATGAATGCATTGTATCATTTGACTTTACAACCTCTGGGCATCCCAGGGATTAGGATTTATTCCAGTAGCCTTTGTCTGTTTCTGCCTCTTTCTCATTCCTTTGATCTATAAGAAGATGCAGGAACAAAAGGTGCAGATAGTTCTGAATTCAAATGCTTTTATTTGAGGAGCTTGGCTTGTGTATCGTATTTCAAACATTGCACTCTATGTTTTTTATGTTTTTGTGTGTTTTTATGCACCTCTGAACCACCAGAACAGTTTGGTTCCACAAGATGCATCCTTCCAAACATTTATGGTCTTTTATGTGCTATGAGATCTGATCAGAAAATAAAAAAAGGATGATCCCGCACACACAAGGGTCATCGTGCATCACACAGGAGCAACGCTTTTGAAAATCTATTTTGTTATGCATAGCACTGCAAACAAATGTCAAAGCATGCCATCATGCAACAGTTATACTGTAGAGTCAAATTGACATTGAAGGATGACCTTTGCTTGAAATACAGTATTTTATGAGTAAGACCAAGACAGAATGTCTTAATGGTTTTCCAATTCTGTATTAATCCTGCATCAAAAAACATTAATTTGCTCTCAGATCATTTAGAAAATGCAGGTACCACACTCAACAAATATCACGGTTGCAGCACTTACAACATGCTGTAATCAAAGCCCTGTGAGACAAAGTGGGGCATTACAATTACTGTGCCTTCTGAAATACACTTAAATATCCTATGGATTACAAATATGCTATGGACTACAGGGATAGCTATAACACAAAATGGCCGACCATGTGGGTAACATCTCTGCAACTATCTACTCTACTGATAGTCATGTCTCTTTTTTGAAGTATTTAGCCCATGTTTAGTGCTCTGTAAATGTTCCCGATTTAAACATTTTCCAGGAGCTTGCTAGATCGTCTTACTGAGAGACGTCAGGGAAGAATTTTTACAGCTTACCTATTTCGGTCCCTGGGTGAACTGTTTTTTTTTTGCTTCTCTCTGGAAAATGTCCATCCCCCCCTTTGCTCTCCGTAAAGCAGATTGTGTTGCCTCTGTGTATGAAATGTGATATACAAATAAAGTTTGTTTTGATTTGATTAAAAATTAACAATTGGGAAATCTATTTATCTTGGGACCAGGCAAAGATCTGACAAAATAAGAACAGCCAGTGTTTGAGCCCTCTGTTTAAGACGCTGAAAATATTGTTCGATTTTCCTCATCTGTGGCATAACAGACAGAGAGGGCAGAGAAGGAGTCATTAGAAAGCCAATAAAACACACTCAATATATGTTCATTAACCTTGTGATGACCTCAAGGAGGCTGCAAGACCCGATGCATGGTGGGAATGAGGAAGAATTGCATTTTCCATGTTTGCTGAGCTGTGCTGCTGTGGACAGGTTTGACAAATGGGGGCTCTTTGGCGTGATTTGCAAGGACCACTCTGGTCTCCACGAACTTAATACAGCTCCACAAACCACAAACCCAATACACCCACAGTACAATTGCGGCATAACCTCTGTGCAACCTTGAAATCGTTCTATAGGGTATTCATCAACGATAAGGTACCAAACCATATTACAACTTCAGCAGAAAAAAACTTGTGGTATGAACACTTAGCTTGAAATACACCCACAAATGTGATCCAACTTGAAAGTATGAATCTTAACCACACATACAGTACAAGAACACCTTGAAATGCAATTTAGCCAACACTAGTGAGGCAGCTCCTGATGTAAACAGACAATAGTGCAACGTTTTCACATGCTAGGAATCCCATTATAAAAACTATGTTTGACCTTGCTATTACACCCTAAGACAACCACACACACACACACACACACACACACACACACACACACATACACATGCACACACACACACACACACACATTCAGACGCGTGCACGTGTGCGCACGCACACACACACACACACACACACACACACACACACACACACACACACACACACACCAAAGAAGATGGAGGGCTTAGTCCAACAACAACAACAACAACAATTGACTTTGTGAGAGTTACATGGTTGTTTTAGCTGACACCAGCTGTCAAAAAAACTAAAGAGTGTGATGAAGTGATGAAAATGGTTAAGATAATGCAACCTATCACAGTAATGGATCTCATATGCCCTTAACCACGCTTCCTCTGCTCCATTTGCAGGTGTGTCGTGGCACACAGCTGTCAGGTCTCCTCGCTATTGATAAATGGCCTCTTCCTCCGCCCATGCTCTCCCCCTCTTCCCCTTCGCCTTCTCCCCTCTTCTCTCTCTATTCTCTCTCTTCATACGGTGTCAGAATTTCTTTACTATTCTTTTTCCTACCTATAATAGCTTCTATCCACCCTGTCCCATCTCTCAACTTCATGTCTACTTCGCTCTCCACCTTAATCTCCATCACCGTCACCACACCATTTCTCTCTTTCTCCTCTCTTCTTCTATCTCTCTCTCTCGTTTTCATTCTCTCTTCTCTTCACCCTCTTCCCAATTCTCTCTATCATTATCCTGATTCCACAGTGGTTTGACGATATTAGCGATTGTAGTAGAAAGGGTTGGATGTTATTGTACTTTGAATAGAAAGAATGCAGAATAACCAGCATGAATATAAATACTTGTGATATTTCATTTTCAACTCTTCGAAGATGTAATGGCACCGTGTACCTCCAGGCCAGCACGGCCAACTCCACCTGCCCAATGGCTGTCGGACTCAGTACGTACTGATAACGGAGCCTGAGAATAGCTGAGCGTAAATGGAGGAAAGGCAGACTCCCAGAGGACCTTCTTAATTTCCAATCTGTTCTTTCCACATTCTCCTCCTCCCTATCTGCTGCTAAAGCTGCTTTCTTCCACTCTAACATCCTAACCTCTGCTTCCAATCCTAAAAAACTCATTGAAATCTTCTCTTCACTACTCCAGCCCCCACCTCCTACAGCCAACTCCTCCCTTCTCCCTGACGATTTCGCCAACTTCTTTGACAAGAAAGTTAACGATATCAGATCCTCTTTCCCCCCTCCCTTGGTCAACACTCCTTGCACCAACCTCACCTTCCCACCTCCACTCTCTCTCCCCTCTCCTCTTCACGCCCCACCTAATCTCACTTTTCTCCCCTCTCCCCCAACAAGGTCCTCACCGTTATAACATCTAACTGCCCCACCACATGCTCACTAGACCCTGTTTCCTCGACTCTCCTTCAGTCTGTTGCACTCAAACTCCTTCCCTTCCTAACTCACCTCATCAACGCATCTCTTGTATCGGGATGCGTCCCCTCCGCTTTCAAGACTGCCTACTCGCGTCGATGTTGGAACAGCATAGTCTGACTACAACAGCTGCCATGCAAAGTGCGGGCCTGCTCATTGGAAGCAATTTGGGGTTCAGTGTCTTGACCAAGGACACTTCGACATGTCGTCAGGAGGAGCCGGGATTCGAACCGCGGACCCTACGATCATTGGACGACCTGCTCTGCCTCATGAGCGACAGCTGCACACCCCTTTCAGCTTTTCCACGTTTTATTACGTTAAAGACTTATTCTACAGTAGATTGAGCTCATTTTTTGTATAACAATTCTACGCAAAATAGGCCATAATCACAAAGTGAAAACAGGTTTTTAGACATTTGTGCTAATTTATTAAAAATTTGAAATATCATATGTACAAGTGTGGACACCTTTTGATGTGACATCCAAAAGTGAGCTGGGGTGCATTTTGTTTCCACTGATACTGCTTGAGATGTTTCTACAACT
Source organism: Borostomias antarcticus (assembly GCF_949987555.1). Lineage (NCBI taxonomy): Eukaryota > Metazoa > Chordata > Actinopteri > Stomiiformes > Stomiidae > Borostomias > Borostomias antarcticus. The sequence goes on along the minus strand of NC_140239.1, from coordinate 29,639,941 downwards.
TAATTGGAGTCCACTTGTGGTAAATTAAATTGATTGGACATGATTGGGGACTGCCAACACCTGCCTATATAAGGTCCTACAGTTGACAGTGCATGTCAGAGCAAACGCCAAGCCATGGGGTCAAAAGAATTACCTGCAGACCTCAGAAACAGGATTGTGTCAAGTCATAAATCTAGAGAAGGGTACAGAACAATCTTCTGCAGCTTTACAGGACCCAAAGAGCACAGTGGCCATAATCATCATAATCATAATTTACATTCGTAAATGGCAGAAGTTTGGAACCACCAAGACTCTTCCTAGACCTAGCCGCCCGGCCAAACTAAGCAATTGGGGAAGACCAATGGCCAGGGAGGTGAGCAGGAATCCGAGGGACACTCTGACAGAGCTCCAGCGTTTCCTTGTGGATATGGGAGAACCTTTCAGAAGATCAATCATCCAGGCAACACTCCACCAGGCCTTTATGGTAAAGTGGCCGGACGGAAGCCACTTCTTAGTAAAAGGCACATGACAGCCCACTTGGAGTTTGCTAAAAGGCACCTAGAAGACTCTCAAACCATGATGTTCTGGTCTGATGAAACCAAAATGAAACGTTTTGACCTGAATACCAAGCATCAAGTCTGGAAGAAACCAGGCACCGCTCATCACCGGGCTAATACCATCCCTACAGTGAAGCATGGAGCTATCATCACTGGGCTAATACCATCCCTACAGTGAAGCATGGAGGTATCATCACCAGGTTAATACCATCCCTACAGTGAAGCATGGAGGTATCATCACTGGGCTAATACCATCCCTACAGTGAAGCATGGATGTATCATCACTGGGCTAATACCATCCCTACAGTGAAGCATGGAGGTATCATCACTGGGTTAATACCATCCCTGCAGTGAAGCATGGCGGTGGCAGCATCATGATGTGGGGATGTTTTTCAGCAGTGGGAACGACTAGTCCTGATAGAGGGAAAGATGAATGCAGCTAAGTACACCAAGATCCTTGATGAAAACCTGCTCCAGAGCGCTCTAGACCTCAGACTGAGGCGAAGGTTCACCTTCCAATATGACAACAACCCAAAGCACACAGCCAAGAGAACAAAGGAGTGGCTTATGAGAAAGTCTGTGAATGTCCTCAAGTGGCCCAGCCAGAAACCAGACCCGAATCCAATTGAACATCTGTGGAAAGAGCTGAAAATGGCTGTGTACCAACACTCCCTGTCCAACCTGACAGAGCTGGCAAGGATATACCAAGAGGAATGGGCAAAAATCTCCAGGAACAAGTGTGCCAAGCTCATAGCTTCTTTCCCAATACACCTTGAAGCTGTAATCACTGCCAATGGTGCATTAACCAAGTATTAGGCTAAGCGTGTGTACAGATATGTAACCCCTAAATAACCTATTTTTCAGTAAAATAAAATTGCATATTTTCTAAAAACCTGTTTTCACTTCATCATTCTTGGCTATAGTGTGTAGATGTTTGAGGCAAAAAATTAACTCAATCTATTGTGGAGACAACTGTAGCTCAGTTGGTAGAGCGGGTCGTTCATCGAAGGGTCAGTGGTTAGAATCCCAGCTCCGACTGTCCACATGTCGAAGTGTCCTTGAGCAAGACACCTAACCCCAAATTTGCTCCCAATGAGCAGGTTAGCACCTTGCATGGCAGCTACCGCCATTGGTGTGTGGGTGAATGAGAGGCCATTGTAAAGCGCTTTGAGTGCCGCTGAGGAGGAAAAGCGCTATATAAGTGCAGTCCATTTACCATATTGTAGAATAAGTCTGTATAACGTAATAGAAGGTGAAAGGGTGTGCAGACTTTCCGGCTTGACTGTATATTTCAAATCAAACTTTATTTGTATAGCGCATTTCATACACAGAGGCAACACAATGTGCTTTACAGAGAGCAATGGGGGGATGGACATAGGTCCTACCTCTAAATATTCCAGAGGGAAACAAAAAAAGTTCACCCAGGGGCAGAAAAAGTGAGCTGTAAAAATTGTTCCCTGACCTCTCTCAACAAGACAATCAAGCAGGCTCCTGGAAAATGTTTGTCTATTGGTTTAGAACATTTACAGAGCAATAAACATGGGCTTAATACTTCATAGGAGAGACATAACTATCAGTACAGTAGATAAATGGTTAAAGGGATGTTGCCTGCATGGTAGGCCATTATGTGTTAGCTATCCCTGTAGTCCATAAAAGTATATTTATATGAACCATATACTGTAACATTTGAGTATTATTCTACAGTACATATCTATACAGACTGTATGTATGTATGTATGTATCCTAAATTCTTGTAATTTAATCTTTTATGTATATTCTCTATGTATATTCTTTATTCTGAAGTACTTTTTCCCCATTGCTGCGGTACTTTTCCACTGCTGAAACCCCAAATTCCCTCCCATGGGGATTATTGAAGTATCTATGAATTAATTACACCACTTTTACACATTTAACGCCACTGTAATATACAAAGCCTACTATGGTAAACATCAAGTAGATATCACATACTGTACACTGCATTCGCACATGCATATTCTACATGCGCATGTCACATGTCGGGGGGGTGGGGGGGGCTCTCTCTCTCTCTCTCTCTATCTCTCTCTCGGGGGGGGTGGGGGTGGGGGGCGTTTATCTGTCATATTCCTCTCAGGCCAGTTTACTGTACACAGGCTTGAACATAAGCTCTAGCAGATTCCCTCCTCAGACTCCCTGCTGTTCCATGAAGTGATTACATTCCCTCTCTCCCCTTTCATCTTCCTTGATCTGTTTCTCATCTTTCCTTTTCTCTCCCCCACCTTTCTCTCCCCTATCATCTTTCCGACCCACTCCTCCCTCCCTCCTTCCCCCCCTCTTTTCAAATCCCCTCTCTTACCCCTCTCCACCTTAGCTCACTCTTTTATCCTCTCTTCTTTTTTATTGACCTTGATCTACCTTTTTTCATTACCCCTTTCTCTAATGTTCACAGCTGCTCGATCCCGAGTGTGACTGTCCATGTTTATATTGTCCTCCACCTCTCTTCTCCTCTCTCACCCCCTTCACCTGTCTCTCTCTCTCTTTCTCTAGCCCTCACAGCCCCCCCCCCCCCCCCTCCTTACCTCCCAGTGCTGTCACTGGGTATAATATGACAAAGCTGACAGTGAAGCACGACAGTAAAAAGAGGTTTGACCTTGGTGTTGACGTTGAGGGAGGCTGATGTCACAGACGCCCCTAGCTGTTGATGTGTCCCCGAGCGTGCTCTCGGATTTCAAACCCACTGTGCACAGATGAGGATTCAGTTTCTGAACAGGCACTATCTGTTTTGTTTTTTTTGCAGTTGAGTATTACAGGGCATATTTGGTTCCCCCATGCTTGACACAGAGATGATACAACTTCAAAGTAATTGGTTTGACATCTTTTTAATGAATGGTGATATGGGCTCCCCCTCTCTTAATTTCTCTGACCCGATATTTAATTAGGCACGTCAGAATAACTGTACGGTTTTGCAGGCTATTTGTCACACCAATACACCAAAATTCCTTACTTGCGCTTCTGCCTGTTAACTCAGTGTGTTAACTCTTGAGACACCCATGACTTATTTACAATGTAATGTCAGACTGAAGTGAATGTTTACTTGCAATTCAGTTGAGTAGAATATGAAACTGTGTTTGTGTGTTTTGTGTGGTGTGTTTGCCGACATCGGGGTATTCCATCATGTTTTGTCAAGGCAAGGGGATTTCTTTCTCTGCCACAGCTTGCTGTCAGTGTTGGAGTCCCGAGTCACGCAGCGCACAGCCTGTCAAACCCCTCCGCTTCACTATTCTAATGTTGTTGTTGTTGTTGTTGTTGTCATTTAGAGCTCTTATTTATCTCAATTTTACGGGGAGGGAGAGACAGGTAGTTCTACAGTTGAACCTCCTGTGTACATCCCCATGGGGAGCCATCCCAGACAGCAAGCGGATCTGGGCCATATATGGGCCGGAACTAAGCCAGATCTGGCCTGTATACGGCCCTGATCGGATTGCTGTCTGGATCTCTGTGATGGAGAGAAAAGAGAGGAGGAGGGGAAAGGAGGGGAGGAAAGTTCAGATAAGGAGCAACGGAGAGAGGAGGTGAAATGAAAAGATGGAGTTCATAAGAATGGAGAGATTAGGACCAAAAGCACATCTGCCTAAAATAACAAACTGCTTAAAAGTAAATTACCACAATAAGGACATGCATACATTTAGTATTATTTGAAAGGAGACACCTGGGCATTCATATGATATGCATAATGTAAGTGCCCTGTGTAAATATTGGTACATGGAAGCATTTTTTGGTTTGTTTTGATTCTGCATTTTTTGATTTGCAATAATACAATTATTATGACTAATGTATGCCTATGAGTTTAAAGTGCATCCAGCTTTAAGTTAAGGGGTGGGGGACATGGTCCTACTCTCTGGGGCTGGGGGACATGGTCCTATTCTCTGGGCTGAGGGACATGGTCCTGCTCTCTGGGGCTGGGGGACATGGTCCTGCTCTCCAGGGCTGGGGGACATGGTCCTATTCTCTGGGCTGAGGGACATGGTCCTGCTCTCTGGGTCTGGGGGACATGGTCCTGCTCTCTGGGGCTGGGGGACATGGTCCTGCTCTCTGGGGCTGGGGGGACATGGTCCTGCTCTCTGGGGCTGGGGGACATGGTCCTACTCTCTGGGGCTGGGGGACATGGTCCTGCTCTCTGGGTCTGGGGGACATGGTCCTGCTCTCTGGGGCTGGGGGACATGGTCCTGCTCTCTGGGGCTGGGGGGACATGGTCCTGCTCTCTGGGGCTGGGGGACATGGTCCTGCTCTCTGGGGCTGGGGGACATGGTTCTGCTCTCTGGGGCTGGGGGGACATGGTCCTGCTCTCTGGGGCTGGGGGGACATGGTCCTGCTCTCTGGGGCTGGGGGACATGGTCCTGCTCTCCAGGTCTGGGGGACATGGTCCTGCTCTCCAGGTCTGGGGGGACATGGTCCTGCTCTCTGGGGCTGGGGGACGTGGTCCTGCTCTCTGGGGCTGGGGGACATGGTCCTGCTCTCTGGGGCTGGGGGGACATGGTCCTGCTCTCTGGGGCTGGGGGACATGGTCCTGCTCTCTGGGGCTGGGGGACATGGTCCTGCTCTCTGGGGCTGGGGGGACATGGTCCTGCTCTCTGGGGCTGGGGGGACATGGTCCTGCTCTCTGGGGCTGAGGGACATGGTCCTGCTCTCTGGGTCTGGGGGACATGGTCCTGTTCTCTGGGGCTGGGGGACATGGTCCTGCTCTCTGGGGCTGGGGGACATGGTCCCTGAAGATCAGTTGGTTCAGATCATCTCTGTGAAGGATTCAAATACAATAGATTTCTGTTACACTTCCAATTAATTGAAAGTAGGGCTGTCAATTTAACACATTAATTAGATCAATTAATTGTGCTAGAATTAATGTGCTAATTTAATTAGCGCTAATTATTTTTGTCTTTCTTTCTTTTTTATTTATTTATATTAATCGATTTTGCCCAGTGGACCCTGTAGGCTACAGAGAGCAGGCAGCACAGAAGGAGTAGGCTAAGTCTACCTCAGTCAAATTGACAAACAAACTCAGTCACAAAATGAATTGCAATGGACTGCAGGTCAATTGCTATGGTAGAAGACAAGGGCTTAATGGAAGTGTTGCAAATGATGTCCTCCAATTCAGCTGCAAGCTGGCATCAAGAGGCACAGTAGTTTCAAAAATCCACGATATATTGACTAATAAAGCCACCTTTTGTAATGTATACTCAATGCTTTAGTCATCTGCCACAATCATGTAATATGTTTGAAGTGAAATATCTACATTTGTGGACTTTTCCCAGCAATATATATATATATATATATATATATATATATATATATATATATATATGCGATTAACTACATTAATTAATTACAGATCATGTAATTAATTCGATTGAAACATAATCGATTGACAGCCCTAATTGAAAGATGGACAATCCAGCCAAATAACAAGAGGGGTTGTCAATAAGGAGTCAGACTGCTCGTCTGGTCTCGGAGTGGAGGATGGGGGAGAGAGGAGGAGAAAGTGCTGGTTAGTCTACCAATTATCTCTGCCCTATAAATAGGCTCTAGAAGTGTGCTCTGCCTCTAATGCAGCCTGAAGATGGTCCGTTGACCGAAATGTTTCTGTCCTCCTATGTTCTTTTCTGTTGTTTCACTATGATAGCACTTTATCTTTTGTATAGCATCATGATTTAAGAATACAGAATTTTTTTGCATCCTTAAACCTCCGTGTGGATATTCCTTTTTTTCAGTGTGCAAGCCTTCCTCCATCTTTCATTGTTACATTTTGAAGGCTCATGCACCTGTTGAAAGATACCATAAGGACACTCCAAGAAGAGCGCAAACAACTTTGTCACCTGGAGAGGAGGAGGAAATGTGAAACAAAATTGGCACCACAGAAATCAACATATGCTGGGAGAGAGTGTGAAACATGCATTGAATGCTTACTTTAACAAATCCAATTAATCTCTTTATCCCAACACCCACCCACGCACACACACACACACATGCACACACACACACACACACACACACACACACACACACACACACACATGTGCACACACACACACACACACACACACATAAACACACATGCACACACACACACACACACACACACACACACACACGCACACTCTTTTCAAGGCCTGGCTCTCACGCTCAATTAAGAAGATTGCTATCAGCCCCAAAGGTATGGAGAGAGGTGGGGAGATAGAAAGCAGTGAGCTGGGGAAATCAATGTCTTTTTCACCCTTGTAATGTGATCGACATTACAAGTTGGGAAGGGGTTTTCCCAGAGGAGAATGACAAGGAAACGCTGTACAGCATGTGTGTGTGTGTGTGTGTGTGTGTGTGTGTGTGTGTTTGAGAGAGAGAGAGAGACAGAGAGAGAGAGTGACAGAGAGGGGGAGAGACAGAGAGGGAGAATGTCAGGGAAAGGAAAATAGAGAGAAGAAACGAGGGAACTTAGAGTGAAATGGGATGTGAAAGAGAGGATGGAGGGAACACGAAAATGAGAGAATGACAGAAGAGAGTAAGTGAAGCAGGACGTAAGAGAAAGGTTTAATGAAGAGTAATGTCAGAGAAAGACAGACAGGGAGAGTGAAAAGGAGAGGGGTCCGGACACAACTCCCCTGCAGTGAGAAAAACTAAAATAATTGGTGTGAAAAAGAGATTTTAGATTAGATAGGTTTTACCACAAATGCCTTAAGAAGCTTTTAGTGCCCTCACAGCAGACTTATGAGCACCCTTGAATTTCTCCCTTAAAAGTCTTCAAATGCACTGACTCTCAAGCATCTTGTTCATGTCAAGGCTATGGCACACTGTAAATGTTGATTCAAGTTTACCCATTCAGTCTGCCCAGACCTCGAAATACATGGCACAGGTTAAGGGCTGAAAAACAAGATGGCGCAGATCATTCCTGTCGCCGTCACGTTAGCTCCGCTAAGATTTTGCTTTTCAAAAACATTGAACATTTTGTACTTGTATGACGTAGTACTGTATGTGACTAAAAAAATTTACTTTGACTTGAGTAGGACTTGTCGATTGAAAGCCTAATGGGAAATTAATGTCAGACACTTATTCATTGTACAATTAAAATAAATCAATGGGGGCATCAATAGGAGTGCTTCGGGTACAAACAGTAGTCATTTATCATCTCTGTCATCCTCTGTTGGAGATTATTATCTAGGTTGATGGGCAAAAGCGATATCACCCTGACTTGATGGTTGATTAGAGATCTTACAACTAAACAACTAGCCTTGAGTTCACTGAGACAACATTGGGCCTCATTCACAAATGTAGTTAAGAATTTCTTAAGAAAAATTTCTTCTTAAACTCCACTTACACCATTTACAAGAGGATTCTGGCATTCACCAATGTTCTCACATGGAAAATGAGAACACAATCTACAAACATGGAAGAGCAGTCTTAAGTAGGCTACGGACATAATTGTGCAAAAGTTTCTCGCTATGTGTATAGCCATGCACCAATACAAATTCCTCGTAGGAGGAAGTCTACTTCGGTAAATGAAATATGATTTTGATTGCCCACTCTGAATTCGATCTGCTGTCCTCTGACTTGCCAACGCACCTGACCCACCCCCGACTTAACCATTACGCTTCAGAAAAGTTGATGAGGAAAGTCAGTGACAAAGAAGACCCTTTAAGGAGTAGTAAAGGGAAAATGCATGTTTAGCCCTGTTTTAAGGTTACTTATGATCATGTACAATGGTTCAGATCAAAACGTTGACAAAGCTAATTGCTCTTCCACCATTTTGGTTATACAATGGATGTGGATGGGCATCTTGAAAAATCATTCAAAAACATGTTAAACTCTCAATTTCAAAAACCTGTCGGGCACGATGTCTTGCCCGACATTCAAGTTTGCAATGAATGAATTGGTTCTGGTGCCAACTCTGTCAAAAGACTACGACCTGTGGCATCAAACCCCCGAGCTCAGGCAGTTCCACAGCCTAAGTCTCCCAGAAGCTTGGACTACAGACACAAGCCACCGAGCCCGACAGGTTTTGCTGGAGTCGACAGAGGATACCAAGTTCCCCTCTTATTGATCGTCAGCGATAGAGAAGATGGTCAAATCAAGCGCTGAACAGTTTTCCAAAAGAATAAAAGGGTTACGACGGATTTGAACCCAGCACACCATTACCGAGAGGGCAACGTCTTACAGCTTATGCCATCAGAGGCACTAGGATTTCATTGGAAAAGCAAGAATTGGTTTGCATCCCACAGAGTGAGGGGAACTACAGAAGCTTCAATAGGTCAGAATCAGTAAAAGTGTGCATTGAGTGTGTAGGTTCTGGTGCCAACTCTGTCAAAAGACTGAGTTCTGCCATCTTGCTCAGGAAACACCACAGGGTCTATTCACAGGGGCTGTCCCCACTCCAGCAGACACAGGGGCTTTGACCTGCTCTGTTGCCAGCCTGGGTCGGTTCACCCCTCCTTAAGGAACCTGCTGATCTCCAGCTCCCTGGGAACCACCATGTCGGTCGTGCGAAGGACCCCCGCTCGGCATAGCGCCCTGTGGCATCGAACCCCCGAGCTCAGGCAGATCCACAGCCTAAGTCTCCCAGACGCTGGGACTACAGACACAAGCCACCGTGCCCGACGGGATTTGATGGAGTCGACAGAGGATATCAAGTTTCCCTCTTATTGATCGTCAGCGATAGAGAAGACCCTAAAAAAGTCTGAAACATCTGAACATTTATGTTTCAAATGTGTTGGAGTGTGGCCACAGACAAGAGTCCACACTATGGTGTATTTGGGTGGGAGGCAATGCAATTGACTAGCATCTCATCTGCACCATTTTGTCCACATGAGAACAGCATCATTTCTTGGCCTTATGTGTCAACGCTCATAGAATGTAATTGGAAATGGATGGTCAAATCAAGCGCTGAACAGTTTTCCAAAAAAATAAAAGTGTTACGACGGATTTGAACCCAGAACACCATTACCGAAAGGGCAGCATCTTACAGCTTATGCCATCAGAGGTACTAGGGTTTCAGTGGAAAAGCGAGAATTGGTTTGCATCCCACAGAGTGAGGGGAACTACAGAAGCTTCAATAAGTCAGAATCGGTAAAAGTGTGCATTGAGTGTGTAGGTTCTGGTGCCAACTCTGTCAAAAGACTGAGTTCTGCCATCTTGCTCAGGAGACACCACAGGGTCTATTCACAGGGGCTGTCCCCACTCCAGCAGACACGGGGGCTTTGACCTGCTCTGTTGCCAGCCTGGGTCGGTTCACCCCTCCTTAAGCAACCTGCTGATCTCCAGTTCCCTGGGAACCACCATGTCGGTGTCTGTCGTGCGAAGGACCCCCGCTCTGCATAGCGCGCTGTGGCATCGAACCCCCGAGCTCAGGCAGTTCCACAGCCTAAGTCTCCCAGACGCTTGGACTACAGACACAAGCCACCGTGCCCGACGGGATTTGCTGGAGTCGACAGAGGATATCAAGTTTCCCTCTTATTGATCGTCAGCGATAGAGAAGACCCTAAAAAAGTCTGAAACATCTGAACATTTATGTTTCAAATGTGTTGGAGTGTGGCCACAGACAAGAGTCCACACTATGGTGTATTTGGGAGGGAGGCAATGCAATTGACTAGCATCTCATCTGCACCATTTTGTCCACATGAGAACAGCAACATTTCTTGGCCTTATGTGTCAACGCTCATAGAATGTAATTGGAAATGGATGGTCAAATCAAGCGCTGAACAGTTTTCCAAAAAAATAAAAGTGTTACGACGGATTTGAACCCAGAACACCATTACCGAAAGGGCAACATCTTACAGCTTATGCCATCAGAGGCACTAGGGTTTCAGTGGAAAAGCGAGAATTGGTTTGCATCCCACAGAGTGAGGGGAACTACAGAAGCTTCAATAAGTCAGAATCGGTAAAAGTGTGCATTGAGTGTGTAGGTTCTGGTGCCAACTCTGTCAAAAGACTGAGTTCTGCCATCTTGCTCAGGAGACACCACAGGGTCTATTCACAGGGGCTGTCCCCACTCCAGCAGACACGGGGGCTTTGACCTGCTCTGTTGCCAGCCTGGGTCGGTTCACCCCTCCTTAAGCAACCTGCTGATCTCCAGCTCCCTGGGAACCACCATGTCGGTGTCTGTCGTGCGAAGGACCCCCGCTCGGCATAGCGCCCTGTGGCATCGAACCCCCGAGCTCAGGCAGTTCCACAGCCTAAGTCTCCCAGACGCTTGGACTACAGACACAAGCCACCGTGCCCGACGGGATTTGCTGGAGTCGACAGAGGATATCAAGTTTCCCTCTTATTGATCGTCAGCGATAGAGAAGACCCTAAAAAAGTCTGAAACATCTGAACATTTATGTTTCAAATGTGTTGGAGTGTGGCCACAGACAAGAGTCCACACTATGGTGTATTTGGGAGGGAGGCAATGCAATTGACTAGCATCTCATCTGCACCATTTTGTCCACATGAGAACAGCATCATTTCTTGGCCTTATGTGTCAACGCTCATAGAATGTAATTGGAAATGGATGGTCAAATCAAGCGCTGAACAGTTTTCCAAAAAAATAAAAGTGTTACGACGGATTTGAACCCAGAACACCATTACCGAAAGGGCAACATCTTACAGCTTATGCCATCAGAGGCACTAGGGTTTCAGTGGAAAAGCGAGAATTGGTTTGCATCCCACAGAGTGAGGGGAACTACAGAAGCTTCAATAAGTCAGAATCGGTAAAAGTGTGCATTGAGTGTGTAGGTTCTGGTGCCAACTCTGTCAAAAGACTGAGTTCTGCCATCTTGCTCAGGAGACACCACAGGGTCTATTCACAGGGGCTGTCCCCACTCCAGCAGACACGGGGGCTTTGACCTGCTCTGTTGCCAGCCTGGGTCGGTTCACCCCTCCTTAAGCAACCTGCTGATCTCCAGCTCCCTGGGAACCACCATGTCGGTGTCTGTCGTGCGAAGGACCCCCGCTCGGCATAGCGCCCTGTGGCATCGAACCCCCGAGCTCAGGCAGTTCCACAGCCTAAGTCTCCCAGACGCTTGGACTACAGACACAAGCCACCGTGCCCGACGGGATTTGCTGGAGTCGACAGAGGATATCAAGTTTCCCTCTTATTGATCGTCAGCGATAGAGAAGACCCTAAAAAAGTCTGAAACATCTGAACATTTATGTTTCAAATGTGTTGGAGTGTGGCCACAGACAAGAGTCCACACTATGGTGTATTTGGGAGGGAGGCAATGCAATTGACTAGCATCTCATCTGCACCATTTTGTCCACATGAGAACAGCATCATTTCTTGGCCTTATGTGTCAACGCTCATAGAATGTAATTGGAAATGGATGGTCAAATCAAGCGCTGAACAGTTTTCCAAAAAAATAAAAGTGTTACGACGGATTTGAACCCAGAACACCATTACCGAAAGGGCAACATCTTACAGCTTATGCCATCAGAGGCACTAGGGTTTCAGTGGAAAAGCGAGAATTGGTTTGCATCCCACAGAGTGAGGGGAACTACAGAAGCTTCAATAAGTCAGAATCGGTAAAAGTGTGCATTGAGTGTGTAGGTTCTGGTGCCAACTCTGTCAAAAGACTGAGTTCTGCCATCTTGCTCAGGAGACACCACAGGGTCTATTCACAGGGGCTGTCCCCACTCCAGCAGACACGGGGGCTTTGACCTGCTCTGTTGCCAGCCTGGGTCGGTTCACCCCTCCTTAAGCAACCTGCTGATCTCCAGCTCCCTGGGAACCACCATGTCGGTGTCTGTCGTGCGAAGGACCCCCGCTCGGCATAGCGCCCTGTGGCATCGAACCCCCGAGCTCAGGCAGTTCCACAGCCTAAGTCTCCCAGACGCTTGGACTACAGACACAAGCCACCGTGCCCGACGGGATTTGCTGGAGTCGACAGAGGATATCAAGTTTCCCTCTTATTGATCGTCAGCGATAGAGAAGACCCTAAAAAAGTCTGAAACATCTGAACATTTATGTTTCAAATGTGTTGGAGTGTGGCCACAGACAAGAGTCCACACTATGGTGTATTTGGGAGGGAGGCAATGCAATTGACTAGCATCTCATCTGCACCATTTTGTCCACATGAGAACAGCATCATTTCTTGGCCTTATGTGTCAACGCTCATAGAATGTAATTGGAAATGGATGGTCAAATCAAGCGCTGAACAGTTTTCCAAAAAAATAAAAGTGTTACAACGGATTTGAACCCAGAACACCATTACCGAAAGGGCAACATCTTACAGCTTATGCCATCAGAGGCACTAGGGTTTCAGTGGAAAAGCGAGAATTGGTTTGCATCCCACAGAGTGAGGGGAACTACAGAAGCTTCAATAAGTCAGAATCGGTAAAAGTGTGCATTGAGTGTGTAGGTTCTGGTGCCAACTCTGTCAAAAGACTGAGTTCTGCCATCTTGCTCAGGAGACACCACAGGGTCTATTCACAGGGGCTGTCCCCACTCCAGCAGACACGGGGGCTTTGACCTGCTCTGTTGCCAGCCTGGGTCGGTTCACCCCTCCTTAAGCAACCTGCTGATCTCCAGCTCCCTGGGAACCACCATGTCGGTGTCTGTCGTGCGAAGGACCCCCGCTCGGCATAGCGCCCTGTGGCATCGAACCCCCGAGCTCAGGCAGTTCCACAGCCTAAGTCTCCCAGACGCTTGGACTACAGACACAAGCCACCGTGCCCGACGGGATTTGCTGGAGTCGACAGAGGATATCAAGTTTCCCTCTTATTGATCGTCAGCGATAGAGAAGACCCTAAAAAAGTCTGAAACATCTGAACATTTATGTTTCAAATGTGTTGGAGTGTGGCCACAGACAAGAGTCCACACTATGGTGTATTTGGGAGGGAGGCAATGCAATTGACTAGCATCTCATCTGCACCATTTTGTCCACATGAGAACAGCATCATTTCTTGGCCTTATGTGTCAACGCTCATAGAATGTAATTGGAAATGGATGGTCAAATCAAGCGCTGAACAGTTTTCCAAAAAAATAAAAGTGTTACGACGGATTTGAACCCAGAACACCATTACAGAAAGAGCAACATCTTACAGCTTATGCCATCAGAGGCACTAGGGTTTCAGTGGAAAAGCGAGAATTGGTTTGCATCCCACAGAGTGAGGGGAACTACAGAAGCTTCAATAAGTCAGAATCGGTAAAAGTGTGCATTGAGTGTGTAGGTTCTGGTGCCAACTCTGTCAAAAGACTGAGTTCTGCCATCTTGCTCAGGAGACACCACAGGGTCTATTCACAGGGGCTGTCCCCACTCCAGCAGACACGGGGGCTTTGACCTGCTCTGTTGCCAGCCTGGGTCGGTTCACCCCTCCTTAAGCAACCTGCTGATCTCCAGCTCCCTGGGAACCACCATGTCGGTGTCTGTCGTGCGAAGGACCCCCGCTCGGCATAGCGCCCTGTGGCATCGAACCCCCGAGCTCAGGCAGTTCCACAGCCTAAGTCTCCCAGACGCTTGGACTACAGACACAAGCCACCGTGCCCGACGGGATTTGCTGGAGTCGACAGAGGATATCAAGTTTCCCTCTTATTGATCGTCAGCGATAGAGAAGACCCTAAAAAAGTCTGAAACATCTGAACATTTATGTTTCAAATGTGTTGGAGTGTGGCCACAGACAAGAGTCCACACTATGGTGTATTTGGGAGGGAGGCAATGCAATTGACTAGCATCTCATCTGCACCATTTTGTCCACATGAGAACAGCATCATTTCTTGGCCTTATGTGTCAACGCTCATAGAATGTAATTGGAAATGGATGGTCAAATCAAGCGCTGAACAGTTTTCCAAAAAAATAAAAGTGTTACGACGGATTTGAACCCAGAACACCATTACCGAAAGGGCAACATCTTACAGCTTATGCCATCAGAGGCACTAGGGTTTCAGTGGAAAAGCGAGAATTGGTTTGCATCCCACAGAGTGAGGGGAACTACAGAAGCTTCAATAAGTCAGAATCGGTAAAAGTGTGCATTGAGTGTGTAGGTTCTGGTGCCAACTCTGTCAAAAGACTGAGTTCTGCCATCTTGCTCAGGAGACACCACAGGGTCTATTCACAGGGGCTGTCCCCACTCCAGCAGACACGGGGGCTTTGACCTGCTCTGTTGCCAGCCTGGGTCGGTTCACCCCTCAAGCAACCTGCTGATCTCCAGTTCCCTGGGAACCACCATGTCGGTGTCTGTCGTGCGAAGGACCCCCGCTCGGCATAGCGCCCTGTGGCATCGAACCCCCGAGCTCAGGCAGTTCCACAGCCTAAGTCTCCCAGACGCTTGGACTACAGACACAAGCCACCGTGCCCGACGGGATTTGCTGGAGTCGACAGAGGATATCAAGTTTCCCTCTTATTGATCGTCAGCGATAGAGAAGACCCTAAAAAAGTCTGAAACATCTGAACATTTATGTTTCAAATGTGTTGGAGTGTGGCCACAGACAAGAGTCCACACTATGGTGTATTTGGGAGGGAGGCAATGCAATTGACTAGCATCTCATCTGCACCATTTTGTCCACATGAGAACAGCAACATTTCTTGGCCTTATGTGTCAACGCTCATAGAATGTAATTGGAAATGGATGGTCAAATCAAGCGCTGAACAGTTTTCCAAAAAAATAAAAGTGTTACGACGGATTTGAACCCAGAACACCATTACCGAAAGGGCAACATCTTACAGCTTATGCCATCAGAGGCACTAGGGTTTCAGTGGAAAAGCGAGAATTGGTTTGCATCCCACAGAGTGAGGGGAACTACAGAAGCTTCAATAAGTCAGAATCGGTAAAAGTGTGAATTGAGTGTGTAGGTTCTGGTGCCAACTCTGTCAAAAGACTGAGTTCTGCCATCTTGCTCAGGAGACACCACAGGGTCTATTCACAGGGGCTGTCCCCACTCCAGCAGACACGGGGGCTTTGACCTGCTCTGTTGCCAGCCTGGGTCGGTTCACCCCTCCTTAAGCAACCTGCTGATCTCCAGCTCCCTGGGAACCACCATGTCGGTGTTTGTCGTGCGAAGGACCCCCGCTCGGCATAGCGCCCTGTGGCATCGAACCCCCGAGCTCAGGCAGTTCCACAGCCTAAGTCTCCCAGACGCTTGGACTACAGACACAAGCCACCGTGCCCGACGGGATTTGCTGGAGTCGACAGAGGATATCAAGTTTCCCTCTTATTGATCGTCAGCGATAGAGAAGACCCTAAAAAAGTCTGAAACATCTGAACATTTATGTTTCAAATGTGTTGGAGTGTGGCCACAGACAAGAGTCCACACTATGGTGTATTTGGGAGGGAGGCAATGCAATTGACTAGCATCTCATCTGCACCATTTTGTCCACATGAGAACAGCAACATTTCTTGGCCTTATGTGTCAACGCTCATAGAATGTAATTGGAAATGGATGGTCAAATCAAGCGCTGAACAGTTTTCCAAAAAAATAAAAGTGTTACGACGGATTTGAACCCAGAACACCATTACCGAAAGGGCAACATCTTACAGCTTATGCCATCAGAGGCACTAGGGTTTCAGTGGAAAAGCGAGAATTGGTTTGCATCCCACAGAGTGAGGGGAACTACAGAAGCTTCAATAAGTCAGAATCGGTAAAAGTGTGCATTGAGTGTGTAGGTTCTGGTGCCAACTCTGTCAAAAGACTGAGTTCTGCCATCTTGCTCAGGAGACACCACAGGGTCTATTCACAGGGGCTGTCCCCACTCCAGCAGACACGGGGGCTTTGACCTGCTCTGTTGCCAGCCTGGGTCGGTTCACCCCTCCTTAAGCAACCTGCTGATCTCCAGCTCCCTGGGAACCACCATGTCGGTGTCTGTCGTGCGAAGGACCCCCGCTCGGCATAGCGCCCTGTGGCATCGAACCCCCGAGCTCAGGCAGTTCCACAGCCTAAGTCTCCCAGACGCTTGGACTACAGACACAAGCCACCGTGCCCGACGGGATTTGCTGGAGTCGACAGAGGATATCAAGTTTCCCTCTTATTGATCGTCAGCGATAGAGAAGACCCTAAAAAAGTCTGAAACATCTGAACATTTATGTTTCAAATGTGTTGGAGTGTGGCCACAGACAAGAGTCCACACTATGGTGTATTTGGGAGGGAGGCAATGCAATTGACTAGCATCTCATCTGCACCATTTTGTCCACATGAGAACAGCAACATTTCTTGGCCTTATGTGTCAACGCTCATAGAATGTAATTGGAAATGGATGGTCAAATCAAGCGCTGAACAGTTTTCCAAAAAAATAAAAGTGTTACGACGGATTTGAACCCAGAACACCATTACCGAAAGGGCAACATCTTACAGCTTATGCCATCAGAGGCACTGGGGTTTCAGTGGAAAAGCGAGAATTGGTTTGCATCCCACAGAGTGAGGGGAACTACAGAAGCTTCAATAAGTCAGAATCGGTAAAAGTGTGCATTGAGTGTGTAGGTTCTGGTGCCAACTCTGTCAAAAGACTGAGTTCTGCCATCTTGCTCAGGAGACACCACAGGGTCTATTCACAGGGGCTGTCCCCACTCCAGCAGACACGGGGGCTTTGACCTGCTCTGTTGCCAGCCTGGGTCGGTTCACCCCTCCTTAAGCAACCTGCTGATCTCCAGCTCCCTGGGAACCACCATGTCGGTGTCTGTCGTGCGAAGGACCCCCGCTCGGCATAGCGCCCTGTGGCATCGAACCCCCGAGCTCAGGCAGTTCCACAGCCTAAGTCTCCCAGACGCTTGGACTACAGACACAAGCCACCGTGCCCGACGGGATTTGCTGGAGTCGACAGAGGATATCAAGTTTCCCTCTTATTGATCGTCAGCGATAGAGAAGACCCTAAAAAAGTCTGAAACATCTGAACATTTATGTTTCAAATGTGTTGGAGTGTGGCCACAGACAAGAGTCCACACTATGGTGTATTTGGGAGGGAGGCAATGCAATTGACTAGCATCTCATCTGCACCATTTTGTCCACATGAGAACAGCAACATTTCTTGGCCTTATGTGTCAACGCTCATAGAATGTAATTGGAAATGGATGGTCAAATCAAGCGCTGAACAGTTTTCCAAAAAAATAAAAGTGTTACGACGGATTTGAACCCAGAACACCATTACCGAAAGGGCAACATCTTACAGCTTATGCCATCAGAGGCACTAGGTTTTCAGTGGAAAAGCGAGAATTGGTTTGCATCCCACAGAGTGAGGGGAACTACAGAAGCTTCAATAAGTCAGAATCGGTAAAAGTGTGCATTGAGTGTGTAGGTTCTGGTGCCAACTCTGTCAAAAGACTGAGTTCTGCCATCTTGCTCAGGAGACACCACAGGGTCTATTCACAGGGGCTGTCCCCACTCCAGCAGACACGGGGGCTTTGACCTGCTCTGTTGCCAGCCTGGGTCGGTTCACCCCTCCTTAAGCAACCTGCTGATCTCCAGCTCCCTGGGAACCACCATGTCGGTGTCTGTCGTGCGAAGGACCCCCGCTCGGCATAGCGCCCTGTGGCATCGAACCCCCGAGCTCAGGCAGTTCCACAGCCTAAGTCTCCCAGACGCTTGGACTACAGACACAAGCCACCGTGCCCGACGGGATTTGCTGGAGTCGACAGAGGATATCAAGTTTCCCTCTTATTGATCGTCAGCGATAGAGAAGACCCTAAAAAAGTCTGAAACATCTGAACATTTATGTTTCAAATGTGTTGGAGTGTGGCCACAGACAAGAGTCCACACTATGGTGTATTTGGGAGGGAGGCAATGCAATTGACTAGCATCTCATCTGCACCATTTTGTCCACATGAGAACAGCAACATTTCTTGGCCTTATGTGTCAACGCTCATAGAATGTAATTGGAAATGGATGGTCAAATCAAGCGCTGAACAGTTTTCCAAAAAAATAAAAGTGTTACGACAGATTTGAACCCAGAACACCATTACCGAAAGGGCAACATCTTACAGCTTATGCCATCAGAGGCACTAGGGTTTCAGTGGAAAAGCGAGAATTGGTTTGCATCCCACAGAGTGAGGGGAACTACAGAAGCTTCAATAAGTCAGAATCGGTAAAAGTGTGCATTGAGTGTGTAGGTTCTGGTGCCAACTCTGTCAAAAGACTGAGTTCTGCCATCTTGCTCAGGAGACACCACAGGGTCTATTCACAGGGGCTGTCCCCACTCCAGCAGACACGGGGGCTTTGACCTGCTCTGTTGCCAGCCTGGGTCGGTTCACCCCTCCTTAAGCAATCTGCTGATCTCCAGCTCCCTGGGAACCACCATGTCGGTGTCTGTCGTGCGAAGGACCCCCGCTCGGCATAGCGCCCTGTGGCATCGAACCCCCGAGCTCAGGCAGTTCCACAGCCTAAGTCTCCCAGACGCTTGGACTACAGACACAAGCCACCGTGCCCGACGGGATTTGCTGGAGTCGACAGAGGATATCAAGTTTCCCTCTTATTGATCGTCAGCGATAGAGAAGACCCTAAAAAAGTCTGAAACATCTGAACATTTATGTTTCAAATGTGTTGGAGTGTGGCCACAGACAAGAGTCCACACTATGGTGTATTTGGGAGGGAGGCAATGCAATTGACTAGCATCTCATCTGCACCATTTTGTCCACATGAGAACAGCAACATTTCTTGGCCTTATGTGTCAACGCTCATAGAATGTAATTGGAAATGGATGGTCAAATCAAGCGCTGAACAGTTTTCCAAAAAAATAAAAGTGTTACGACGGATTTGAACCCAGAACACCATTACCGAAAGGGCAACATCTTACAGCTTATGCCATCAGAGGCACTAGGGTTTCAGTGGAAAAGCGAGAATTGGTTTGCATCCCACAGAGTGAGGGGAACTACAGAAGCTTCAATAAGTCAGAATCGGTAAAAGTGTGCATTGAGTGTGTAGGTTCTGGTGCCAACTCTGTCAAAAGACTGAGTTCTGCCATCTTGCTCAGGAGACACCACAGGGTCTATTCACAGGGGCTGTCCCCACTCCAGCAGACACGGGGGCTTTGACCTGCTCTGTTGCCAGCCTGGGTCGGTTCACCCCTCCTTAAGCAACCTGCTGATCTCCAGCTCCCTGGGAACCACCATGTCGGTGTCTGTCGTGCGAAGGACCCCCGCTCGGCATAGCGCCCTGTGGCATCGAACCCCCGAGCTCAGGCAGTTCCACAGCCTAAGTCTCCCAGACGCTTGGACTACAGACACAAGCCACCGTGCCCGACGGGATTTGCTGGAGTCGACAGAGGATATCAAGTTTCCCTCTTATTGATCGTCAGCGATAGAGAAGACCCTAAAAAAGTCTGAAACATCTGAACATTTATGTTTCAAATGTGTTGGAGTGTGGCCACAGACAAGAGTCCACACTATGGTGTATTTGGGAGGGAGGCAATGCAATTGACTAGCATCTCATCTGCACCATTTTTCCACATGAGAACAGCAACATTTCTTGGCCTTATGTGTCAACGCTCATAGAATGTAATTGGAAATGGATGGTCAAATCAAGCGCTGAACAGTTTTCCAAAAAAATAAAAGTGTTACGACGGATTTGAACCCAGAACACCATTACCGAAAGGGCAACATCTTACAGCTTATGCCATCAGAGGCACTAGGGTTTCAGTGGAAAAGCGAGAATTGGTTTGCATCCCACAGAGTGAGGGGAACTACAGAAGCTTCAATAAGTCAGAATCGGTAAAAGTGTGCATTGAGTGTGTAGGTTCTGGTGCCAACTCTGTCAAAAGACTGAGTTCTGCCATCTTGCTCAGGAGACACCACAGGGTCTATTCACAGGGGCTGTCCCCACTCCAGCAGACACGGGGGCTTTGACCTGCTCTGTTGCCAGCCTGGGTCGGTTCACCCCTCCTTAAGCAACCTGCTGATCTCCAGCTCCCTGGGAACCACCATGTCGGTGTCTGTCGTGCGAAGGACCCCCGCTCGGCATAGCGCCCTGTGGCATCGAACCCCCGAGCTCAGGCAGTTCCACAGCCTAAGTCTCCCAGACGCTTGGACTACAGACACAAGCCACCGTGCCCGACGGGATTTGCTGGAGTCGACAGAGGATATCAAGTTTCCCTCTTATTGATCGTCAGCGATAGAGAAGACCCTAAAAAAGTCTGAAACATCTGAACATTTATGTTTCAAATGTGTTGGAGTGTGGCCACAGACAAGAGTCCACACTATGGTGTATTTGGGAGGGAGGCAATGCAATTGACTAGCATCTCATCTGCACCATTTTGTCCACATGAGAACAGCAACATTTCTTGGCCTTATGTGTCAACGCTCATAGAATGTAATTGGAAATGGATGGTCAAATCAAGCGCTGAACAGTTTTCCAAAAAAATAAAAGTGTTACGACGGATTTGAACCCAGAACACCATTACCGAAAGGGCAACATCTTACAGCTTATGCCATCAGAGGCACTAGGGTTTCAGTGGAAAAGCGAGAATTGGTTTGCATCCCACAGAGTGAGGGGAACTACAGAAGCTTCAATAAGTCAGAATCGGTAAAAGTGTGCATTGAGTGTGTAGGTTCTGGTGCCAACTCTGTCAAAAGACTGAGTTCTGCCATCTTGCTCAGGAGACACCACAGGGTCTATTCACAGGGGCTGTCCCCACTCCAGCAGACACGGGGGCTTTGACCTGCTCTGTTGCCAGCCTGGGTCGGTTCACCCCTCCTTAAGCAACCTGCTGATCTCCAGCTCCCTGGGAACCACCATGTCGGTGTCTGTCGTGCGAAGGACCCCCGCTCGGCATAGCGCCCTGTGGCATCGAACCCCCGAGCTCAGGCAGTTCCACAGCCTAAGTCTCCCAGACGCTTGGACTACAGACACAAGCCACCGTGCCCGAAGGGATTTGCTGGAGTCGACAGAGGATATCAAGTTTCCCTCTTATTGATCGTCAGCGATAGAGAAGACCCTAAAAAAGTCTGAAACATCTGAACATTTATGTTTCAAATGTGTTGGAGTGTGGCCACAGACAAGAGTCCACACTATGGTGTATTTGGGAGGGAGGCAATGCAATTGACTAGCATCTCATCTGCACCATTTTGTCCACATGAGAACAGCAACATTTCTTGGCCTTATGTGTCAACGCTCATAGAATGTAATTGGAAATGGATGGTCAAATCAAGCGCTGAACAGTTTTCCAAAAAAATAAAAGTGTTACGACGGATTTGAACCCAGAACACCATTACCGAAAGGGCAACATCTTACAGCTTATGCCATCAGAGGCACTAGGGTTTCAGTGGAAAAGCGAGAATTGGTTTGCATCCCACAGAGTGAGGGGAACTACAGAAGCTTCAATAAGTCAGAATCGGTAAAAGTGTGCATTGAGTGTGTAGGTTCTGGTGCCAACTCTGTCAAAAGACTGAGTTCTGCCATCTTGCTCAGGAGACACCACAGGGTCTATTCACAGGGGCTGTCCCCACTCCAGCAGACACGGGGGCTTTGACCTGCTCTGTTGCCAGCCTGGGTCGGTTCACCCCTCCTTAAGCAACCTGCTGATCTCCAGCTCCCTGGGAACCACCATGTCGGTGTCTGTCGTGCGAAGGACCCCCGCTCGGCATAGCGCCCTGTGGCATCGAACCCCCGAGCTCAGGCAGTTCCACAGCCTAAGTCTCCCAGACGCTTGGACTACAGACACAAGCCACCGTGCCCGACGGGATTTGCTGGAGTCGACAGAGGATATCAAGTTTCCCTCTTATTGATCGTCAGCGATAGAGAAGACCCTAAAAAAGTCTGAAACATCTGAACATTTATGTTTCAAATGTGTTGGAGTGTGGCCACAGACAAGAGTCCACACTATGGTGTATTTGGGAGGGAGGCAATGCAATTGACTAGCATCTCATCTGCACCATTTTGTCCACATGAGAACAGCAACATTTCTTGGCCTTATGTGTCAACGCTCATAGAATGTAATTGGAAATGGATGGTCAAATCAAGCGCTGAACAGTTTTCCAAAAAAATAAAAGTGTTACGACGGATTTGAACCCAGAACACCATTACCGAAAGGGCAACATCTTACAGCTTATGCCATCAGAGGCACTAGGGTTTCAGTGGAAAAGCGAGAATTGGTTTGCATCCCACAGAGTGAGGGGAACTACAGAAGCTTCAATAAGTCAGAATCGGTAAAAGTGTGCATTGAGTGTGTAGGTTCTGGTGCCAACTCTGTCAAAAGACTGAGTTCTGCCATCTTGCTCAGGAGACACCACAGGGTCTATTCACAGGGGCTGTCCCCACTCCAGCAGACACGGGGGCTTTGACCTGCTCTGTTGCCAGCCTGGGTCGGTTCACCCCTCCTTAAGCAACCTGCTGATCTCCAGCTCCCTGGGAACCACCATGTCGGTGTCTGTCGTGCGAAGGACCCCCGCTCGGCATAGCGCCCTGTGGCATCGAACCCCCGAGCTCAGGCAGTTCCACAGCCTAAGTCTCCCAGACGCTTGGACTACAGACACAAGCCACCGTGCCCGACGGGATTTGCTGGAGTCGACAGAGGATATCAAGTTTCCCTCTTATTGATCGTCAGCGATAGAGAAGACCCTAAAAAAGTCTGAAACATCTGAACATTTATGTTTCAAATGTGTTGGAGTGTGGCCACAGACAAGAGTCCATACTATGGTGTATTTGGGAGGGAGGCAATGCAATTGACTAGCATCTCATCTGCACCATTTTGTCCACATGAGAACAGCATCATTTCTTGGCCTTATGTGTCAACGCTCATAGAATGTAATTGGAAATGGATGGTCAAATCAAGCGCTGAACAGTTTTCCAAAAAACTAAAAGTGTTACGACGGATTTGAACCCAGAACACCATTACCGAAAGGGCAACATCTTACAGCTTATGCCATCAGAGGTACTAGGGTTTCAGTGGAAAAGCGAGAATTGGTTTGCATCCCACAGAGTGAGGGGAACTACAGAAGCTTCAATAAGTCAGAATCGGTAAAAGTGTGCATTGAGTGTGTAGGTTCTGGTGCCAACTCTGTCAAAAGACTGAGTTCTGCCATCTTGCTCAGGAGACACCACAGGGTCTATTCACAGGGGCTGTCCCCACTCCAGCAGACACGGGGGCTTTGACCTGCTCTGTTGCCAGCCTGGGTCGGTTCACCCCTCCTTAAGCAACCTGCTGATCTCCAGCTCCCTGGGAACCACCATGTCGGTGTCTGTCGTGCGAAGGACCCCTGCTCGGCATAGCGCCCTGTGGCATCGAACCCCCGAGCTCAGGCAGTTCCACAGCCTAAGTCTCCCAGACGCTTGGACTACAGACACAAGCCACCGTGCCCGACGGGATTTGCTGGAGTCGACAGAGGATATCAAGTTTCCCTCTTATTGATCGTCAGCGATAGAGAAGACCCTAAAAAAGTCTGAAACATCTGAACATTTATGTTTCAAATGTGTTGGAGTGTGGCCACAGACAAGAGTCCACACTATGGTGTATTTGGGAGGGAGGCAATGCAATTGACTAGCATCTCATCTGCACCATTTTGTCCACATGAGAACAGCATCATTTCTTGGCCTTATGTTTCAACGCTCATAGAATGTAATTGGAAATGGATGGTCAAATCAAGCGCTGAACAGTTTTCCAAAAAACTAAAAGTGTTACGACGGATTTGAACCCAGAACACCATTACCGAAAGGGCAACATCTTACAGCTTATGCCATCAGAGGCACTAGGGTTTCAGTGGAAAAGCGAGAATTGGTTTGCATCCCACAGAGTGAGGGGAACTACAGAAGCTTCAATAAGTCAGAATCGGTAAAAGTGTGCATTGAGTGTGTAGGTTCTGGTGCCAACTCTGTCAAAAGACTGAGTTCTGCCATCTTGCTCAGGAGACACCACAGGGTCTATTCACAGGGGCTGTCCCCACTCCAGCAGACACGGGGGCTTTGACCTGCTCTGTTGCCAGCCTGGGTCGGTTCACCCCTCCTTAAGCAACCTGCTGATCTCCAGCTCCCTGGGAACCACCATGTCGGTGTCTGTCGTGCGAAGGACCCCCGCTCAGCATAGCGCCCTGTGGCATCGAACCCCCGAGCTCAGGCAGTTCCACAGCCTAAGTCTCCCAGACGCTTGGACTACAGACACAAGCCACCGTGCCCGACGGGATTTGCTGGAGTCGACAGAGGATATCAAGTTTCCCTCTTATTGATCGTCAGCGATAGAGAAGACCCTAAAAAAGTCTGAAACATCTGAACATTTATGTTTCAAATGTGTTGGAGTGTGGCCACAGACAAGAGTCCACACTATGGTGTATTTGGGAGGGAGGCAATGCAATTGACTAGCATCTCATCTGCACCATTTTGTCCACATGAGAACAGCAACATTTCTTGGCCTTATGTGTCAACGCTCATAGAATGTAATTGGAAATGGATGGTCAAATCAAGCGCTGAACAGTTTTCCAAAAAAATAAAAGTGTTACGACAGATTTGAACCCAGAACACCATTACCGAAAGGGCAACATCTTACAGCTTATGCCATCAGAGGCACTAGGGTTTCAGTGGAAAAGCGAGAATTGGTTTGCATCCCACAGAGTGAGGGGAACTACAGAAGCTTCAATAAGTCAGAATCGGTAAAAGTGTGCATTGAGTGTGTAGGTTCTGGTGCCAACTCTGTCAAAAGACTGAGTTCTGCCATCTTGCTCAGGAGACACCACAGGGTCTATTCACAGGGGCTGTCCCCACTCCAGCAGACACGGGGGCTTTGACCTGCTCTGTTGCCAGCCTGGGTCGGTTCACCCCTCCTTAAGCAACCTGCTGATCTCCAGCTCCCTGGGAACCACCATGTCGGTGTCTGTCGTGCGAAGGACCCCCGCTCGGCATAGCGCCCTGTGGCATCGAACCCCCGAGCTCAGGCAGTTCCACAGCCTAAGTCTCCCAGACGCTTGGACTACAGACACAAGCCACCGTGCCCGACGGGATTTGCTGGAGTCGACAGAGGATATCAAGTTTCCCTCTTATTGATCGTCAGCGATAGAGAAGACCCTAAAAAAGTCTGAAACATCTGAACATTTATGTTTCAAATGTGTTGGAGTGTGGCCACAGACAAGAGTCCACACTATGGTGTATTTGGGAGGGAGGCAATGCAATTGACTAGCATCTCATCTGCACCATTTTGTCCACATGAGAACAGCAACATTTCTTGGCCTTATGTGTCAACGCTCATAGAATGTAATTGGAAATGGATGGTCAAATCAAGCGCTGAACAGTTTTCCAAAAAACTAAAAGTGTTACGACGGATTTGAACCCAGAACACCATTACCGAAAGGGCAACATCTTACAGCTTATGCCATCAGAGGCACTAGGGTTTCAGTGGAAAAGCGAGAATTGGTTTGCATCCCACAGAGTGAGGGGAACTACAGAAGCTTCAATAAGTCAGAATCGGTAAAAGTGTGCATTGAGTGTGTAGGTTCTGGTGCCAACTCTGTCAAAAGACTGAGTTCTGCCATCTTGCTCAGGAGACACCACAGGGTCTATTCACAGGGGCTGTCCCCACTCCAGCAGACACGGGGGCTTTGACCTGCTCTGTTGCCAGCCTGGGTCGGTTCACCCCTCCTTAAGCAACCTGCTGATCTCCAGCTCCCTGGGAACCACCATGTCGGTGTCTGTCGTGCGAAGGACCCCCACTCGGCATAGCGCCCTGTGGCATCGAACCCCCGAGCTCAGGCAGTTCCACAGCCTAAGTCTCCCAGACGCTTGGACTACAGACACAAGCCACCGTGCCCGACGGGATTTGCTGGAGTCGACAGAGGATATCAAGTTTCCCTCTTATTGATCGTCAGCGATAGAGAAGACCCTAAAAAAGTCTGAAACATCTGAACATTTATGTTTCAAATGTGTTGGAGTGTGGCCACAGACAAGAGTCCACACTATGGTGTATTTGGGAGGGAGGCAATGCAATTGACTAGCATCTCATCTGCACCATTTTGTCCACATGAGAACAGCATCATTTCTTGGCCTTATGTGTCAACGCTCATAGAATGTAATTGGAAATGGATGGTCAAATCAAGCGCTGAACAGTTTTCCAAAAAAATAAAAGTGTTACGACGGATTTGAACCCAGAACACCATTACCGAAAGGGCAACATCTTACAGCTTATGCCATCAGAGGCACTAGGGTTTCAGTGGAAAAGCGAGAATTGGTTTGCATCCCACAGAGTGAGGGGAACTACAGAAGCTTCAATAAGTCAGAATCGGTAAAAGTGTGCATTGAGTGTGTAGGTTCTGGTGCCAACTCTGTCAAAAGACTGAGTTCTGCCATCTTGCTCAGGAGACACCACAGGGTCTATTCACAGGGGCTGTCCCCACTCCAGCAGACACGGGGGCTTTGACCTGCTCTGTTGCCAGCCTGGGTCGGTTCACCCCTCCTTAAGCAACCTGCTGATCTCCAGCTCCCTGGGAACCACCATGTCGGTGTCTGTCGTGCGAAGGACCCCCGCTCGGCATAGCGCCCTGTGGCATCGAACCCCTGAGCTCAGGCAGTTCCACAGCCTAAGTCTCCCAGACGCTTGGACTACAGACACAAGCCACCGTGCCCGACGGGATTTGCTGGAGTCGACAGAGGATATCAAGTTTCCCTCTTATTGATCGTCAGCGATAGAGAAGACCCTAAAAAAGTCTGAAACATCTGAACATTTATGTTTCAAATGTGTTGGAGTGTGGCCACAGACAAGAGTCCACACTATGGTGTATTTGGGAGGGAGGCAATGCAATTGACTAGCATCTCATCTGCACCATTTTGTCCACATGAGAACAGCATCATTTCTTGGCCTTATGTGTCAACGCTCATAGAATGTAATTGGAAATGGATGGTCAAATCAAGCGCTGAACAGTTTTCCAAAAAACTAAAAGTGTTACGACGGATTTGAACCCAGAACACCATTACCGAAAGGGCAACATCTTACAGCTTATGCCATCAGAGGCACTAGGGTTTCAGTGGAAAAGCGAGAATTGGTTTGCATCCCACAGAGTGAGGGGAACTACAGAAGCTTCAATAAGTCAGAATCGGTAAAAGTGTGCATTGAGTGTGTAGGTTCTGGTGCCAACTCTGTCAAAAGACTGAGTTCTGCCATCTTGCTCAGGAGACACCACAGGGTCTATTCACAGGGGCTGTCCCCACTCCAGCAGACACGGGGGCTTTGACCTGCTCTGTTGCCAGCCTGGGTCGGTTCACCCCTCCTTAAGCAACCTGCTGATCTCCAGCTCCCTGGGAACCACCATGTCGGTGTCTGTCGTGCGAAGGACCCCCGCTCAGCATAGCGCCCTGTGGCATCGAACCCCCGAGCTCAGGCAGTTCCACAGCCTAAGTCTCCCAGACGCTTGGACTACAGACACAAGCCACCGTGCCCGACGGGATTTGCTGGAGTCGACAGAGGATATCAAGTTTCCCTCTTATTGATCGTCAGCGATAGAGAAGACCCTAAAAAAGTCTGAAACATCTGAACATTTATGTTTCAAATGTGTTGGAGTGTGGCCACAGACAAGAGTCCACACTATGGTGTATTTGGGAGGGAGGCAATGCAATTGACTAGCATCTCATCTGCACCATTTTGTCCACATGAGAACAGCAACATTTCTTGGCCTTATGTGTCAACGCTCATAGAATGTAATTGGAAATGGATGGTCAAATCAAGCGCTGAACAGTTTTCCAAAAAAATAAAAGTGTTACGACGGATTTGAACCCAGAACACCATTACCGAAAGGGCAACATCTTACAGCTTATGCCATCAGAGGCACTAGGGTTTCAGTGGAAAAGCGAGAATTGGTTTGCATCCCACAGAGTGAGGGGAACTACAGAAGCTTCAATAAGTCAGAATCGGTAAAAGTGTGCATTGAGTGTGTAGGTTCTGGTGCCAACTCTGTCAAAAGACTGAGTTCTGCCATCTTGCTCAGGAGACACCACAGGGTCTATTCACAGGGGCTGTCCCCACTCCAGCAGACACGGGGGCTTTGACCTGCTCTGTTGCCAGCCTGGGTCGGTTCACCCCTCCTTAAGCAACCTGCTGATCTCCAGCTCCCTGGGAACCACCATGTCGGTGTCTGTCGTGCGAAGGACCCCCGCTCGGCATAGCGCCCTGTGGCATCGAACCCCCGAGCTCAGGCAGTTCCACAGCCTAAGTCTCCCAGACGCTTGGACTACAGACACAAGCCACCGTGCCCGACGGGATTTGCTGGAGTCGACAGAGGATATCAAGTTTCCCTCTTATTGATCGTCAGCGATAGAGAAGACCCTAAAAAAGTCTGAAACATCTGAACATTTATGTTTCAAATGTGTTGGAGTGTGGCCACAGACAAGAGTCCACACTATGGTGTATTTGGGAGGGAGGCAATGCAATTGACTAGCATCTCATCTGCACCATTTTGTCCACATGAGAACAGCAACATTTCTTGGCCTTATGTGTCAACGCTCATAGAATGTAATTGGAAATGGATGGTCAAATCAAGCGCTGAACAGTTTTCCAAAAAACTAAAAGTGTTACGACGGATTTGAACCCAGAACACCATTACCGAAAGGGCAACATCTTACAGCTTATGCCATCAGAGGCACTAGGGTTTCAGTGGAAAAGCGAGAATTGGTTTGCATCCCACAGAGTGAGGGGAACTACAGAAGCTTCAATAAGTCAGAATCGGTAAAAGTGTGCATTGAGTGTGTAGGTTCTGGTGCCAACTCTGTCAAAAGACTGAGTTCTGCCATCTTGCTCAGGAGACACCACAGGGTCTATTCACAGGGGCTGTCCCCACTCCAGCAGACACGGGGGCTTTGACCTGCTCTGTTGCCAGCCTGGGTCGGTTCACCCCTCCTTAAGCAACCTGCTGATCTCCAGCTCCCTGGGAACCACCATGTCGGTGTCTGTCGTGCGAAGGACCCCCGCTCGGCATAGCGCCCTGTGGCATCGAACCCCTGAGCTCAGGCAGTTCCACAGCCTAAGTCTCCCAGACGCTTGGACTACAGACACAAGCCACCGTGCCCGACGGGATTTGCTGGAGTCGACAGAGGATATCAAGTTTCCCTCTTATTGATCGTCAGCGATAGAGAAGACCCTAAAAAAGTCTGAAACATCTGAACATTTATGTTTCAAATGTGTTGGAGTGTGGCCACAGACAAGAGTCCACACTATGGTGTATTTGGGAGGGAGGCAATGCAATTGACTAGCATCTCATCTGCACCATTTTGTCCACATGAGAACAGCATCATTTCTTGGCCTTATGTGTCAACGCTCATAGAATGTAATTGGAAATGGATGGTCAAATCAAGCGCTGAACAGTTTTCCAAAAAAATAAAAGTGTTACGACGGATTTGAACCCAGCACACCATTACCGAAAGGGCAACATCTTACAGCTTATGCCATCAGAGGCACTAGGGTTTCAGTGGAAAAGCGAGAATTGGTTTGCATCCCACAGAGTGAGGGGAACTACAGAAGCTTCAATAAGTCAGAATCGGTAAAAGTGTGCATTGAGTGTGTAGGTTCTGGTGCCAACTCTGTCAAAAGACTGAGTTCTGCCATCTTGCTCAGGAGACACCACAGGGTCTATTCACAGGGGCTGTCCCCACTCCAGCAGACACGGGGGCTTTGACCTGCTCTGTTGCCAGCCTGGGTCGGTTCACCCCTCCTTAAGCAACCTGCTGATCTCCAGCTCCCTGGGAACCACCATGTCGGTGTCTGTCGTGCGAAGGACCCCCGCTCGGCATAGCGCCCTGTGGCATCGAACCCCCGAGCTCAGGCAGTTCCACAGCCTAAGTCTCCCAGACGCTTGGACTACAGACACAAGCCACCGTGCCCGACGGGATTTGCTGGAGTCGACAGAGGATATCAAGTTTCCCTCTTATTGATCGTCAGCGATAGAGAAGACCCTAAAAAAGTCTGAAACATCTGAACATTTATGTTTCAAATGTGTTGGAGTGTGGCCACAGACAAGAGTCCACACTATGGTGTATTTGGGAGGGAGGCAATGCAATTGACTAGCATCTCATCTGCACCATTTTGTCCACATGAGAACAGCAACATTTCTTGGCCTTATGTGTCAACGCTCATAGAATGTAATTGGAAATGGATGGTCAAATCAAGCGCTGAACAGTTTTCCAAAAAAATAAAAGTGTTACGACGGATTTGAACCCAGAACACCATTACCGAAAGGGCAACATCTTACAGCTTATGCCATCAGAGGCACTAGGGTTTCAGTGGAAAAGCGAGAATTGGTTTGCATCCCACAGAGTGAGGGGAACTACAGAAGCTTCAATAAGTCAGAATCGGTAAAAGTGTGCATTGAGTGTGTAGGTTCTGGTGCCAACTCTGTCAAAAGACTGAGTTCTGCCATCTTGCTCAGGAGACACCACAGGGTCTATTCACAGGGGCTGTCCCCACTCCAGCAGACACGGGGGCTTTGACCTGCTCTGTTGCCAGCCTGGGTCGGTTCACCCCTCCTTAAGCAACCTGCTGATCTCCAGCTCCCTGGGAACCACCATGTCGGTGTCTGTCGTGCGAAGGACCCCCGCTCGGCATAGCGCCCTGTGGCATCGAACCCCCGAGCTCAGGCAGTTCCACAGCCTAAGTCTCCCAGACGCTTGGACTACAGACACAAGCCACCGTGCCCGACGGGATTTGCTGGAGTCGACAGAGGATATCAAGTTTCCCTCTTATTGATCGTCAGCGATAGAGAAGACCCTAAAAAAGTCTGAAACATCTGAACATTTATGTTTCAAATGTGTTGGAGTGTGGCCACAGACAAGAGTCCACACTATGGTGTATTTGGGAGGGAGGCAATGCAATTGACTAGCATCTCATCTGCACCATTTTGTCCACATGAGAACAGCAACATTTCTTGGCCTTATGTGTCAACGCTCATAGAATGTAATTGGAAATGGATGGTCAAATCAAGCGCTGAACAGTTTTCCAAAAAAATAAAAGTGTTACGACGGATTTGAACCCAGAACACCATTACCGAAAGGGCAACATCTTACAGCTTATGCCATCAGAGGCACTAGGGTTTCAGTGGAAAAGCGAGAATTGGTTTGCATCCCACAGAGTGAGGGGAACTACAGAAGCTTCAATAAGTCAGAATCGGTAAAAGTGTGCATTGAGTGTGTAGGTTCTGGTGCCAACTCTGTCAAAAGACTGAGTTCTGCCATCTTGCTCAGGAGACACCACAGGGTCTATTCACAGGGGCTGTCCCCACTCCAGCAGACACGGGGGCTTTGACCTGCTCTGTTGCCAGCCTGGGTCGGTTCACCCCTCCTTAAGCAACCTGCTGATCTCCAGCTCCCTGGGAACCACCATGTCGGTGTCTGTCGTGCGAAGGACCCCCGCTCGGCATAGCGCCCTGTGGCATCGAACCCCCGAGCTCAGGCAGTTCCACAGCCTAAGTCTCCCAGACGCTTGGACTACAGACACAAGCCACCGTGCCCGACGGGATTTGCTGGAGTCGACAGAGGATATCAAGTTTCCCTCTTATTGATCGTCAGCGATAGAGAAGACCCTAAAAAAGTCTGAAACATCTGAACATTTATGTTTCAAATGTGTTGGAGTGTGGCCACAGACAAGAGTCCACACTATGGTGTATTTGGGAGGGAGGCAATGCAATTGACTAGCATCTCATCTGCACCATTTTGTCCACATGAGAACAGCAACATTTCTTGGCCTTATGTGTCAACGCTCATAGAATGTAATTGGAAATGGATGGTCAAATCAAGCGCTGAACAGTTTTCCAAAAAAATAAAAGTGTTACGACGGATTTGAACCCAGAACACCATTACCGAAAGGGCAACATCTTACAGCTTATGCCATCAGAGGCACTAGGGTTTCAGTGGAAAAGCGAGAATTGGTTTGCATCCCACAGAGTGAGGGGAACTACAGAAGCTTCAATAAGTCAGAATCGGTAAAAGTGTGCATTGAGTGTGTAGGTTCTGGTGCCAACTCTGTCAAAAGACTGAGTTCTGCCATCTTGCTCAGGAGACACCACAGGGTCTATTCACAGGGGCTGTCCCCACTCCAGCAGACACGGGGGCTTTGACCTGCTCTGTTGCCAGCCTGGGTCGGTTCACCCCTCCTTAAGCAACCTGCTGATCTCCAGCTCCCTGGGAACCACCATGTCGGTGTCTGTCGTGCGAAGGACCCCCGCTCGGCATAGCGCCCTGTGGCATCGAACCCCCGAGCTCAGGCAGTTCCACAGCCTAAGTCTCCCAGACGCTTGGACTACAGACACAAGCCACCGTGCCCGACGGGATTTGCTGGAGTCGACAGAGGATATCAAGTTTCCCTCTTATTGATCGTCAGCGATAGAGAAGACCCTAAAAAAGTCTGAAACATCTGAACATTTATGTTTCAAATGTGTTGGAGTGTGGCCACAGACAAGAGTCCACACTATGGTGTATTTGGGAGGGAGGCAATGCAATTGACTAGCATCTCATCTGCACCATTTTGTCCACATGAGAACAGCAACATTTCTTGGCCTTATGTGTCAACGCTCATAGAATGTAATTGGAAATGGATGGTCAAATCAAGCGCTGAACAGTTTTCCAAAAAACTAAAAGTGTTACGACGGATTTGAACCCAGAACACCATTACCGAAAGGGCAACATCTTACAGCTTATGCCATCAGAGGCACTAGGGTTTCAGTGGAAAAGCGAGAATTGGTTTGCATCCCACAGAGTGAGGGGAACTACAGAAGCTTCAATAAGTCAGAATCGGTAAAAGTGTGCATTGAGTGTGTAGGTTCTGGTGCCAACTCTGTCAAAAGACTGAGTTCTGCCATCTTGCTCAGGAGACACCACAGGGTCTATTCACAGGGGCTGTCCCCACTCCAGCAGACACGGGGGCTTTGACCTGCTCTGTTGCCAGCCTGGGTCGGTTCACCCCTCCTTAAGCAACCTGCTGATCTCCAGCTCCCTGGGAACCACCATGTCGGTGTCTGTCGTGCGAAGGACCCCCGCTCGGCATAGCGCCCTGTGGCATCGAACCCCCGAGCTCAGGCAGTTCCACAGCCTAAGTCTCCCAGACGCTTGGACTACAGACACAAGCCACCGTGCCCGACGGGATTTGCTGGAGTCGACAGAGGATATCAAGTTTCCCTCTTATTGATCGTCAGCGATAGAGAAGACCCTAAAAAAGTCTGAAACATCTGAACATTTATGTTTCAAATGTGTTGGAGTGTGGCCACAGACAAGAGTCCACACTATGGTGTATTTGGGAGGGAGGCAATGCAATTGACTAGCATCTCATCTGCACCATTTTGTCCACATGAGAACAGCATCATTTCTTGGCCTTATGTGTCAACGCTCATAGAATGTAATTGGAAATGGATGGTCAAATCAAGCGCTGAACAGTTTTCCAAAAAAATAAAATTGTTACGACGGATTTGAACCCAGAACACCATTACCGAAAGGGCAACATCTTACAGCTTATGCCATCAGAGGCACTAGGGTTTCAGTGGAAAAGCGAGAATTGGTTTGCATCCCACAGAGTGAGGGGAACTACAGAAGCTTCAATAAGTCAGAATCGGTAAAAGTGTGCATTGAGTGTGTAGGTTCTGGTGCCAACTCTGTCAAAAGACTGAGTTCTGCCATCTTGCTCAGGAGACACCACAGGGTCTATTCACAGGGGCTGTCCCCACTCCAGCAGACACGGGGGCTTTGACCTGCTCTGTTGCCAGCCTGGGTCGGTTCACCCCTCCTTAAGCAACCTGCTGATCTCCAGCTCCCTGGGAACCACCATGTCGGTGTCTGTCGTGCGAAGGACCCCCGCTCGGCATAGCGCCCTGTGGCATCGAACCCCCGAGCTCAGGCAGTTCCACAGCCTAAGTCTCCCAGACGCTTGGACTACAGACACAAGCCACCGTGCCCGACGGGATTTGCTGGAGTCGACAGAGGATATCAAGTTTCCCTCTTATTGATCGTCAGCGATAGAGAAGACCCTAAAAAAGTCTGAAACATCTGAACATTTATGTTTCAAATGTGTTGGAGTGTGGCCACAGACAAGAGTCCACACTATGGTGTATTTGGGAGGGAGGCAATGCAATTGACTAGCATCTCATCTGCACCATTTTGTCCACATGAGAACAGCAACATTTCTTGGCCTTATGTGTCAACGCTCATAGAATGTAATTGGAAATGGATGGTCAAATCAAGCGCTGAACAGTTTTCCAAAAAACTAAAAGTGTTACGACGGATTTGAACCCAGAACACCATTACCGAAAGGGCAACATCTTACAGCTTATGCCATCAGAGGCACTAGGGTTTCAGTGGAAAAGCGAGAATTGGTTTGCATCCCACAGAGTGAGGGGAACTACAGAAGCTTCAATAAGTCAGAATCGGTAAAAGTGTGCATTGAGTGTGTAGGTTCTGGTGCCAACTCTGTCAAAAGACTGAGTTCTGCCATCTTGCTCAGGAGACACCACAGGGTCTATTCACAGGGGCTGTCCCCACTCCAGCAGACACGGGGGCTTTGACCTGCTCTGTTGCCAGCCTGGGTCGGTTCACCCCTCCTTAAGCAACCTGCTGATCTCCAGCTCCCTGGGAACCACCATGTCGGTGTCTGTCGTGCGAAGGACCCCCGCTCGGCATAGCGCCCTGTGGCATCGAACCCCCGAGCTCAGGCAGTTCCACAGCCTAAGTCTCCCAGACGCTTGGACTACAGACACAAGCCACCGTGCCCGACGGGATTTGCTGGAGTCGACAGAGGATATCAAGTTTCCCTCTTATTGATCGTCAGCGATAGAGAAGACCCTAAAAAAGTCTGAAACATCTGAACATTTATGTTTCAAATGTGTTGGAGTGTGGCCACAGACAAGAGTCCACACTATGGTGTATTTGGGAGGGAGGCAATGCAATTGACTAGCATCTCATCTGCACCATTTTGTCCACATGAGAACAGCATCATTTCTTGGCCTTATGTGTCAACGCTCATAGAATGTAATTGGAAATGGATGGTCAAATCAAGCGCTGAACAGTTTTCCAAAAAAATAAAAGTGTTACGACGGATTTGAACCCAGAACACCATTACCGAAAGGGCAACATCTTACAGCTTATGCCATCAGAGGCACTAGGGTTTCAGTGGAAAAGCGAGAATTGGTTTGCATCCCACAGAGTGAGGGGAACTACAGAAGCTTCAATAAGTCAGAATCGGTAAAAGTGTGCATTGAGTGTGTAGGTTCTGGTGCCAACTCTGTCAAAAGACTGAGTTCTGCCATCTTGCTCAGGAGACACCACAGGGTCTATTCACAGGGGCTGTCCCCACTCCAGCAGACACGGGGGCTTTGACCTGCTCTGTTGCCAGCCTGGGTCGGTTCACCCCTCCTTAAGCAACCTGCTGATCTCCAGCTCCCTGGGAACCACCATGTCGGTGTCTGTCGTGCGAAGGACCCCCGCTCGGCATAGCGCCCTGTGGCATCGAACCCCCGAGCTCAGGCAGTTCCACAGCCTAAGTCTCCCAGACGCTTGGACTACAGACACAAGCCACCGTGCCCGACGGGATTTGCTGGAGTCGACAGAGGATATCAAGTTTCCCTCTTATTGATCGTCAGCGATAGAGAAGACCCTAAAAAAGTCTGAAACATCTGAACATTTATGTTTCAAATGTGTTGGAGTGTGGCCACAGACAAGAGTCCACACTATGGTGTATTTGGGAGGGAGGCAATGCAATTGACTAGCATCTCATCTGCACCATTTTGTCCACATGAGAACAGCAACATTTCTTGGCCTTATGTGTCAACGCTCATAGAATGTAATTGGAAATGGATGGTCAAATCAAGCGCTGAACAGTTTTCCAAAAAAATAAAAGTGTTACGACGGATTTGAACCCAGAACACCATTACCGAAAGGGCAACATCTTACAGCTTATGCCATCAGAGGCACTAGGGTTTCAGTGGAAAAGCGAGAATTGGTTTGCATCCCACAGAGTGAGGGGAACTACAGAAGCTTCAATAAGTCAGAATCGGTAAAAGTGTGCATTGAGTGTGTAGGTTCTGGTGCCAACTCTGTCAAAAGACTGAGTTCTGCCATCTTGCTCAGGAGACACCACAGGGTCTATTCACAGGGGCTGTCCCCACTCCAGCAGACACGGGGGCTTTGACCTGCTCTGTTGCCAGCCTGGGTCGGTTCACCCCTCCTTAAGCAACCTGCTGATCTCCAGCTCCCTGGGAACCACCATGTCGGTGTCTGTCGTGCGAAGGACCCCCGCTCGGCATAGCGCCCTGTGGCATCGAACCCCCGAGCTCAGGCAGTTCCACAGCCTAAGTCTCCCAGACGCTTGGACTACAGACACAAGCCACCGTGCCCGACGGGATTTGCTGGAGTCGACAGAGGATATCAAGTTTCCCTCTTATTGATCGTCAGCGATAGAGAAGACCCTAAAAAAGTCTGAAACATCTGAACATTTATGTTTCAAATGTGTTGGAGTGTGGCCACAGACAAGAGTCCACACTATGGTGTATTTGGGAGGGAGGCAATGCAATTGACTAGCATCTCATCTGCACCATTTTGTCCACATGAGAACAGCATCATTTCTTGGCCTTATGTGTCAACGCTCATAGAATGTAATTGGAAATGGATGGTCAAATCAAGCGCTGAACAGTTTTCCAAAAAAATAAAAGTGTTACGACGGATTTGAACCCAGAACACCATTACCGAAAGGGCAACATCTTACAGCTTATGCCATCAGAGGCACTAGGGTTTCAGTGGAAAAGCGAGAATTGGTTTGCATCCCACAGAGTGAGGGGAACTACAGAAGCTTCAATAAGTCAGAATCGGTAAAAGTGTGCATTGAGTGTGTAGGTTCTGGTGCCAACTCTGTCAAAAGACTGAGTTCTGCCATCTTGCTCAGGAGACACCACAGGGTCTATTCACAGGGGCTGTCCCCACTCCAGCAGACACGGGGGCTTTGACCTGCTCTGTTGCCAGCCTGGGTCGGTTCACCCCTCCTTAAGCAACCTGCTGATCTCCAGCTCCCTGGGAACCACCATGTCGGTGTCTGTCGTGCGAAGGACCCCCGCTCGGCATAGCGCCCTGTGGCATCGAACCCCCGAGCTCAGGCAGTTCCACAGCCTAAGTCTCCCAGACGCTTGGACTACAGACACAAGCCACCGTGCCCGACGGGATTTGCTGGAGTCGACAGAGGATATCAAGTTTCCCTCTTATTGATCGTCAGCGATAGAGAAGACCCTAAAAAAGTCTGAAACATCTGAACATTTATGTTTCAAATGTGTTGGAGTGTGGCCACAGACAAGAGTCCACACTATGGTGTATTTGGGAGGGAGGCAATGCAATTGACTAGCATCTCATCTGCACCATTTTGTCCACATGAGAACAGCAACATTTCTTGGCCTTATGTGTCAACGCTCATAGAATGTAATTGGAAATGGATGGTCAAATCAAGCGCTGAACAGTTTTCCAAAAAAATAAAAGTGTTACGACGGATTTGAACCCAGAACACCATTACCGAAAGGGCAACATCTTACAGCTTATGCCATCAGAGGCACTAGGGTTTCAGTGGAAAAGCGAGAATTGGTTTGCATCCCACAGAGTGAGGGGAACTACAGAAGCTTCAATAAGTCAGAATCGGTAAAAGTGTGCATTGAGTGTGTAGGTTCTGGTGCCAACTCTGTCAAAAGACTGAGTTCTGCCATCTTGCTCAGGAGACACCACAGGGTCTATTCACAGGGGCTGTCCCCACTCCAGCAGACACGGGGGCTTTGACCTGCTCTGTTGCCAGCCTGGGTCGGTTCACCCCTCCTTAAGCAACCTGCTGATCTCCAGCTCCCTGGGAACCACCATGTCGGTGTCTGTCGTGCGAAGGACCCCCGCTCGGCATAGCGCCCTGTGGCATCGAACCCCCGAGCTCAGGCAGTTCCACAGCCTAAGTCTCCCAGACGCTTGGACTACAGACACAAGCCACCGTGCCCGACGGGATTTGCTGGAGTCGACAGAGGATATCAAGTTTCCCTCTTATTGATCGTCAGCGATAGAGAAGACCCTAAAAAAGTCTGAAACATCTGAACATTTATGTTTCAAATGTGTTGGAGTGTGGCCACAGACAAGAGTCCACACTATGGTGTATTTGGGAGGGAGGCAATGCAATTGACTAGCATCTCATCTGCACCATTTTGTCCACATGAGAACAGCAACATTTCTTGGCCTTATGTGTCAACGCTCATAGAATGTAATTGGAAATGGATGGTCAAATCAAGCGCTGAACAGTTTTCCAAAAAAATAAAAGTGTTACGACGGATTTGAACCCAGAACACCATTACCGAAAGGGCAACATCTTACAGCTTATGCCATCAGAGGCACTAGGGTTTCAGTGGAAAAGCGAGAATTGGTTTGCATCCCACAGAGTGAGGGGAACTACAGAAGCTTCAATAAGTCAGAATCGGTAAAAGTGTGCATTGAGTGTGTAGGTTCTGGTGCCAACTCTGTCAAAAGACTGAGTTCTGCCATCTTGCTCAGGAGACACCACAGGGTCTATTCACAGGGGCTGTCCCCACTCCAGCAGACACGGGGGCTTTGACCTGCTCTGTTGCCAGCCTGGGTCGGTTCACCCCTCCTTAAGCAACCTGCTGATCTCCAGCTCCCTGGGAACCACCATGTCGGTGTCTGTCGTGCGAAGGACCCCCGCTCGGCATAGCGCCCTGTGGCATCGAACCCCCGAGCTCAGGCAGTTCCACAGCCTAAGTCTCCCAGACGCTTGGACTACAGACACAAGCCACCGTGCCCGACGGGATTTGCTGGAGTCGACAGAGGATATCAAGTTTCCCTCTTATTGATCGTCAGCGATAGAGAAGACCCTAAAAAAGTCTGAAACATCTGAACATTTATGTTTCAAATGTGTTGGAGTGTGGCCACAGACAAGAGTCCACACTATGGTGTATTTGGGAGGGAGGCAATGCAATTGACTAGCATCTCATCTGCACCATTTTGTCCACATGAGAACAGCAACATTTCTTGGCCTTATGTGTCAACGCTCATAGAATGTAATTGGAAATGGATGGTCAAATCAAGCGCTGAACAGTTTTCCAAAAAAATAAAAGTGTTACGACGGATTTGAACCCAGAACACCATTACCGAAAGGGCAACATCTTACAGCTTATGCCATCAGAGGCACTAGGGTTACAGTGGAAAAGCGAGAATTGGTTTGCATCCCACAGAGTGAGGGGAACTACAGAAGCTTCAATAAGTCAGAATCGGTAAAAGTGTGCATTGAGTGTGTAGGTTCTGGTGCCAACTCTGTCAAAAGACTGAGTTCTGCCATCTTGCTCAGGAGACACCACAGGGTCTATTCACAGGGGCTGTCCCCACTCCAGCAGACACGGGGGCTTTGACCTGCTCTGTTGCCAGCCTGGGTCGGTTCACCCCTCCTTAAGCAACCTGCTGATCTCCAGCTCCCTGGGAACCACCATGTCGGTGTCTGTCGTGCGAAGGACCCCCGCTCGGCATAGCGCCCTGTGGCATCGAACCCCCGAGCTCAGGCAGTTCCACAGCCTAAGTCTCCCAGACGCTTGGACTACAGACACAAGCCACCGTGCCCGACGGGATTTGCTGGAGTCGACAGAGGATATCAAGTTTCCCTCTTATTGATCGTCAGCGATAGAGAAGACCCTAAAAAAGTCTGAAACATCTGAACATTTATGTTTCAAATGTGTTGGAGTGTGGCCACAGACAAGAGTCCACACTATGGTGTATTTGGGAGGGAGGCAATGCAATTGACTAGCATCTCATCTGCACCATTTTGTCCACATGAGAACAGCAACATTTCTTGGCCTTATGTGTCAACGCTCATAGAATGTAATTGGAAATGGATGGTCAAATCAAGCGCTGAACAGTTTTCCAAAAAACTAAAAGTGTTACGACGGATTTGAACCCAGAACACCATTACCGAAAGGGCAACATCTTACAGCTTATGCCATCAGAGGCACTAGGGTTTCAGTGGAAAAGCGAGAATTGGTTTGCATCCCACAGAGTGAGGGGAACTACAGAAGCTTCAATAAGTCAGAATCGGTAAAAGTGTGCATTGAGTGTGTAGGTTCTGGTGCCAACTCTGTCAAAAGACTGAGTTCTGCCATCTTGCTCAGGAGACACCACAGGGTCTATTCACAGGGGCTGTCCCCACTCCAGCAGACACGGGGGCTTTGACCTGCTCTGTTGCCAGCCTGGGTCGGTT
Source organism: Borostomias antarcticus (assembly GCF_949987555.1). Classification (NCBI taxonomy): domain Eukaryota; kingdom Metazoa; phylum Chordata; class Actinopteri; order Stomiiformes; family Stomiidae; genus Borostomias; species Borostomias antarcticus. Next base: position 29,599,344 of record NC_140239.1, on the reverse strand, counting down.
CACCCCTCCTTAAGCAACCTGCTGATCTCCAGCTCCCTGGGAACCACCATGTCGGTGTCTGTCGTGCGAAGGACCCCCGCTCGGCATAGCGCCCTGTGGCATCGAACCCCCGAGCTCAGGCAGTTCCACAGCCTAAGTCTCCCAGACGCTTGGACTACAGACACAAGCCACCGTGCCCGACGGGATTTGCTGGAGTCGACAGAGGATATCAAGTTTCCCTCTTATTGATCGTCAGCGATAGAGAAGACCCTAAAAAAGTCTGAAACATCTGAACATTTATGTTTCAAATGTGTTGGAGTGTGGCCACAGACAAGAGTCCACACTATGGTGTATTTGGGAGGGAGGCAATGCAATTGACTAGCATCTCATCTGCACCATTTTGTCCACATGAGAACAGCATCATTTCTTGGCCTTATGTGTCAACGCTCATAGAATGTAATTGGAAATGGATGGTCAAATCAAGCGCTGAACAGTTTTCCAAAAAAATAAAATTGTTACGACGGATTTGAACCCAGAACACCATTACCGAAAGGGCAACATCTTACAGCTTATGCCATCAGAGGCACTAGGGTTTCAGTGGAAAAGCGAGAATTGGTTTGCATCCCACAGAGTGAGGGGAACTACAGAAGCTTCAATAAGTCAGAATCGGTAAAAGTGTGCATTGAGTGTGTAGGTTCTGGTGCCAACTCTGTCAAAAGACTGAGTTCTGCCATCTTGCTCAGGAGACACCACAGGGTCTATTCACAGGGGCTGTCCCCACTCCAGCAGACACGGGGGCTTTGACCTGCTCTGTTGCCAGCCTGGGTCGGTTCACCCCTCCTTAAGCAACCTGCTGATCTCCAGCTCCCTGGGAACCACCATGTCGGTGTCTGTCGTGCGAAGGACCCCCGCTCGGCATAGCGCCCTGTGGCATCGAACCCCCGAGCTCAGGCAGTTCCACAGCCTAAGTCTCCCAGACGCTTGGACTACAGACACAAGCCACCGTGCCCGACGGGATTTGCTGGAGTCGACAGAGGATATCAAGTTTCCCTCTTATTGATCGTCAGCGATAGAGAAGACCCTAAAAAAGTCTGAAACATCTGAACATTTATGTTTCAAATGTGTTGGAGTGTGGCCACAGACAAGAGTCCACACTATGGTGTATTTGGGAGGGAGGCAATGCAATTGACTAGCATCTCATCTGCACCATTTTGTCCACATGAGAACAGCAACATTTCTTGGCCTTATGTGTCAACGCTCATAGAATGTAATTGGAAATGGATGGTCAAATCAAGCGCTGAACAGTTTTCCAAAAAACTAAAAGTGTTACGACGGATTTGAACCCAGAACACCATTACCGAAAGGGCAACATCTTACAGCTTATGCCATCAGAGGCACTAGGGTTTCAGTGGAAAAGCGAGAATTGGTTTGCATCCCACAGAGTGAGGGGAACTACAGAAGCTTCAATAAGTCAGAATCGGTAAAAGTGTGCATTGAGTGTGTAGGTTCTGGTGCCAACTCTGTCAAAAGACTGAGTTCTGCCATCTTGCTCAGGAGACACCACAGGGTCTATTCACAGGGGCTGTCCCCACTCCAGCAGACACGGGGGCTTTGACCTGCTCTGTTGCCAGCCTGGGTCGGTTCACCCCTCCTTAAGCAACCTGCTGATCTCCAGCTCCCTGGGAACCACCATGTCGGTGTCTGTCGTGCGAAGGACCCCCGCTCGGCATAGCGCCCTGTGGCATCGAACCCCCGAGCTCAGGCAGTTCCACAGCCTAAGTCTCCCAGACGCTTGGACTACAGACACAAGCCACCGTGCCCGATGGGATTTGCTGGAGTCGACAGAGGATATCAAGTTTCCCTCTTATTGATCGTCAGCGATAGAGAAGACCCTAAAAAAGTCTGAAACATCTGAACATTTATGTTTCAAATGTGTTGGAGTGTGGCCACAGACAAGAGTCCACACTATGGTGTATTTGGGAGGGAGGCAATGCAATTGACTAGCATCTCATCTGCACCATTTTGTCCACATGAGAACAGCATCATTTCTTGGCCTTATGTGTCAACGCTCATAGAATGTAATTGGAAATGGATGGTCAAATCAAGCGCTGAACAGTTTTCCAAAAAAATAAAAGTGTTACGACGGATTTGAACCCAGAACACCATTACCGAAAGGGCAACATCTTACAGCTTATGCCATCAGAGGCACTAGGGTTTCAGTGGAAAAGCGAGAATTGGTTTGCATCCCACAGAGTGAGGGGAACTACAGAAGCTTCAATAAGTCAGAATCGGTAAAAGTGTGCATTGAGTGTGTAGGTTCTGGTGCCAACTCTGTCAAAAGACTGAGTTCTGCCATCTTGCTCAGGAGACACCACAGGGTCTATTCACAGGGGCTGTCCCCACTCCAGCAGACACGGGGGCTTTGACCTGCTCTGTTGCCAGCCTGGGTCGGTTCACCCCTCCTTAAGCAACCTGCTGATCTCCAGCTCCCTGGGAACCACCATGTCGGTGTCTGTCGTGCGAAGGACCCCCGCTCGGCATAGCGCCCTGTGGCATCGAACCCCCGAGCTCAGGCAGTTCCACAGCCTAAGTCTCCCAGACGCTTGGACTACAGACACAAGCCACCGTGCCCGACGGGATTTGCTGGAGTCGACAGAGGATATCAAGTTTCCCTCTTATTGATCGTCAGCGATAGAGAAGACCCTAAAAAAGTCTGAAACATCTGAACATTTATGTTTCAAATGTGTTGGAGTGTGGCCACAGACAAGAGTCCACACTATGGTGTATTTGGGAGGGAGGCAATGCAATTGACTAGCATCTCATCTGCACCATTTTGTCCACATGAGAACAGCAACATTTCTTGGCCTTATGTGTCAACGCTCATAGAATGTAATTGGAAATGGATGGTCAAATCAAGCGCTGAACAGTTTTCCAAAAAAATAAAAGTGTTACGACGGATTTGAACCCAGAACACCATTACCGAAAGGGCAACATCTTACAGCTTATGCCATCAGAGGCACTAGGGTTTCAGTGGAAAAGCGAGAATTGGTTTGCATCCCACAGAGTGAGGGGAACTACAGAAGCTTCAATAAGTCAGAATCGGTAAAAGTGTGCATTGAGTGTGTAGGTTCTGGTGCCAACTCTGTCAAAAGACTGAGTTCTGCCATCTTGCTCAGGAGACACCACAGGGTCTATTCACAGGGGCTGTCCCCACTCCAGCAGACACGGGGGCTTTGACCTGCTCTGTTGCCAGCCTGGGTCGGTTCACCCCTCCTTAAGCAACCTGCTGATCTCCAGCTCCCTGGGAACCACCATGTCGGTGTCTGTCGTGCGAAGGACCCCCGCTCGGCATAGCGCCCTGTGGCATCGAACCCCCGAGCTCAGGCAGTTCCACAGCCTAAGTCTCCCAGACGCTTGGACTACAGACACAAGCCACCGTGCCCGACGGGATTTGCTGGAGTCGACAGAGGATATCAAGTTTCCCTCTTATTGATCGTCAGCGATAGAGAAGACCCTAAAAAAGTCTGAAACATCTGAACATTTATGTTTCAAATGTGTTGGAGTGTGGCCACAGACAAGAGTCCACACTATGGTGTATTTGGGAGGGAGGCAATGCAATTGACTAGCATCTCATCTGCACCATTTTGTCCACATGAGAACAGCATCATTTCTTGGCCTTATGTGTCAACGCTCATAGAATGTAATTGGAAATGGATGGTCAAATCAAGCGCTGAACAGTTTTCCAAAAAAATAAAAGTGTTACGACGGATTTGAACCCAGAACACCATTACCGAAAGGGCAACATCTTACAGCTTATGCCATCAGAGGCACTAGGGTTTCAGTGGAAAAGCGAGAATTGGTTTGCATCCCACAGAGTGAGGGGAACTACAGAAGCTTCAATAAGTCAGAATCGGTAAAAGTGTGCATTGAGTGTGTAGGTTCTGGTGCCAACTCTGTCAAAAGACTGAGTTCTGCCATCTTGCTCAGGAGACACCACAGGGTCTATTCACAGGGGCTGTCCCCACTCCAGCAGACACGGGGGCTTTGACCTGCTCTGTTGCCAGCCTGGGTCGGTTCACCCCTCCTTAAGCAACCTGCTGATCTCCAGCTCCCTGGGAACCACCATGTCGGTGTCTGTCGTGCGAAGGACCCCCGCTCGGCATAGCGCCCTGTGGCATCGAACCCCCGAGCTCAGGCAGTTCCACAGCCTAAGTCTCCCAGACGCTTGGACTACAGACACAAGCCACCGTGCCCGACGGGATTTGCTGGAGTCGACAGAGGATATCAAGTTTCCCTCTTATTGATCGTCAGCGATAGAGAAGACCCTAAAAAAGTCTGAAACATCTGAACATTTATGTTTCAAATGTGTTGGAGTGTGGCCACAGACAAGAGTCCACACTATGGTGTATTTGGGAGGGAGGCAATGCAATTGACTAGCATCTCATCTGCACCATTTTGTCCACATGAGAACAGCATCATTTCTTGGCCTTATGTGTCAACGCTCATAGAATGTAATTGGAAATGGATGGTCAAATCAAGCGCTGAACAGTTTTCCAAAAAAATAAAAGTGTTACGACGGATTTGAACCCAGAACACCATTACCGAAAGGGCAACATCTTACAGCTTATGCCATCAGAGGCACTAGGGTTTCAGTGGAAAAGCGAGAATTGGTTTGCATCCCACAGAGTGAGGGGAACTACAGAAGCTTCAATAAGTCAGAATCGGTAAAAGTGTGCATTGAGTGTGTAGGTTCTGGTGCCAACTCTGTCAAAAGACTGAGTTCTGCCATCTTGCTCAGGAGACACCACAGGGTCTATTCACAGGGGCTGTCCCCACTCCAGCAGACACGGGGGCTTTGACCTGCTCTGTTGCCAGCCTGGGTCGGTTCACCCCTCCTTAAGCAACCTGCTGATCTCCAGCTCCCTGGGAACCACCATGTCGGTGTCTGTCGTGCGAAGGACCCCCGCTCGGCATAGCGCCCTGTGGCATCGAACCCCCGAGCTCAGGCAGTTCCACAGCCTAAGTCTCCCAGACGCTTGGACTACAGACACAAGCCACCGTGCCCGACGGGATTTGCTGGAGTCGACAGAGGATATCAAGTTTCCCTCTTATTGATCGTCAGCGATAGAGAAGACCCTAAAAAAGTCTGAAACATCTGAACATTTATGTTTCAAATGTGTTGGAGTGTGGCCACAGACAAGAGTCCACACTATGGTGTATTTGGGAGGGAGGCAATGCAATTGACTAGCATCTCATCTGCACCATTTTGTCCACATGAGAACAGCAACATTTCTTGGCCTTATGTGTCAACGCTCATAGAATGTAATTGGAAATGGATGGTCAAATCAAGCGCTGAACAGTTTTCCAAAAAAATAAAAGTGTTACGACGGATTTGAACCCAGAACACCATTACCGAAAGGGCAACATCTTACAGCTTATGCCATCAGAGGCACTAGGGTTTCAGTGGAAAAGCGAGAATTGGTTTGCATCCCACAGAGTGAGGGGAACTACAGAAGCTTCAATAAGTCAGAATCGGTAAAAGTGTGCATTGAGTGTGTAGGTTCTGGTGCCAACTCTGTCAAAAGACTGAGTTCTGCCATCTTGCTCAGGAGACACCACAGGGTCTATTCACAGGGGCTGTCCCCACTCCAGCAGACACGGGGGCTTTGACCTGCTCTGTTGCCAGCCTGGGTCGGTTCACCCCTCCTTAAGCAACCTGCTGATCTCCAGCTCCCTGGGAACCACCATGTCGGTGTCTGTCGTGCGAAGGACCCCCGCTCGGCATAGCGCCCTGTGGCATCGAACCCCCGAGCTCAGGCAGTTCCACAGCCTAAGTCTCCCAGACGCTTGGACTACAGACACAAGCCACCGTGCCCGACGGGATTTGCTGGAGTCGACAGAGGATATCAAGTTTCCCTCTTATTGATCGTCAGCGATAGAGAAGACCCTAAAAAAGTCTGAAACATCTGAACATTTATGTTTCAAATGTGTTGGAGTGTGGCCACAGACAAGAGTCCACACTATGGTGTATTTGGGAGGGAGGCAATGCAATTGACTAGCATCTCATCTGCACCATTTTGTCCACATGAGAACAGCAACATTTCTTGGCCTTATGTGTCAACGCTCATAGAATGTAATTGGAAATGGATGGTCAAATCAAGCGCTGAACAGTTTTCCAAAAAAATAAAAGTGTTACGACGGATTTGAACCCAGAACACCATTACCGAAAGGGCAACATCTTACAGCTTATGCCATCAGAGGCACTAGGGTTTCAGTGGAAAAGCGAGAATTGGTTTGCATCCCACAGAGTGAGGGGAACTACAGAAGCTTCAATAAGTCAGAATCGGTAAAAGTGTGCATTGAGTGTGTAGGTTCTGGTGCCAACTCTGTCAAAAGACTGAGTTCTGCCATCTTGCTCAGGAGACACCACAGGGTCTATTCACAGGGGCTGTCCCCACTCCAGCAGACACGGGGGCTTTGACCTGCTCTGTTGCCAGCCTGGGTCGGTTCACCCCTCCTTAAGCAACCTGCTGATCTCCAGCTCCCTGGGAACCACCATGTCGGTGTCTGTCGTGCGAAGGACCCCTGCTCGGCATAGCGCCCTGTGGCATCGAACCCCCGAGCTCAGGCAGTTCCACAGCCTAAGTCTCCCAGACGCTTGGACTACAGACACAAGCCACCGTGCCCGACGGGATTTGCTGGAGTCGACAGAGGATATCAAGTTTCCCTCTTATTGATCGTCAGCGATAGAGAAGACCCTAAAAAAGTCTGAAACATCTGAACATTTATGTTTCAAATGTGTTGGAGTGTGGCCACAGACAAGAGTCCACACTATGGTGTATTTGGGAGGGAGGCAATGCAATTGACTAGCATCTCATCTGCACCATTTTGTCCACATGAGAACAGCAACATTTCTTGGCCTTATGTGTCAACGCTCATAGAATGTAATTGGAAATGGATGGTCAAATCAAGCGCTGAACAGTTTTCCAAAAAAATAAAAGTGTTACGACGGATTTGAACCCAGAACACCATTACCGAAAGGGCAACATCTTACAGCTTATGCCATCAGAGGCACTAGGGTTTCAGTGGAAAAGCGAGAATTGGTTTGCATCCCACAGAGTGAGGGGAACTACAGAAGCTTCAATAAGTCAGAATCGGTAAAAGTGTGCATTGAGTGTGTAGGTTCTGGTGCCAACTCTGTCAAAAGACTGAGTTCTGCCATCTTGCTCAGGAGACACCACAGGGTCTATTCACAGGGGCTGTCCCCACTCCAGCAGACACGGGGGCTTTGACCTGCTCTGTTGCCAGCCTGGGTCGGTTCACCCCTCCTTAAGCAACCTGCTGATCTCCAGCTCCCTGGGAACCACCATGTCGGTGTCTGTCGTGCGAAGGACCCCCGCTCGGCATAGCGCCCTGTGGCATCGAACCCCCGAGCTCAGGCAGTTCCACAGCCTAAGTCTCCCAGACACTTGGACTACAGACACAAGCCACCGTGCCCGACGGGATTTGCTGGAGTCGACAGAGGATATCAAGTTTCCCTCTTATTGATCGTCAGCGATAGAGAAGACCCTAAAAAAGTCTGAAACATCTGAACATTTATGTTTCAAATGTGTTGGAGTGTGGCCACAGACAAGAGTCCACACTATGGTGTATTTGGGAGGGAGGCAATGCAATTGACTAGCATCTCATCTGCACCATTTTGTCCACATGAGAACAGCATCATTTCTTGGCCTTATGTGTCAACGCTCATAGAATGTAATTGGAAATGGATGGTCAAATCAAGCGCTGAACAGTTTTCCAAAAAAATAAAAGTGTTACGACGGATTTGAACCCAGAACACCATTACCGAAAGGGCAACATCTTACAGCTTATGCCATCAGAGGCACTAGGGTTTCAGTGGAAAAGCGAGAATTGGTTTGCATCCCACAGAGTGAGGGGAACTACAGAAGCTTCAATAAGTCAGAATCGGTAAAAGTGTGCATTGAGTGTGTAGGTTCTGGTGCCAACTCTGTCAAAAGACTGAGTTCTGCCATCTTGCTCAGGAGACACCACAGGGTCTATTCACAGGGGCTGTCCCCACTCCAGCAGACACGGGGGCTTTGACCTGCTCTGTTGCCAGCCTGGGTCGGTTCACCCCTCCTTAAGCAACCTGCTGATCTCCAGCTCCCTGGGAACCACCATGTCGGTGTCTGTCGTGCGAAGGACCCCCGCTCGGCATAGCGCCCTGTGGCATCGAACCCCCGAGCTCAGGCAGTTCCACAGCCTAAGTCTCCCAGACGCTTGGACTACAGACACAAGCCACCGTGCCCGACGGGATTTGCTGGAGTCGACAGAGGATATCAAGTTTCCCTCTTATTGATCGTCAGCGATAGAGAAGACCCTAAAAAAGTCTGAAACATCTGAACATTTATGTTTCAAATGTGTTGGAGTGTGGCCACAGACAAGAGTCCACACTATGGTGTATTTGGGAGGGAGGCAATGCAATTGACTAGCATCTCATCTGCACCATTTTGTCCACATGAGAACAGCAACATTTCTTGGCCTTATGTGTCAACGCTCATAGAATGTAATTGGAAATGGATGGTCAAATCAAGCGCTGAACAGTTTTCCAAAAAAATAAAAGTGTTACGACGGATTTGAACCCAGAACACCATTACCGAAAGGGCAACATCTTACAGCTTATGCCATCAGAGGCACTAGGGTTTCAGTGGAAAAGCGAGAATTGGTTTGCATCCCACAGAGTGAGGGGAACTACAGAAGCTTCAATAAGTCAGAATCGGTAAAAGTGTGCATTGAGTGTGTAGGTTCTGGTGCCAACTCTGTCAAAAGACTGAGTTCTGCCATCTTGCTCAGGAGACACCACAGGGTCTATTCACAGGGGCTGTCCCCACTCCAGCAGACACGGGGGCTTTGACCTGCTCTGTTGCCAGCCTGGGTCGGTTCACCACTCCTTAAGCAACCTGCTGATCTCCAGCTCCCTGGGAACCACCATGTCGGTGTCTGTCGTGCGAAGGACCCCCGCTCGGCATCCCTACTAACACACGCAGGTTGCGCAAACGTTCGACATACGGCCGCTATAGGTGACGATTCGTGTGCGCCGCGTGCGGAAATTACGCGGCCATTTACGGAAACGCGAGATCTGCCGTTTAGTAGACGCTACGTAAGAACGACACGTCATTCCGAAGTTGCGGCCGCGTGCAAAGAACGCACGTGATCACGTGGGCAGGAACCTCCGTTATAAACTCACCTGGCTGACACTAGATTTACAGGTATTTATATGACTTGGTCTGCACGTCTTTTTCGCACGGTGCAAATACGGTGCGGCCGCGTGCAAAAAACGTGGGCAGGAACTTCCGTAATAAACTCACTTGGCTGACACTAGATTTACAGGTATTTATATGACTTGGTCTGCACGTCTTTTTCGCACGGTGCAAATATGGTCACTTACTTACTAAACCCTGACCACTGGCTATATTTAGCATTTGCAGTACCACTGGCTATATTTAGCATTTACCAGTACAAAAACGAATTAATGCTATATGGGGATATAGCAGCAAGCATTATGATACAAACCAATATAAGACTGAACAGTTTAGAACATTTTATTACACAAAGTACATTACAAATTAAAAGTATACATATTTACAAGGATGAGGTTTACGGTCTGTCACATTACGCATAGCCAGAAAAGCAAAAAAAAGCATGTACAAGCTCTGGCTAGCAACCCATTATCTGACAATTGCAAAAGTTCTAAAAACAAAAATGAAACCAGACCGGGAACAGACCGTTGTATCCCACAAAAAAAAGGTTAAAATTTACAAAAACTATTTACAAAAAAGGCATCCATCCTGGCAGGCTGGAAAGGCAGGTTTAGGGAGACGGGCTGGGGGTCCCACATCTGAATCGAGGGTCTGGGCAGAAGAGGTCATCCTCATCTGAATACTCCACTGTGGTCAGGGCTGGAGCTGCGGTCAGGGGCTGGGCTGGGGAGGTCAGCTGGGCTGGAGCAGATGCCTAAGGACATAATGAAATGGCTGTAAAAGCAAGTCGCATACGTTCATTGGAAGCGTGCCATGTCACTGGATACGAGACTGCCTGACATCACATACCTTTTTGCATCGAGCAGGGGCATGTTTCAGCATCTCCTGCAGCTGGGCAGACACCTCCGTCACAGTGGTGCTTGGCTTACAGGCCATAACTGCACCTTTTAACCAAAAAGGGAATGGTTTCAATGCACATGGCATGAAGCAAAGACAATGTATTATTTTGCGAAAATATGAACAATCCCTTACGTAAAATAACATTGTAGAGGGTCATATTCTTCAGAGGCTTCTTCCCCCTCTTCCCATGGACGCTGTAGACACACCACACTCTGTGTATGGCAATGGCTGACAGCACCCGCCGGACCACATCTGGCAGATCTTTGCCGCCAATGGAACTCAGATATCGTGTCTGCAAAACATAAAGACAATCATTTACTTTTACATTTCCTTAACACTTCTCTGCAAAAATAAGGAACAAAGTTCTGCCTTGAAGTTACTCACCATCTTCCTTTGATGATCCTTGTCCTTCAGCTGCTCCTCCAAGACCAGCAGCTCCTCCTCCGTTTTAGCAGGGTGCAGGTCATCCAGTACTGCTCCCCGATAGCTGTCTGCAGACTCGCCGGACAGTCTCTGCTCCAGTCTCTGCTCCAGCCTCATCATTGTCTGTGCCATCTCCCTCAGACTCTGCATGACGCTGGAGAACTGCTGACACATCATCCTCTGGAAGTCTGGATATTAAACACAGATGTGGCTATAAGTAATTGTACGGTCCCATAATGGATATTCAGCTCAAAGTATATCCCTACATGCAGCATGAAGTAGTTCACAAAATTCAGCATACCAGCATCTGCAGAGCTTGATGGCAACACTGCTGGAGCTGTTGGTCTCACAGGCGATGGCATCAGAGAACTACCTGAAAACCAGAGGATAAAGGGATGAGCAGGAAACTATGGTGCTGGCGGCGTAGTGATTCTGGCATAAGGGGAAGAATCAACTCGACATGAGAAATGTCAGACCCTGACCTGGCCGGGGTGCTAATCGCTGATGCATGCTGCTCGTGCCTGGACGTCTGAAGGGCTGAAGGGCCTGGGCTCACAGCGCCTTGGCTCAAAGGACCCGGGCGATGAACATCTACTGCCGAGTAGTGAGATGTGAGATGAGCGAATTAGTGAACTGAGTACATGAGTCTTCAGACAGTCCTGAGTTAACTGTAAGTGTGCAAATATGCATAGACATTTCACCAACACAAACATGCATGGATACCTGCATTGATAACTGGCAGAGCAGGCCTTCCGGCTCTGGCACCTGGCATAGCTGGTCTGGTGTGAGTTCTGCCGACCGGCTGCCTGGGCACTGGAACATATAGTAGAGGTAAATTAGCTCAGATTAGTCAACTCAAGTAGTACTCTTTTGGGACTGTTGAATGCACTTTATTATATTACCTTCGTCACTGGAGTCATAGCGTGTGTTGCGCTGTCTCTTCCTTGTGTCTTGGGAGTTAATCCATTGATGACTGCTGCTCAAACACCTTCGCCAAGGCACTGGCTACTTCATAATGCTCCGTGTGTTCCTCAGCAGAGACAGAGGTTGTCATGGCTCCTCTTGATGTGCTTGTGGAGGTAGATCTGGGAGGTATAGGAGAATGGGCACTCAGAGCAGGAGAACACCCAAGTCTTGCACAGCAATGAGAGAGACCATTAAAAAGGATTATCTCACCTGTAGTACAAGTTCAAATATAGAGTGATTATACGTCATTGTAAATGAGAGCTTACTCTCAATTGATTCACGAGGTTAAATAAAGATTGAATGAATATGTAGCTAGTGGGGGGTTACAACCACACAACTGTGGAGAGAGAATGAGACACTTGGTTCCCTCCTCTACTGGTGTTCATGGCCATGGCCACACACCTGGAATACTCCAACCCTGATTTAAAGGCATAAAAGTGGGGAACACATTCTGGCGTCAGTGATGCGTCTTATGAATCTCACATGTCTACCGCTAACTCAATATCAATATTCCCATTTGTTTATCCCGTCTTTGGAAACGTATGTGCATTTGTACTTACGTGTGCCTGCCTATATTGATGATCAGGTGTTTCTCCACCTAAGGGCTGGCCAGACAGAACCATCAGAGACCATTGGGCTGAGCTGAGGAGAGAGCGACATGTTAGAGTGTATGTGTGCATATGTATATGGTGCTCTTCTGTTAATACTCATGAGGGCATTCAACTGAACAAGACTCACAGAGCCTGTGGTGCTGTCCCAGGACTGCCCCTGGCCACGCCTGTCCCCGTCTTAGCGCCTCTTCCTGCCCCGCTCACCTGCTTCTTGCTCAGTTCAAACAAGAACTGGGAGGTTGGCAACTGAGAGCATGGGAGGGGAGAGAGGGAGAGAGAGAGAGAAAGTGGGTGGGTGACCCTCTCGTTGGCTGACATGCACACTCCACAGGACCACGTGCCAAAAGCCAAGATGGCTGCTATTACAAATCCTGCTAGCTAGCCTAGCTCCGTTGTTGGGGCTTCTAGTGTTCTGTTAACGTTAAAATCGGAAAAATGAATGCCTAAAAACAAACACATACTAACGGTGTCGTGGGTTAATGCGAAATCAATGAGTAAGCTAATTATCACATTTTATTCCAAGCGATGAAACAGTACGAACGTGCAGGAGCTCGCGCGAGCCTGTTATTAGGAAACAATGGCCCACAACAACACTTCATAAAAGTTATAGTGTACACAACTGAAATATTCTCACGTTGCCAAGCCAACATTATAATTTAAGCTACAATTATACAAAAGCGAACGTTTTAACAATAATTGCGAGAGTAATTTTACGTAGGCTACTTAGCTAGCCATGTACAGAAAAAGGCTAATCACGTTAGCTAGTTAGCTAGTTAGCCAACATTGGAAAGAGCATCTGCATATAGATAATCATTACAATAGGGTAGCTTGCACATAACGTTGGTGTTTTACTGGGACGATACCAAAATACATAGTATGTATGTATACATTGAAATTGAGATACTTACATGATCTGTGTTGTCGACACAAAGACTGCACAGTCGTGTCTTTCTCAATAATTTCTGTATCAAACGGAGCGGAAGTTTCCAAGTGTGTCTTCTTCGCTGGGTTTAGTGGCGGATGTGCATACCGCCACCTACTGGCACAGAGTGTGTAACTTGTTTGTCTAGTTATTAAATTGTGTCACCTAAAGTAGCCCAATGCTTTGCATTCTACGTTCACTGCTCAGCGTTCATTGCTCGCATTTAGGTTGCAAAATTAGGAGTTTATTCATAGGCATATTTTTTATCATTATTTTTATTAGGCCTAGACTGCAAATCTTTAGTGTTAATATTTACTGTAAATGAGAAATTACACACAAAACAGACATGCAGGATTTCTCCTCATTATTACAATTCTGTAACTGTATGACTTCAAAATGTATTTTAAAACCTAAGTAATTTACAAATGTTCTGACCCACTGTGACACATTTCCAATAAAGTCAGATTGGGACTGTGATCTAACCACATTGTCACGTTATTTAATTACATCGTAGTTACGGATTTAAGCAGCAGTGGCGGCTACGTTCCCTTACAGTGTACTTGAGGACGGCTATTTTGGTTATTTTGCGACTGAAAAGGCAAGTGTCAGCTAGGTGTCAGCTAGGTCCGCTGCTGGTGACGTCGCAAAGTTACCACAATTACACCAATGTGTCCCGTCAGTTTTACGTACTGTGTTAGTAGGGATAGCGCCCTGTGGCATCGAACCCCCGAGCTCAGGCAGTTCCACAGCCTAAGTCTCCCAGACGCTTGGACTACAGACACAAGCCACCGTGCCCGACGGGATTTGCTGGAGTCGACAGAGGATATCAAGTTTCCCTCTTATTGATCGTCAGCGATAGAGAAGACCCTAAAAAAGTCTGAAACATCTGAACATTTATGTTTCAAATGTGTTGGAGTGTGGCCACAGACAAGAGTCCACACTATGGTGTATTTGGGAGGGAGGCAATGCAATTGACTAGCATCTCATCTGCACCATTTTGTCCACATGAGAACAGCATCATTTCTTGGCCTTATGTGTCAACGCTCATAGAATCCCTACTAACACAGTACGTAAAACTGACGGGACACATTGGTGTAATTGTGGTAATTTTGCGACGTCACCAGCAGCGGACCTAGCTGACACCTAGCTGACACTTGCCTTTTCAGTCGCAAAATAACCAAAATAGCCGTCCTCAAGGACACTGTAAGGGAACGTAGCCGCCACTGCTGCTTAAATCCGTAACTACGATGTAATTAAATAACGTGACAATGTGGTTAGATCACAGTCCCAATCTGACTTTATTGGAAATGTGTCACAGTGGGTCAGAACATTTGTAAATTACTTAGGTTTTAAAATAAATTTTGAAGTCATACAGTTACAGAATTGTAATAATGAGGAGAAATCCTGCATGTCTGTTTTGTGTGTAATTTCTCATTTACAGTTAATATTAACACTAAAGATTTGCAGTCTAGGCCTAATAAAAATAATGATAAAAAATATGCCTATGAATAAAGTCCTAATTTTGCAACCTAAATGTGAGCAATGAACGCTGAGCATTGAACGTAGAATGCAAGGCATTGGGCTACTTTACAATTGAAGAACTAGACAAACAAGTTACACACTCTGTGCCAGTAGGTGGCGGTATGCACATTAAAGTTGTTTGCGATCCGCCACTTAACCCAGCGAAGGAGAAGAAGAACGAGAACGGTAAACTTCCGCCGTTTGAAACAGAAGAAAGACCAACATGCTGTCTCCCCGCGACAACACAGATCATGTAAGTATCTCAATTTCAATGTATACATACATACTATGTATTTTGGTATCGTCCCAGATAAAACACCAACGTTATGTGCAAGCTACCCTATTGTAATGATTCTCTATCTGCAGATGCTCTCTTTCCAATGTTGGCTAACTAGCTAGCCAGCTAACGTGATTAGCCTTTTTCTGTACATGGCTAGCTAAGTAGCCTACGTAAAATTACTCTCGCAATTATTGTTAAAACGTTCGCTTTTGTGTAATTGTAGCTTAAATTATAATGTTGGCTTGGCAACGTGAGAATATTTCAGTTGTGTACACTATAACTTTTATGAAGTGTTGTCGTGGGCCATTGTTTCCTAATAACAGGCTCGCGCGAGCTCCTGCACGTTCGTACTGTTTCATCGCTTGGAATAAAATGTGATAATTAGCTTACTCATTGATTTCGCATTAACCCATGACACCGTTAGTATGTGTTTGTTTTTAGGCATTCATTTTTCCGATTTTAACGTTAACAGAATACTAGAAGCCCCAACAACGGAGCTAGGCTAGCTAGCAGGATTTGTTATAGCAGCCATCTTGGCTTTTGGCACGTGGTCCTGTGGAGTGTGCATGCCAGCCAACGAGAGGGTCACCCACCCACTCTCTCTCTCTCTCTCCCTCTCTCCCCTCCCATGCTCTCAGTTGCCAACCTCCCAGTTCTTGTTTGAACTGAGCAAGAAGCAGGTGAGCGGGGCAGGAAGAGGCGCTAAGACGGGGACAGGCGTGGCCAGGGGCAGTCCTGGGACAGCACCACAGGCTCTGTGAGTCTTGTTCAGTTGAATGCCCTCATGAGTATTAACAGAAGAGCACCATATACATATGCACACATACACTCTAACATGTCGCTCTCTCCTCAGCTCAGCCCAATGGTCTCTGATGGTTCTGTCTGGCCAGCCCTTAGGTGGAGAAACACCTGATCATCAATAAAGGCACACGTAAGTACAAATGCACATACGTTTCCATAGACGGGATAAACAAATGGGGATATTGATATTGAGTTAATGTTAGCGGTAGACATGTGAGATTCATAAGACGCATCACTGACGCCAGTGACGCCACAATATCAGGGAAATTGAGCAATTGCTTCCCTGTAGTGCAAACTTGCAAGATTCGCTCAGTTATTAACCCTTCTTGCCTTTTTTGTTGTTGGTTTTCTCTCTCCTCCTTCCTCTCTGTGCAGTTCTCCTGTGTGCTGAGCCGCTATCCCATGTATTGCCACTGCTGACAGGGTAGAGCTCAGCCCCATGCAGAAGTGAGTGATGAGGAGAGGTAAGATCATTTTCCCGTTTTTTTCCCCTCCAGTTTTAGGAACCGTCTCAAGAATGTGTTCCCCACTTTTATGCCTTTAAATCAGGGTTGGAGTATTCCAGGTGTGTGGCCATGGCCATGAACACCAGTAGAGGAGGGAACCAAGTGTCTCATTCTCTCTCCACAGTTGTGTGGTTGTAACCCCCCACTAGCTACATATTCATTCAATCTTTATTTAACCTCGTGAATCAATTGAGAGTAAGCTCTCATTTACAATGACGTATAATCACTCTATATTTGAACTTGTACTACAGGTGAGATAATCCTTTTTAATGGTCTCTCTCATTGCTGTGCAAGACTTGGGTGTTCTCCTGCTCTGAGTGCCCATTCTCCTATACCTCCCAGATCTACCTCCACAAGCACATCAAGAGGAGCCATGACAACCTCTGTCTCTGCTGAGGAACACACAGAGCATTATGAAGTAGCCAGTGCCTTGGCGAAGGTGTTTGAGCAGCAGTCATCAATGGATTAACTCCCAAGACACAAGGAAGATACAGCGCAACACACGCTATGACTCCAGTGACGAAGGTAATATAATAAAGTGCATTCAACAGTCCCAAAAGAGTACTACTTGAGTTGACTAATCTGAGCTAATTTACCTCTACTATATGTTCCAGTGCCCAGGCAGCCGGTCTGTAGAACTCAGACCAGACCAGCTATGCCAGGTGCCAGAGCTGGAAGGCCTGCTCTGCCAGTTATCAATGCAGGTATCCATGCATGTTTGTGTTGGTGAAATGTCTATGCATATTTGCACACATACAGTTAACTCAGGACTGTCTGAAGACTCATGTACTCAGTTCACTAATTCGCTCATCTCACATCTCACTACTCGGCAGTAGATGTTCATCGCCCGGGTCCTTTGAGCCAAGGCGCTGTGAGCCCAGGCCCTTCAGCCCTTCAGACGTCCAGGCACGAGCAGCATGCATCAGCGATTAGCACCCCGGCCAGACCAGGTCAGGGTCTGACATGTCTCATGTCGAGTTGATTCTTCCCCTTATGCCAGAATCACTACGCCGCCAGCACCATAGTTTCCTGCTCATCCCTTTATCCTCTGGTTTTCAGGTAGTTCTCTGATGCCATCGCCTGTGAGACCAACAGCTCCAGCAGGGTTGCCATCAAGCTCTGCAGATGCTGGTATGCTGAATTTTGTGAACTACTTCATGCTGCATGTAGGGATATACTTTGAGCTGAATATCCATTATGGGACCGTACAATTACTTATAGCCACATCTGTGTTTAATATCCAGACTTCCAGAGGATGATGTGTCAGCAGTTCTCCAGCGTCATGCAGAGTCTGAGGGAGATGGCACAGACAATGATGAGGCTGGAGCAGAGACTGGAGCAGAGACTGTCCGGCGAGTCTGCAGACAGCTATCGGGGAGCAGTACTGGATGACCTGCACCCTGCTAAAACGGAGGAGGAGCTGCTGGTCTTGGAGGAGCAGCTGAAGGACAAGGATCATCAAAGGAAGATGGTGAGTAACTTCAAGGCAGAACTTTGTTCCTTATTTTTGCAGAGAAGTGTTAAGGAAATGTAAAAGTAAATGATTGTCTTTATGTTTTGCAGACACGATATCTGAGTTCCATTGGCGGCAAAGATCTGCCAGATGTGGTCCGGCGGGTGCTGTCAGCCATTGCCATACACAGAGTGTGGTGTGTCTACAGCGTCCATGGGAAGAGGGGGAAGAAGCCTCTGAAGAATATGACCCTCTACAATGTCATATTACGTAAGGGATTGTTCATATTTTCGCAAAATAATACATTGTCTTTGCTTCATCCCATGTGCATTGAAACCATTCCCTTTTTGGTTAAAAGGTGCAGTTATGGCCTGTAAGCCAAGCACCACTGTGACGGAGGTGTCTGCCCAGCTGCAGGAGATGCTGAAACATGCCCCTGCTCGATGCAAAAAGGTATGTGATGTCAGGCAGTTAATTTTCTCGTATCCAGTGACATGGCACGCTTCCAATGAACGTATGCGACTTGCTTTTACAGCCATTTCATTATGTCCTTAGGCATCTGCTCCAGCCCAGCTGACCTCCCCAGCCCAGCCCCTGACCGCAGCTCCAGCC
This sequence comes from Borostomias antarcticus, assembly GCF_949987555.1. Lineage (NCBI taxonomy): Eukaryota > Metazoa > Chordata > Actinopteri > Stomiiformes > Stomiidae > Borostomias > Borostomias antarcticus. Next base: position 29,581,110 of record NC_140239.1, on the reverse strand, counting down.
CTGACCACAGTGGAGTATTCAGATGAGGATGACCTCTTCAGCCCAGACCCTCGATTCAGATGTGGGTGACCCCCAGCCCGTCTCCCTAAACCTGCCTTTCCAGCCTGCCAGGATGGATGCCTTTTTTGTAAATAGTTTTTGTAAATTTTAACCTTTTTTTTGTGGGATACAACGGTCTGTTCCCGGTCTGCCTGCCACAGAATGCGCACTGTTTCATTTTTGTTTTTAGAACTTTTGCAATTGTCAGATAATGGGTTGCTAGCCAGAGCTTGTACATGCTTTTTTTTGCTTTTCTGGCTATGCGTAATGTGACAGACCGTAAACCTCATCCTTGTAAATATGTATACTTTTAATTTGTAATGTACTTTGTGTAATAAAATGTTCTAAACTGTTCAGTCTTATATTGGTTTGTATCATAATGCTTGCTGCTATATCCCCATATAGCATTAATTCGTTTTTGTACTGGTAAATGCTAAATATAGCCAGTGGTACTGCAAATGCTAATATAGCCAGTGGTCAGGGTTTAGTAAGTAAGTGACCATATTTGCACCGTGCGAAAAAGACGTGCAGACCAAGTCATATAAATACCTGTAAATCTAGTGTCAGCCAGGTGAGTTTATGACGGAGGTTCCTGTCCACGTTTTTTGCACGCGGCCGCACCGTATTTGCACCGTGCGAAAAAGACGTGCAGACCAAGTCATATAAATACCTGTTAATCTAGTGTCAGCCAGGTGAGTTTATGACGGAGGTTCCTGCCCACGTGATCACGTGCGTTCTTTGCACGCGGCCGCAACTTCGGAATGACGTGTCGTTCTTACGTAGCGTCTACTAAACGGCAGATCTCGCGTTTCCGTAAATGGCCGCGTAATTTCCGCACGCGGCGCACACGAATCGTCACCTATAGCGGCCGTATGTCGAACGTTTGCGCAACCTGCGTGTGTTAGTAGGGATGTAATTGGAAATGGATGGTCAAATCAAGCGCTGAACAGTTTTCCAAAAAAATAAAAGTGTTACGACGGATTTGAACCCAGAACACCATTACCGAAAGGGCAACATCTTACAGCTTATGCCATCAGAGGCACTAGGGTTTCAGTGGAAAAGCGAGAATTGGTTTGCATCCCACAGAGTGAGGGGAACTACAGAAGCTTCAATAAGTCAGAATCGGTAAAAGTGTGCATTGAGTGTGTAGGTTCTGGTGCCAACTCTGTCAAAAGACTGAGTTCTGCCATCTTGCTCAGGAGACACCACAGGGTCTATTCACAGGGGCTGTCCCCACTCCAGCAGACACGGGGGCTTTGACCTGCTCTGTTGCCAGCCTGGGTCGGTTCACCCCTCCTTAAGCAACCTGCTGATCTCCAGCTCCCTGGGAACCACCATGTCGGTGTCTGTCGTGCGAAGGACCCCCGCTCGGCATAGCGCCCTGTGGCATCGAACCCCCGAGCTCAGGCAGTTCCACAGCCTAAGTCTCCCAGACGCTTGGACTACAGACACAAGCCACCGTGCCCGACGGGATTTGCTGGAGTCGACAGAGGATATCAAGTTTCCCTCTTATTGATCGTCAGCGATAGAGAAGACCCTAAAAAAGTCTGAAACATCTGAACATTTATGTTTCAAATGTGTTGGAGTGTGGCCACAGACAAGAGTCCACACTATGGTGTATTTGGGAGGGAGGCAATGCAATTGACTAGCATCTCATCTGCACCATTTTGTCCACATGAGAACAGCAACATTTCTTGGCCTTATGTGTCAACGCTCATAGAATGTAATTGGAAATGGATGGTCAAATCAAGCGCTGAACAGTTTTCCAAAAAAATAAAAGTGTTACGACGGATTTGAACCCAGAACACCATTACCGAAAGGGCAACATCTTACAGCTTATGCCATCAGAGGCACTAGGGTTTCAGTGGAAAAGCGAGAATTGGTTTGCATCCCACAGAGTGAGGGGAACTACAGAAGCTTCAATAAGTCAGAATCGGTAAAAGTGTGCATTGAGTGTGTAGGTTCTGGTGCCAACTCTGTCAAAAGACTGAGTTCTGCCATCTTGCTCAGGAGACACCACAGGGTCTATTCACAGGGGCTGTCCCCACTCCAGCAGACACGGGGGCTTTGACCTGCTCTGTTGCCAGCCTGGGTCGGTTCACCCCTCCTTAAGCAACCTGCTGATCTCCAGCTCCCTGGGAACCACCATGTCGGTGTCTGTCGTGCGAAGGACCCCCGCTCGGCATAGCGCCCTGTGGCATCGAACCCCCGAGCTCAGGCAGTTCCACAGCCTAAGTCTCCCAGACGCTTGGACTACAGACACAAGCCACCGTGCCCGACGGGATTTGCTGGAGTCGACAGAGGATATCAAGTTTCCCTCTTATTGATCGTCAGCGATAGAGAAGACCCTAAAAAAGTCTGAAACATCTGAACATTTATGTTTCAAATGTGTTGGAGTGTGGCCACAGACAAGAGTCCACACTATGGTGTATTTGGGAGGGAGGCAATGCAATTGACTAGCATCTCATCTGCACCATTTTGTCCACATGAGAACAGCATCATTTCTTGGCCTTATGTGTCAACGCTCATAGAATGTAATTGGAAATGGATGGTCAAATCAAGCGCTGAACAGTTTTCCAAAAAAATAAAAGTGTTACGACGGATTTGAACCCAGAACACCATTACCGAAAGGGCAACATCTTACAGCTTATGCCATCAGAGGCACTAGGGTTTCAGTGGAAAAGCGAGAATTGGTTTGCATCCCACAGAGTGAGGGGAACTACAGAAGCTTCAATAAGTCAGAATCGGTAAAAGTGTGCATTGAGTGTGTAGGTTCTGGTGCCAACTCTGTCAAAAGACTGAGTTCTGCCATCTTGCTCAGGAGACACCACAGGGTCTATTCACAGGGGCTGTCCCCACTCCAGCAGACACGGGGGCTTTGACCTGCTCTGTTGCCAGCCTGGGTCGGTTCACCCCTCCTTAAGCAACCTGCTGATCTCCAGCTCCCTGGGAACCACCATGTCGGTGTCTGTCGTGCGAAGGACCCCCGCTCGGCATAGCGCCCTGTGGCATCGAACCCCCGAGCTCAGGCAGTTCCACAGCCTAAGTCTCCCAGACGCTTGGACTACAGACACAAGCCACCGTGCCCGACGGGATTTGCTGGAGTCGACAGAGGATATCAAGTTTCCCTCTTATTGATCGTCAGCGATAGAGAAGACCCTAAAAAAGTCTGAAACATCTGAACATTTATGTTTCAAATGTGTTGGAGTGTGGCCACAGACAAGAGTCCACACTATGGTGTATTTGGGAGGGAGGCAATGCAATTGACTAGCATCTCATCTGCACCATTTTGTCCACATGAGAACAGCATCATTTCTTGGCCTTATGTGTCAACGCTCATAGAATGTAATTGGAAATGGATGGTCAAATCAAGCGCTGAACAGTTTTCCAAAAAAATAAAAGTGTTACGACGGATTTGAACCCAGAACACCATTACCGAAAGGGCAACATCTTACAGCTTATGCCATCAGAGGCACTAGGGTTTCAGTGGAAAAGCGAGAATTGGTTTGCATCCCACAGAGTGAGGGGAACTACAGAAGCTTCAATAAGTCAGAATCGGTAAAAGTGTGCATTGAGTGTGTAGGTTCTGGTGCCAACTCTGTCAAAAGACTGAGTTCTGCCATCTTGCTCAGGAGACACCACAGGGTCTATTCACAGGGGCTGTCCCCACTCCAGCAGACACGGGGGCTTTGACCTGCTCTGTTGCCAGCCTGGGTCGGTTCACCCCTCCTTAAGCAACCTGCTGATCTCCAGCTCCCTGGGAACCACCATGTCGGTGTCTGTCGTGCGAAGGACCCCCGCTCGGCATAGCGCCCTGTGGCATCGAACCCCCGAGCTCAGGCAGTTCCACAGCCTAAGTCTCCCAGACGCTTGGACTACAGACACAAGCCACCGTGCCCGACGGGATTTGCTGGAGTCGACAGAGGATATCAAGTTTCCCTCTTATTGATCGTCAGCGATAGAGAAGACCCTAAAAAAGTCTGAAACATCTGAACATTTATGTTTCAAATGTGTTGGAGTGTGGCCACAGACAAGAGTCCACACTATGGTGTATTTGGGAGGGAGGCAATGCAATTGACTAGCATCTCATCTGCACCATTTTGTCCACATGAGAACAGCATCATTTCTTGGCCTTATGTGTCAACGCTCATAGAATGTAATTGGAAATGGATGGTCAAATCAAGCGCTGAACAGTTTTCCAAAAAAATAAAAGTGTTACGACGGATTTGAACCCAGAACACCATTACCGAAAGGGCAACATCTTACAGCTTATGCCATCAGAGGCACTAGGGTTTCAGTGGAAAAGCGAGAATTGGTTTGCATCCCACAGAGTGAGGGGAACTACAGAAGCTTCAATAAGTCAGAATCGGTAAAAGTGTGCATTGAGTGTGTAGGTTCTGGTGCCAACTCTGTCAAAAGACTGAGTTCTGCCATCTTGCTCAGGAGACACCACAGGGTCTATTCACAGGGGCTGTCCCCACTCCAGCAGACACGGGGGCTTTGACCTGCTCTGTTGCCAGCCTGGGTCGGTTCACCCCTCCTTAAGCAACCTGCTGATCTCCAGCTCCCTGGGAACCACCATGTCGGTGTCTGTCGTGCGAAGGACCCCCGCTCGGCATAGCGCCCTGTGGCATCGAACCCCCGAGCTCAGGCAGTTCCACAGCCTAAGTCTCCCAGACGCTTGGACTACAGACACAAGCCACCGTGCCCGACGGGATTTGCTGGAGTCGACAGAGGATATCAAGTTTCCCTCTTATTGATCGTCAGCGATAGAGAAGACCCTAAAAAAGTCTGAAACATCTGAACATTTATGTTTCAAATGTGTTGGAGTGTGGCCACAGACAAGAGTCCACACTATGGTGTATTTGGGAGGGAGGCAATGCAATTGACTAGCATCTCATCTGCACCATTTTGTCCACATGAGAACAGCAACATTTCTTGGCCTTATGTGTCAACGCTCATAGAATGTAATTGGAAATGGATGGTCAAATCAAGCGCTGAACAGTTTTCCAAAAAAATAAAAGTGTTACGACGGATTTGAACCCAGAACACCATTACCGAAAGGGCAACATCTTACAGCTTATGCCATCAGAGGCACTAGGGTTTCAGTGGAAAAGCGAGAATTGGTTTGCATCCCACAGAGTGAGGGGAACTACAGAAGCTTCAATAAGTCAGAATCGGTAAAAGTGTGCATTGAGTGTGTAGGTTCTGGTGCCAACTCTGTCAAAAGACTGAGTTCTGCCATCTTGCTCAGGAGACACCACAGGGTCTATTCACAGGGGCTGTCCCCACTCCAGCAGACACGGGGGCTTTGACCTGCTCTGTTGCCAGCCTGGGTCGGTTCACCCCTCCTTAAGCAACCTGCTGATCTCCAGCTCCCTGGGAACCACCATGTCGGTGTCTGTCGTGCGAAGGACCCCCGCTCGGCATAGCGCCCTGTGGCATCGAACCCCCGAGCTCAGGCAGTTCCACAGCCTAAGTCTCCCAGACGCTTGGACTACAGACACAAGCCACCGTGCCCGACGGGATTTGCTGGAGTCGACAGAGGATATCAAGTTTCCCTCTTATTGATCGTCAGCGATAGAGAAGACCCTAAAAAAGTCTGAAACATCTGAACATTTATGTTTCAAATGTGTTGGAGTGTGGCCACAGACAAGAGTCCACACTATGGTGTATTTGGGAGGGAGGCAATGCAATTGACTAGCATCTCATCTGCACCATTTTGTCCACATGAGAACAGCATCATTTCTTGGCCTTATGTGTCAACGCTCATAGAATGTAATTGGAAATGGATGGTCAAATCAAGCGCTGAACAGTTTTCCAAAAAAATAAAAGTGTTACGACGGATTTGAACCCAGAACACCATTACCGAAAGGGCAACATCTTACAGCTTATGCCATCAGAGGCACTAGGGTTTCAGTGGAAAAGCGAGAATTGGTTTGCATCCCACAGAGTGAGGGGAACTACAGAAGCTTCAATAAGTCAGAATCGGTAAAAGTGTGCATTGAGTGTGTAGGTTCTGGTGCCAACTCTGTCAAAAGACTGAGTTCTGCCATCTTGCTCAGGAGACACCACAGGGTCTATTCACAGGGGCTGTCCCCACTCCAGCAGACACGGGGGCTTTGACCTGCTCTGTTGCCAGCCTGGGTCGGTTCACCCCTCCTTAAGCAACCTGCTGATCTCCAGCTCCCTGGGAACCACCATGTCGGTGTCTGTCGTGCGAAGGACCCCCGCTCGGCATAGCGCCCTGTGGCATCGAACCCCCGAGCTCAGGCAGTTCCACAGCCTAAGTCTCCCAGACGCTTGGACTACAGACACAAGCCACCGTGCCCGACGGGATTTGCTGGAGTCGACAGAGGATATCAAGTTTCCCTCTTATTGATCGTCAGCGATAGAGAAGACCCTAAAAAAGTCTGAAACATCTGAACATTTATGTTTCAAATGTGTTGGAGTGTGGCCACAGACAAGAGTCCACACTATGGTGTATTTGGGAGGGAGGCAATGCAATTGACTAGCATCTCATCTGCACCATTTTGTCCACATGAGAACAGCAACATTTCTTGGCCTTATGTGTCAACGCTCATAGAATGTAATTGGAAATGGATGGTCAAATCAAGCGCTGAACAGTTTTCCAAAAAAATAAAAGTGTTACGACGGATTTGAACCCAGAACACCATTACCGAAAGGGCAACATCTTACAGCTTATGCCATCAGAGGCACTAGGGTTTCAGTGGAAAAGCGAGAATTGGTTTGCATCCCACAGAGTGAGGGGAACTACAGAAGCTTCAATAAGTCAGAATCGGTAAAAGTGTGCATTGAGTGTGTAGGTTCTGGTGCCAACTCTGTCAAAAGACTGAGTTCTGCCATCTTGCTCAGGAGACACCACAGGGTCTATTCACAGGGGCTGTCCCCACTCCAGCAGACACGGGGGCTTTGACCTGCTCTGTTGCCAGCCTGGGTCGGTTCACCCCTCCTTAAGCAACCTGCTGATCTCCAGCTCCCTGGGAACCACCATGTCGGTGTCTGTCGTGCGAAGGACCCCCGCTCGGCATAGCGCCCTGTGGCATCGAACCCCCGAGCTCAGGCAGTTCCACAGCCTAAGTCTCCCAGACGCTTGGACTACAGACACAAGCCACCGTGCCCGACAGGTTTTGCTGGAGTCGACAGAGGATACCAAGTTCCCCTCTTATTGATCGTCAGCGATAGAGAAGACCCTAAAGAAGTCTGAAACATCTGAACATTTATGTTTCAAATGTGTTGGAGTGTGGCCACAGACAAGAGTCCACACTATGGTGTATTTGGGAGGGAGGCCATGCAATTGACTAGCATCTCATCTGCACCATTTTGTCCACATGAGAACAGCATCATTTCTTGGCTCTTATGTGGCCACGCTCATAGAATAGAATAGAATGTCCTTGGAGATGGATGGTCAAATCAACCACTGAACAGGGTTCTCCCATAAAATAAAAGTGGTTTCAATGGATTTGAACCTTGAACACCGCTACTGAGCAGGCAAGGTCTTACAGCTTATGCCAACAGAGGCACTATTTCCTTGGAAAAGCAAGTGTAGTAGGGAGCACTGCTCCCACATAATTGCAGCACAGATAGCCACTCCCCCAGGAAGTCCATATATGGGCAGAGTGCAGCACAGGTAGGAACCCCGACCCTGTACCAATTTCCCTTGGCCCAATTAGAGGAGTCTACAGGTGCTCTAGAGGGTAATTGGTAGCTTTGTGTAACCTCCACCTGGTTAGGACCTCACCCCAGCACCAGTGTTCGCTCCGTCTGTCCGTATTATTATTATTATTATAATAACAACAATAAAATAATAATAAAAATAGCAACAACAACAATAATAATAATAATAATAGTAATGATAATAATTATAATAATAATAATACATTTGCTTCATATAGCACCGATCAGGAGACCCAAGGTTGCTTTACTTAGTGACAGAAAGAGACAAAGTCAGACAAAGAGACCATTTGCATCAACCAACAGGGGGCAGCAAAGGAAGGGCCCAAAACGCCCCTTGGCATTGCTGGCATCAGTGAGACAGGCTGTTTCTCTTCCTCGGGGGATGGATGCCCAGGGCCATGCAAGCGCAGACCGGCGGGGAGGACGCATAGCAGACGGTGACGTGCGAACACACTCCCAACAAAACAGACAGATGTCTCCATTAATGTTGGGAATGATAATGAATGATTTGAATAGTGGCTGGGAACACACAAACACACACACACACATGCGCACACACACATACAAACACATTCACCAGAAAAGAGAGGGGCAATTAGGGAGAATGTACTGGGGCACACACACACACACACACACACACACACACACACACACACACACCCACACACACACACACACACACACACACAGGGTCTGAAATCAAAATCAAAGTGATGCTTTGTCACAACAACTTTGCATACATGCCGCCCCCACCCACACACCCACGTACACACACCCGCACACACACTCACACACACGCGCACACACACACACACACACACACTTCCCATCCCTCTGTGAAGTAGGCAACAGTGATGCAATCAGAATTCAGGTGAGGTATGCAAGTTTGGCATGCACACACTCACAATTATGTGAACAATAACTAGGCTATGTGAAATGATGGTCCAAACAGTCATGATGGCAATGATGATGATGATGATGGTAATGATGATGGCATAGGCTTCATTAGCAATCTCCAGAGTTTCCACTGGAGGGTTCTCTGAGTGTCTCAACACCATTTCTGGAAGTCTTAGTTCTGACGACACCCCGTCACCAAACAAAAAATGTTACTCCAAGATGGCTTCTTTCAGGGCTCTACGCTCTAACTCCATCCGCCCTCTCTCTCTCTCTCTCTCTCTCTCTCCCTTTCTCTCTCCCTCCCTCTCTCTCCCTCTCTCCCTCTCTCTCCCTCTCACCCTCTCTCTCTCTCTACCTCTCTCTCCCTCTCTCCCTCTCTCCCTCTCTCTCTCTCTACCTCCCTCTCTCTCTCTCTCCCTCTTTCTCTCCCTCCCTCTCTCCCTCCCTCCCTCCCTCTCTCACCCTCTCCCTCTCTCCCTCTCTCTACCTCCCTCTCTCTCTCCTCTCTCTCTCTCTCTCTCTCACCCTCTGTTCTCCCATAGTGGCAGAAGGCGCTTGGAGACCTTGGCATCCGCGAACACGCTAACCGCTAACTGCTAACCTCACCACGCTACGACACCATCTGCTGTGCCTTCCTACATCATGCCATCTTCAATTAAGCAAAAGCCCCCCGATTCCAATGTGTTTAGGAAGGTTGCCGTTTAAACCAACCCTGACCTTAGCAGGAATGCTATCAGTGCTACTAGCGGGTATCAATTAGCCCCAATCTTTAAATGTTCCCAGTGTGATTAGCTTATTAGCATTCGCCATAAGGAGCCACAAAGGGCTGGCTAGGGTGAAATTCATGCTAAATACCACACAGCCCATGTGACCCTTGCTGGATTCATATTCCAGAGCAATTATGGCCGTCTGCAGGGGTGTGTGGTGTTGATGGGTGAGGAAAATACCATGGCTGTGTGATTCAGACTAAATTTACAAACAGATTATTAGTTTGGCCAAAATGCAGACACACACGCACACACGCACGCACGCACACACACACACACACACACACACACACACACACACACATACACACACACAAGCACACAGCTTTCTGATAACTAATGAACATGACCTATGTGACTTAGCATTGTTAGTGACTTTATTGATCACCCAGTCTTTGCTTTCTGCGTTTCGAGTTGGCAAGGGACATAGCTGGTACAGTATTTTGAATGTTGGTTCACATTGCCTATGAGAATATCTTCCCTTTGATACTGCAGATTTGATTTATGCCATCCTCCTCTCACTCACACCTCTGTTTGCCTTTTTAATTGTCTCTGCTCTCTCCTTGTCTGCTGCTTATTTCTCTGCCTGATTAGCCCACAGACAGTGTGTATCATTACCATGTACTATTCTGAAAGTATGAGACTGGCGAAAACACTATGCCAGTGATAACGTGAGACCATCTGTGTCTGTTTTTCAACAAACCACTCAAATGTACAGTACAAAAACCAAGCTATAGCTTTACCTCATTGTTCTATTGGTGTAGACAGAGCGACAGAACCAACTGACAGAATGAGCTGTAATAAAACTTAATATGATAATAAGACTGGTAAAGACCGACTAGAAAAAAAGCCCTTTGAGCCCTTTGTCAAATTTCCCCCCCTAACTCACCCCTGACCTGTTCCCCCTGATCTTCCCTGCCCTTCACTCCAGCCCTCCCCATCACCCCTCCTCACAGCCTCACATTCATTCATTCATTCATTCATGGCGGCAACAACAACAGCAACAGCCACAGAACAACAACAACAAGCCGTAGCTGTAGCTAGCTAGCTAACCTGTTCCTATAGGACAGCTGGCAAGGGTTCTCTTACCGCCCTTCTGAGGCGATGTTTCAGTGTTTGGATGGAAAGAGAAGCCCTGAAGGATGGTGAACTCAACCCAGAATCAGAGTCAGAATTCATTAATTGCCATGAAGTGTTTTTTGTTTGTTTTACGTACTACGAATTTGTTTCGGCCATGGTGCATAACATTGAGACAGCATTGGACAGGGTCCAGGGATGAGACAGGACTTCTACCAGTCTGTGGTAGCCAGCACACTGTTGCCGTAGCCTGCTAGGGAGGCAGATGAACTGAAGCCTATCCTGGATGACCCCTCCCATCCCCTCTATGACGAGCTGTGGCAGATGGGGAGCATCTTTAGACACAGGCTCCTCCCACCCACAGGCTCCTCCCACCCAGGTGCAACACAGAGCGGTTCAGACGTTCCTTTGATCCAGCGGCCATCAGACTGTATAACAGTGCCTGAGCGTTCCTGAGTTATGTGGAGGTGTGCATGTATGTATATATATATATATATATATATATATGTGTGTGTGTGTGTATTCGTAGACATATATATTTATACAGAAGACTGGTTGTATATACAGTATGTACATATTCTATTCTATACTATACACATGCTGTGCGTATGGATGTATATAGTCCTTTTTTTCTTCTACATTATATGATTATTGCTACTATGCATAGTCTCTAAGCGTGTCCAACCTTTGCTGGAATTTTTTCACTGCTGAGATGCCAAATTTCCCCCTAGAGGGATCATTAAAGTATCTATCCACTTGGGTGGCATAAGCATAAGCATGGACACAAACCTCTAGTCCTCTAGCTCTTGCAGAGTCCCTAGTGGTGTACCCTAAACTCTACAGTTTTGCCTTAAGCTCATGATACACAAACCATTAACCAAGTATTTCAGTCACATACACACACATCTGTGTATACCACACACACACACACACACATTACAAAAACAGTACATTGAAAATTCCGTACAAACAGAGCATTGCCATCGCACATTCACTTGTAAAGGATGTCGGACGAAAAGCCATTATTTATGATTGGATGTCAGATTTACGATCAAGTGTGTAAATGAGAAACAGGTGTTTATTGCTGCAGAGGGAGTGGTCCACTAAAATACAGACACAAACCCAACGGAGCAGAATCCAAGAAGCTGGTTTCTTCATGTAAATTGAACAACACTGACTCGATTGTGTCTACGTGTAAAATCTGTATGTGAAGCACATACTATATGTATACAACCAGTAACAGAAAAACATTTGTTTACAAATCCCTGTGTGAATATGAGAGTTCAACGAAATGGAAGTGCATTGTCCTATCCGTCCTTGACGCAATGGGAGTGACTGCATTTCGACATCTTATTTTAATCTTGAAAGGAATCTAATTAATTACCAAGAAAATGGGAGAGTGAATGAATGTGTGTGCATGCTGAAGGAAGTACAAGTTTAAACGCCCACTATTAGAATCAGAATCAGATTCATTTTCGCCAAGTAGGTTAACACCTGCCTTGGTCTGTTGGTGCATGACCATAAACTTAGTACAAGACAGGACAGTGCAAAACACAATAACGAAGTGGTAAGTATAATAAAAAACAATATACAATACAATCCACAAAAATGAACAAAATAGACAGTGTCAGTGCCTTGTTGATGAGGCCAGTTGCAATCGGGAAGAAACTGTTTTTGTGCCTTGAGGTTTTGGTCCTGATGGACCACAGCAGTGTGTGTGTGTGTGTGTGTGTCTGTGTGTGTTGCCTTGAGGACATGAATATTTCTCATTAAGTCAAAGGGGATCGACAAGTCAGTCAAAGAAATAAACCAATGGACATTAGGGCATCTGCCTCATTGCCCCAGGTCACTCCATGACCTATAAGCCTTTGCTTGTGACCTTTCCCCTCACCACCTGCATGTAATGAGAGAAAGCGATCTGATTTTTATTACTGGCGAGCATGTCAACACGAGCCCCCGAGGTCAAAGATCACTCACCTCTGGCCTCCAACGAGTGCTCAAGTGTGCATCCGAGGATGTTGCCATGGTGCCAGACACGGGCCAACAACTGATAGACAGCTAGGTGAACAGTGTCTAGGTTTGAGTCGAGAGGAGGTGTGTGTGGGGGCAGATGTGTGTGTGGGGAGGCAGGGGGGGGTTCGTCAAACTGGGGCTAGCTAATTCAGCATTGCTCTGTGGTATTGCCCCCCACTCACAAAGCAAGACAAGGCGCGTTTATTTGTATAGCACATTTCAGAAACACGGCAATTCAAAGTGCTTTGTATGAGAGCATCAAGACAAAGTGCAAGAAACACATGAAGGTCATATAAAACGAAATGAAAAAAAAGGACATTTAAAACAAAATGCAGGAAAAAATAAAATACAGGAATAAAAGTTACAGTGCTGTGTATGAATGAATAATTATTTTATTTAATAAAAAGCAGCGGCAAAAAGAAAAGTCTTCAGTCTTGATTTAAAAGAATTAAGAGTTGCAGCAGACCTACAGTTTTCTGGATGGAATGCTGCTTCTCAATGTTTTGTTTTAACTCTGGGGACAGAAAGCAGGCCTGTGCCAGGCGACCTGCGAGCTCTGGATGGTTCATATCAATCAATCAATCAATCAATCAATCAAATCTTTAATTGTATAGCGCATTTCATACCCAGAGGCAACACAATGCGCTTTACAGAGGGAGGGTGGGCATACGACCCACCCCTACATATTCCAGAGGGAAGCAAAAAAACAGTATCACCCGGGGGCCAGATAAGTGAGCTGTAAAAAATTCTTCCCTGACCCCTCTCAACAAGGCGATCGAGCAAGCTCCTGGAGTATGTTTGGCTAAGAACATTCATAAAGCAATAAATTACATTAAATTACATTTTCAGAGTAAGAGTAAGAGAGGCTAAAAACATCATAGGAGAGACATGGCAAACATTGGTGTATGTCTGTGTGTGCGTGAATGTGCCTGGGCCCAGATAGAGGCAGGGGTAGGGGTTCATAACGTACTGTAGCAGCAGATCAGACATATATTTTGTCCCTAAACCATTCAATGCTTAATAAACCAACGGCAGTATTTTAAAGTCAAGATATCTGGCTTCGTTTGTGGTTTTCAGCATTACTGATTGGAGCTGAGTGCTGACTTTTAATCGTTCTTCTTTGGCTCCAAAGACAATTACTTCAGTTTTATTTGTGCTTAGTTGACGAAAGTTCTGGCACATGCAATCGTTGATTTGTTCAATGCCCTTACTCAGCGCTTGTACTGTATGCGATTATAGTCCCCTGGTGATATGGTGATATAAATTTGTGTGTCATCTGCATAGCTATGGTAACATATTTTGTTGTTTTCCATAATTTGAGCTAGCGGGAGCATGTCATTTTTGAACAGAAGAGGCCCCAGAATGGAGCCTTGGGGAACTCCACAGGTCATTTTTGTCCGCTCACATTTGTAATTGCCTATAGACAAAGTAGTCCCTGTCCTTCAAGTAGGATTCAAACCAGTCTAGCGCTGTGCCAGAAATTCCCAGCCGTTAGTAGTAATACTAAGACTGAAATTCTGCCATTGTCTGTTTAAATGGATGTCATTGAAGACCTTAACAAGAGCAGTCTCGGTGCTGTGGTGTCGAAATCCTGACTGGAAGATATCAAAACAATTATTTAGTGCCAGGAAGTTGTTCAGCTGTTGAAAAACTGCTTTTTTCAGGTGTGATATGGGCCTATAATTGTTCATTTGTGAGGTGTCTAGATTATTCTTTTTTAAGAGTGGCTTGACGACTGCAGTTTTCAGGGTTTGTGGGAACACACCTGAAAGAAGAGATGTATTTACAATTTGCAGTAAATAAGAGGCCATGCAGATAGTGGACACTGGGACAACACATATCCTGTACCTGGTATGGAGGCACTGACTGCTTGTCTAATTTTCTGAATTTTGTCAGTGAAGAATGAGTCAACTTCATTGCAGGCCCTGGTGGATAGAAGGTCAGAGGTTACTGACGCAGGAGGGTTTGTCAGCCTATCAACAGTAGCAAACAAGCAGCCTTGTCTTTTGGGATATTGGATATGAAACAACCATATGTTTGATACTTGGGCTCATAGCATTTCAGGGAGTGGAGGGAGGTTATGATCTGCGTGCGTCTTGTGATACCCGGGCAGAGCAGGTAGGGTGGAGAACAACAGCGAGAGCGAGTCAGTGGGCTATTAAGCGCCTTTATTTGTTTATTAATAAACAAAAGAACCAAAAAAGATCCACAAAAACTCAGCCGGATGTTGGGTGTTCTCTCAGTCAGGGTCTGATCAGGGTTGCCGCGGCAACAAGAAAAGTCCGGTAGACACTGTCGACGACCTGGCCGCGTTGTGTCCATGGTGCTGAATCGGGCCTAATTGGCTCATTTAGGGAACCTTGGAAACAAGCCAACTAAATTCTACAATGATACATGCTACTGGTATTTTAATACCACATAAAGACTTATCTACCTTAGGCAGAAACCCATATCTTAGCTATATAAATTATATACCTAAATAAGTTATATTTCCTTGAAGGAATAGTTGAGAATAATTGGCTGATTTAACGATTTTATCGCCTCTGACTGTGGTGCCTTAACAAAAAAGAAAATGGCAGACATTTTTAGAGTCACAGATCTGCAGACAAACCAAGCTGATGCGGCAAGTGCCTGAGGATGCCCAGCGGGGCCATGGTGAGAGGTTGATTTATGGAGGTTCTGTCCTGCTGTAACGCCTGGGTGCTAACAGCTAACCATGGAGGGACGAAGAACCGACGCTAACCGTGGCGCCGCGCTTAGCTTAGCCCCAGCAGACCAGGCCAGAGCCACGAACCACTGACACTCAGCCATCCCTCCAGTCTTGACCTTTGACCCCATGGGCCCACTGGCCCATGAACATGCGCAAAAAACAACAACTCTCACTGCCTTTTAACACGCCCCTTCAGCCGTTGCTTCAGGGTCCTGGAGTTGTGCGGAGGGAGGAGGCAGGGCAGGTTGGACTAGGAGGCAGGGCAGGTTGGACCAGGAGGGAGGGCAGGTTGGACCAGGAGGGAGGGCAGGTTGGACCAGGAGGGAGGGCAGGTTGGACCAGGAGGGAGGGCAGGTTGGACCAGGAGGGAGGGCAGGTTGGACCAGGAGGGAGGGCAGGTTGGACCAGGATCGGATGACGCGCTGCAGTCTGGCCCTGTACTGTACTGTACTGTACTGTCCTGTCCTAACTAGAAACAGTGATTGAGACTGAGTTGGGTGAGACAGTGTAACAAGTCCTTCAATTACGTTCCCACAGTCCTACCACCGGATAACCCAAACACACACACACACACAACAAAAGAACAACAAACACCTTTATTTGTCATGTGGTGAGAGGCAGTACCTCACATGGTGTAGGCGGCGAAACACACACACACACACACACACACACAAATGAAATGGCTGGATGAAACTTCTCTCCTGCTCTTAACCCATCCCAACGTCCTTCCCTCAAGGGCGGCCGGGAGCAGACAGTAGGCAGCGTGCATGCTGGGACGCGCCCGGGAGCCAAACCAAGCGCGCCAAACCACACACACACACACACACACACGCAACTCCCCTATCCCTCAAGGCCGGGCAGCGCGGGGGTTGCGGTATACGCTGACACCGCCGCCGGTGGGGATGGGGATGATGGGGATGATGCACGAGCGGTGTTTAACACCTCCACCCTGCCGGGTGACGAAGTGACGAGAGAGGATGAGCTGTTGCTCCCACCTGGCTCTCCTCCCACGCTGCTGCCCATCCATCTGCCAGACACTCTGTCTCCCTCCTCCTCTCCTAAAACGCCCCCCCCCCCACCCGCCCCCCCCCGCCCTCATCAGCGCCGTGACTCTAACCCGCTCCACTCTCCTGGGCTTCGAGAGCTCTCACCAGCGTCATGTGGACCCTGAACAGCCACTTGCCGTTGACATCGTGTGGGATAGACCAGGCGTTTATTATGCAAATAACTTCTAAGTAGGCATCATCAATATGACACGCTGCCTTGTTCAATATGCAGAGCAGCGCTCACTGAATCAGAATCAGAATTTGTTTTGTTGCCGTTCAGTTTTTCAACGTATTAGGAATTTGCTTTCGGTTGTGGTGCATAACTGTCCTGTCTTGTCCCTGCACCCTGTCCAATGTTGTCTCCATGTGCAGAGACAGGACATTGCAAAGAGAAAGTATAAAATGCTAGTGCAAAACAGGACAAGCTAGGAAAAAGCAATATACAAAAAGTAGTGCGGTCAGTGTATGTGCAGAGTGTAATGTGTGTGTGTGTGTGTGTGTGAGGTGTGATATGTGAATGTGGTGCGTCCTATACAGTACATTCAGAGGTCATGTGTAGGTGTCTCTCAACGGTGTCTCTCAACGGTGGCAGTCAGAGGGGGACACAAGCCTTGCTGATGAGGCTGATGGCCGTGGGGAAGAAGCTGTCTCTGTGGCGTGTGGACGTGGTCCTGATGGACCGCAGCTTCCTGCCTGAGGGGAGGGGCACGAAGAGATTATGGGCGGGGTGGGAGGGGTCGGCAACGATCTCCCTGGCCCGCTTCACGGACCAGTAGGGAGGGCAGGTTGGACCAGGAGGGAGGGCAGGTTGGACCAGGAGGGAGGGGCAGGTTGTACCAGGAGGGAGGGGCAGGTTGGACCAGGAGGGAGGGCAGGTTGGACCAGGAGGGAGGGCAGGTTGGACCAGGAGGGAGGGCAGGTTGGACCAGGAGGGAGGGGCAGGTTGGACCAGGAGGGAGGGCAGGTTGGGCCAGGAGAGAGGGCAGGTTGAACCAGGAGGGAGGGCAGGTTGGGCCAGGAGGGAGGGCAGGTTGGACCAGGAGGGAGGGCAGGTTGCAGCCGATCACCTTCTCAGTGGATCAGATGACGCGCTGCAGTCTGGCCCTGTCCTTGGCTGTAGCAGCGAAGTACCTTGATGGAGGAGGTGAGGATGGACTCGATAATGGAGGGGTTGAAGGGTACCATCATTTTCTTTGGTAGTCCGAATGACTTCAGCTGCCTCAGGAGGTATAGATCCTCTGCTGTGCCTTCTTTGCGAGGGAGCTTGCGTTAATTTCCCATTCTAGGTCCCAGGAGGTAGTGGTGCCCAGGAGGTGGAAAGTGAACAGAACCATATAGCATATTGATTTTTGGGGGAGTACACTCTACAGGACACCCAGAATTGCTATATTTGATTAACTCTTGACCATCCTTATCAACGATACGATACGATAGCCTTTATTCAATGTGAATCTCTAATAGATTCATGTTTTGGGCAACAGGTTCTGGTAAAACTCTGGGCTCTGATTACAGCAATGAGTTTTTTCCTGTCTGTTAATTTAATTTAATCACCATGAAAAAGTCCAGGGCACTGTTGTGTTGAAATGACACAGTGATGTCCATAGAAGGACAGTGCTACAATCTGTAATATTGAATAGAAGGCTCAATGCAAACACTATTCATAGCTCCTCAAGGTGTGAAATTCACTTTCATTTTCAGCCAAATCAATGCACTTATACCAACACTTCATACTGTACCAATCACTTGATTGAACCTAGTTCTTGGTATTGCATCCTTTAAAATAGCTAACAAGAAATCTCCCCTTTATATTCTTGGACCTTATCTTGACCCAAAAAGCTCCAGGACATCATCTATTCTAAATGGCGGTGTAGACACCAAAAACACATAACCTAAAAACGACAACCCGTGGTCTCTAAGCCATTCTTATCTATCCTATCATTTTCCTACAGCTACACCGAGGGAAAGCTTGAGGTTAAGCTCAATTGATGGCTTTCTAGTGACATCTCACCGGTGACAATTTTGCCACAGCGGATATCCATTTGTGCTTTTAACGCAGATGTGAATCGCAGCCCGGATACGAGCGCCGTCTTCAGTGAGCAAGAGAGACATCGGGGGGGGGGGGGGGGGGCGTTGGCTGATGGCGTGTCAAATCTGAACAGACAAAAAAAAAAAGTCTGTGAGTGATTTTTCCGGTGTGTGATGGGGCCTCTGCCGGGCCTAAGAGGGGCGGTAATGAATAGCGTGACGCGGACAGGTATTAATCAAGTGTAATCACGTTTAAGGGAACCCACGCCGGCGGGGAAAAATAGGCCCCTTATGGCCTGTGGTTACAGCCATCCATCAGCATTTGAGGCTGTGTCTGTGGGTGGGAGGAGTGTGTGTGTGTGTGTGTGTGTGTGTGTTTTTTGGTGCACATCTGCCTGAACGCAATAACCTTGTATTAGTCTGTCACAACCACTAAGGTAGGTAACGGCCATTTTCAGATTCTGCACAGGATGTGATGATTTGGATTGGTGAAGCGCATGAATGAATGTTCTGACACATTACTGATGCTTGCGTGAGAGGACATGCATGAGAGTGTGTGTGTGTGTGTATGTATGAGGGTGTGTGTGTGTGTGTGTGTGAGTGTGTGTGTGTGCGTGTGTATGTATGAGGGTGTGTGTATGCGTGTGTGTGTGTGTGTGCGTGTGTGTGTGTATGTATGAGGGTGTGTGTGTATGCGTGTGTGTGTGTGTGTGTGTGTGTGTGTGTGTTTGCATCCATCTTTCTCCATAGACTTTCCCTCATGTCTCCCCATGGGCTCAACTCACTAATCCTGATTCCTCCCCCGCAGAACCACCTACAGCTGAGCTCCAGTCCTCCTCCGCATCTCCTCACCACGGGCGCCGCCTCCCCTACAGACTCCCACATCCCCCCTCCAATTAATTACCCTGATGCATCTCCTCTAGGGGGCTTTAAGGGGTGTGCGGGGGGACTGACATCACTAATGGCCGTGTTTAGGCATCAGAGGAGTAACAAACGATCGGGACGACTGAGAACTCCCGGGAGAGCGCAGTTTCATAGAGACCGCCTGATTTATCTACGTTAATAAAAACACATGTTGTCCCTGCGCGTATGTGTGTGTGTGTGTGTGTGTGTGTGTGTGTGTGTGTGTGTGTGTGTCAAAGGGTTATGATTTTCCAGGATAGTCAAGCAAAGATAACACAAAGATAAGCTTCAGTGATGTTCATTGGGTCTATGTTTTGACTCAAATTACACTCTATTGTGAGATGTTACAGGTCTGGCATTTTTCCACTTTCATAGTCGTTTGTTGTTACTTGCGGACTGCACCTGTTTTGGTTCCATTTCCCATTTCTGGGCTGTGGAAAAAACAACCCGAAAAACAGCCTGTATGACAGGATAGCAGATACATAGGAGTGGGGATTGGGGAAAATGCACCATCATACTGACAGTGGGACTGACAGTGGACAAGGCTATTTTGAGCCAAACTGGAGACAGGTGTGTGTGTGTGTGTGTGTGTGTGTGTGTGTGTGTGTGTGTGTGTGTGTGTGTGTGTGTGTGTGTGTGTGTGTGTGTGTGTGTGTGTGTGTGAGTGTGTACGTGCGTGCGTGTGTGTGTGTGGGTGAGTATGTAGAAGAACATTAGCAATGAGATTTCCCACAATTCCCTGTGAATCCCATTCTGCAGTGTTAGGGGTCAGAATAATGACCCAGTATTTAGTTACTATACTTTGTTTACATGGGAAATGTTGTCGTCAATCAAGCTCGTTAGGAGACAGAGACCAAATCAATTTCCAATTTGTATTGATCATTTTCATTTATGTTATCAATTAAACTGGATCATTCTCATTGATATGTGCTTAGAGTGTAATGAAAGACAAATTCAATGAAGTTAAAATAACCAGGGACCAGACATTGAAACACCCTTTTTTTTGCGCCAAGGGACGGGGTAGATTGTTCACTAACAGATGAGGGGATGGGCAAATCTCATCAGGATGTCAGGGGCAGTTCCTTATCAGGAAGTGACAGCCAGTGACCTTTGACCTCTTTGAACTGTATCCGTTTCCTGGCTCCAGGAAACATGTTGCCGTTTCCACCCATGCTCATGTTCAGGATGTCACTGGGACACTGGGTGTGTGTGTGTGTGTGTTTGTATGTGGGGGAGGGGAGGAGGGGGGGGGGGGGGGCTCTATTGGCAGCACATGAGATTGTGTATCTTGTGTGAACAGGTCTCACCAGGAGCAGTGGGGAGAGTCATATTACACCATGGGAAGGACTATAACATACAGTCCAGTGTACAAGCCAGTTCCAATCAAAGAAACTATATAAAAGGATTGGAGGTAGCTTCTGATTTGAAGGAAGTGAAAAACATTTTCCTGCCAACTTTGAACGGGTGTAAGTGTGCCTTCACGGAATAGCTAAATGTACAAATATCATTCTCCATTCTTTAAATCCCAAATAAGTGCAAAAAGGATAAATATCAGAAATATGTACAATAGGAGCCAAAGAGGAGTACCTCAAAGACATGTGGAAAGCAGATTCGGTACAACATTCATACGAGCAATACTCAAGCACACCCAGGCCGAGGCCTGATCTGGTCTGCTCCATTCAGTCAGAACCTGGTACCAGTCAGAGACCCGGTTCTGAGTACAGTGTGCAGCGTTTGGGACGGCCAAGCCGCCCATTTTAATGTGCAGTTGTAACAGTGCTAGCTTATATTTGGGACACTTAAAAAAAAAGAAGACCAAGGATGGAATTTGGTATAATTTGCACTGGATCTGGGTAAAACATCTATTTCAAGCATGGCTACTGTACACGTCCAAAAACAGCGTTCGGCAGTGAGGACCACGTATTCAAGGGTGGAACTCGCCATCGATTTTCATTCCATGTTTTTAGAATAATCAGTGCATGATTTACACAGATGCTCGCCTACATTCTTGCATTATAAGGAGTAAGTCAGTAATTCCATACTTCACATCCAAGAAAACCATGTGTTGGGGGGGGGGGGGGGGGTGGGGGAGACCATACTGTACATACCATCGAACCAAGCTTCTCGCTCTGGCGTGGCGATGGACAAAAACCCCAATCAGCACGCCCGAGCCACAGAGAGGGTGCGGCCGCAGGGAAACTGTGAGTTTCTGCTACAGTATAACGGCATGCAGGCGTTGTGCTGGCAGCGATCTGCACAGAACTGGGTAACAGAGTAACCATGAGATCCACACGGGAATCCTGAGGGAATCCTGTCTAGTTTTCACAGACAGACCTCATCCTAACACACACAGACCTCATCCTAACACACATAGACCTCATCCTAACACACATAGACCTCATCCTAACACACATAGACCTCATCCTAACACACACAGACCTCATCCTAAGACACACAGACCTCATCCTAAGACACACAGACCTCATCCTAACACACATAGACCTCATCCTAACACACACAGATCTCATCCTAACATACACAGACCTCATCCTAACACACATAGACCTCATCCTAACACACATAGACCTCATCCTAACACACACAGACCTCATCCTAAGACACACAGACCTCATCCTAAGACACACAGACCTCATCCTAACACACATAGACCTCATCCTAACACACACAGATCTCATCCTAACATACACAGACCTCATCCTAACACACAGACCTCATCCTAACATACACAGACCTCATCCTAACACACAGACCTCATCCTACACACAGACCTCATCCTTACACGCAGACCTCATCCTGACACACAGACCTCATCCTACACACAGACCTCATCCTTACACGCAGACCTCATCCTAACACATAGACCTCATCCTAACACACACAGACCTCATCCTTACACAGACGGCCCTCGTCCTACTAATTTGTTTATTATTGAAGGGTGTATGGTGCATGGTGAGTGTACAGTGGTAACCTATTCCGTGTTGTCCATTTACACAACTACTGTGTTTATAGGAGAATAATATGCATTGCAAACTAACTACACTAAACTCAACCCTCTGCAGGCAAAGACATATTACTGAATGGGCCTGCCGGGCCCAGGGGCCCAAGAGCTCAGGGGCCCCTTTGCATTTATTTTCGCATAGTCAAAAGGCTTAGTCATTCATTCAATAACAGAGCCGCAAAAAGGCGTCACAAGCAAGAAACCATCATGATACCTGTAGTTTTTAAGTGAGTGTTTATCTGTAGTACTTTAGAGGGGCTGAGTACTCCATGCAATATGGGCCCTTCAACTCTTTTGGGGAGACATCCAAAAAGCAAGTCCTCCCCACAGAGTTGAGGTCCCTCGAGTCAAAACCGCGCTGGGAAAAGCTGCTTTTATTGTTAGTTTTTTTTGTCAAATCATCTGCAAGTTGGATGCCGTCTCATTGGGCAAATTCCAAATTTCGATAAATGAAATGGCTGGGGGGGCCCTTTACATGTCGGTGCCCAGGGGACCGTCATTTCATAATCCGTCTATGTCTGCAGGAATGGGGTGACTTGGGACACCAAAGCACAACATAAACAGAGAGCGCACAGAAAGCAACAGTACTCACCGCCCCCTTAGTCTGTGTGTGTGTGTGTGTGTGTGTGGGCCAACAGTAACAGCACTGACCCCCGTGACCTTTGGTGGGTTACATAATGGTAAAGAGTTCGCTGCATGAGCCGATGACAGGAGCTCAGTCACTTCTGGTAAATGGACTGCACTTATATAGCGCTTTTCCACCTTAGAGGGACTAAAAGCGCTTTATAATGGCCTCTCATTCACCCATTCACACACACATTCACACACCAATGGAGGTAGCTGCCATGCAAGGTGCTAACCTGCTCATTGGGAGCAATTTGGGGTTAGGTGTCTTGCTCAAAGACACGTGGAGCTGGGATTCGAACCACAGACCCTTCGATCATTGAACGACCCGCTCTACCAACTGAGCTATAGCCGCCCTTAGTGGCTAGAGAGGGTGGGCTCACACACACGCACACACACACACGCACACGCACGCACACACACTTGCCTCATTCTCTGGGCTCTACTGAATAAGGACAGTGAGGAAGACAGCTCTCTGACTCCATGACACATACTGCAATTGAACCATACAGTTCAATTATCTCCCTGTCTACTTCCCTTCCTACTTGGTCTCTCTCCGGGGCTCTTCTCCTCTCCCTCTATCATGTCCCCCACCTCTGTCCCTCCGTCTCCGTCTGTCCCCATGTTCTCTCTTCCTGTCTGGTTTTCTGTCTGTCCTCATGTCCTCTCTTCCTGACTGGTTTTCTGTTTGTCCTCATGTCCTCTCTTCCTGACTGGTTCTCTGTCTGTCCTCATGTCCTCTCTTCCTGACTGGTTCTCTGTCCTCATGTCCTCTCTTCCTGTCTGGTTCTCTGTCTGTCCTCATGTCCTCTCTTCCTGTCTGGTTCTCTGTCTGTCCTCATGTCCTCTCTTCCTGTCTCGTTCTCTGTCTGTCCTCATGTCCTCTCTTCCTGACTGGTTCTCTGTCTGTCCTCATGTCCTCTCTTCCTGACTTGTTCTCTGTCTGTCCTCATGTCCTCTCTTCCTGACTGGTTCTCTGTCCTCATGTCCTCTCTTCCTGACTGGTTCTCTGTCTGTCCTCATGTCCTCTCTTCCTGTCTCGT
The DNA here is from genome assembly GCF_949987555.1 of Borostomias antarcticus. Lineage (NCBI taxonomy): Eukaryota > Metazoa > Chordata > Actinopteri > Stomiiformes > Stomiidae > Borostomias > Borostomias antarcticus. The sequence continues at coordinate 29,557,249 of NC_140239.1, read as the reverse complement.
TCTCTGTCCTCATGTCCTCTCTTCCTGACTGGTTCTCTGTCTGTCCTCATGTCCTCTCTTCCTGTCTCGTTCTCTGTCTTTCCTCATGTCCTCTCTTCCTGACTGGTTCTCTGTCCTCATGTCCTCTCTTCCTGTCTCGTTCTCTGTCCTCATGTCCTCTCTTCCTGACTGGTTCTCTGTCTGTCCTCATGTCGTCTCTTCCTGACTGGTTCTCTGTCTGTCCTCATGTCCTCTCTTCCTGACTGGTTCTCTGTCTGTCCTCATGTCCTCTCTTCCTATCTCGTTCTCTGTCCTCATGTCCTCTCTTCCTGTCTGGTTCTCTGTCTGTCCTCATGTCCTCTCTTCCTGACTGGTTCTCTGTCTGTCCTCATGTCCTCTCTTCCTGTCTGGTTCTCTGTCTGTCCTCATGTCCTCTCTTCTTGTCTGGTTCTCTGTCTGTCCTCATGTCCTCTCTTCTTGTCTGGTTCTCTGTCTGTCCTCATGTCCTCTCTTCCTGTCTGGTTCTCTGTCCCCATGTCCTCTCTTCCTGTCTGGTTTCCTGTCTGTCCTCATGTCCTCTCTTCCTGTCTGGTTCTCTGTCTGTCCTCATGTCCTCTCTTCCTGACTGGTTCTCTGTCTGTCCTCATGTCCTCTCTTCCTGTCTGGTTCTCTGTCTGTCCTCATATCCTCTCTTCCTGACTGGTTCTCTGTCCTCAAGTCCTCTCTTCCTGTCTGGTTCTCTGTCTGTCCTCATGTCCTCTCTTCCTGACTGGTTCTCTGTCTGTCCTCATATCCTCTCTTCCTGACTGGTTCTCTGTCTGTCCTCATGTCCTCTCTTCCTGACTGGTTCTCTGTCTGTCCTCAAGTCCTCTCTTCCTGTCTCGTTCTCTGTCCTCATGTCCTCTCTTCCTGACTGGTTCTCTGTCTGTCCTCAAGTCCTCTCTTCCTGTCTCGTTCTCTGTCCTCATATCCTCTCTTCCTGACTGGTTCTCTGTCTGTCCTCATGTCCTCTCTTCCTGACTGGTTCTCTGTCTGTCCTCATGTCCTCTCTTCCTGACTGGTTCTCTGTCCTCATGTCCTCTCTTCCTGTCAGGTTCTCTGTCCTCATGTCCTCTCTTCCTGTCTGGTTCTCTGTCCTCATGTCCTCTCTTCCTGTCTCGTTCTCTGTCCTCATGTCCTCTCTTCCTGTCTGGTTCTCTGTCCTCATGTCCTCTCTTCCTGTCTCGTTCTCTGTCCTCATGTCCTCTCTTCCTGACTGGTTCTCTGTCTGTCCTCATGTCCTCTCTTCCTGTCTCGTTCTCTGTCCTCATGTCCTCTCTTCCTGACTGGTTCTCTGTCTGTCCTCATGTCCTCTCTTCCTGTCTCGTTCTCTGTCCTCATGTCCTCTCTTCCTGACTGGTTCTCTGTCTGTCCTCATGTCCTCTCTTCCTGTCTCGTTCTCTGTCCTCCTGTCCTCTCTTCCTGTCTGGTTCTCTGTCTGTCCTCATGTCCTCTCTTCCTGACTGGTTCTCTGTCTGTCCTCATGTCCTCTCTTCCTGTCTGGTTCTCTGTCTGTCCTCATGTCCTCTCTTCCTGACTGGTTCTCTGTCTGTCCTCATGTCCTCTCTTCCTGTCTCGTTCTCTGTCCTCCTGTCCTCTCTTCCTGTCTGGTTCTCTGTCTGTCCTCATGTCCTCTCTTCCTGACTGGTTCTCTGTCTGTCCTCATGTCCTCTCTTCCTGTCTGGTTCTCTGTCTGTCCTCATGTCCTCTCTTCCTGTCTGGTTCTCTGTCCTCATGTCCTCTCTTCCTGTCTCGTTCTCTGTCCTCATGTCCTCTCTTCCTGACTGGTTCTCTGTCTGTCCTCATGTCCTCTCTTCCTGACTGGTTCTCTGTCTGTCCTCATGTCCTCTCTTCCTGTCTGGTTCTCTGTCTGTCCTCATGTCCTCTCTTCCTGACTGGTTCTCTGTCTGTCCTCAAGTCCTCTCTTCCTGTCTGGTTCTCTGTCTGTCCTCATGTCCTCTCTTCCTGACTGGTTCTCTGTCTGTCCTCATATCCTCTCTTCCTGACTGGTTCTCTGTCTGTCCTCATGTCCTCTCTTCCTGACTGGTTCTCTGTCTGTCCTCAAGTCCTCTCTTCCTGTCTCGTTCTCTGTCCTCATGTCCTCTCTTCCTGACTGGTTCTCTGTCTGTCCTCATGTCCTCTCTTCCTGTCTCGTTCTCTGTCCTCATGTCCTCTCTTCCTGTCTGGTTCTCTGTCCTCATGTCCTCTCTTCCTGTCAGGTTCTCTGTCCTCATGTCCTCTCTTCCTGTCTCGTTCTCTGTCCTCATGTCCTCTCTTCCTGACTGGTTCTCTGTCTGTCCTCATGTCCTCTCTTCCTGTCTCGTTCTCTGTCCTCATGTCCTCTCTTCCTGACTGGTTCTCTGTCTGTCCTCATGTCCTCTCTTCCTGTCTCGTTCTCTGTCCTCATGTCCTCTCTTCCTGACTGGTTCTCTGTCTGTCCTCATGTCCTCTCTTCCTGTCTCGTTCTCTGTCCTCCTGTCCTCTCTTCCTGTCTGGTTCTCTGTCTGTCCTCATGTCCTCTCTTCCTGACTGGTTCTCTGTCTGTCCTCATGTCCTCTCTTCCTGTCTGGTTCTCTGTCTGTCCTCATGTCCTCTCTTCCTGACTGGTTCTCTGTCTGTCCTCATGTCCTCTCTTCCTGTCTCGTTCTCTGTCCTCCTGTCCTCTCTTCCTGTCTGGTTCTCTGTCTGTCCTCATGTCCTCTCTTCCTGACTGGTTCTCTGTCTGTCCTCATGTCCTCTCTTCCTGTCTGGTTCTCTGTCTGTCCTCATGTCCTCTCTTCCTGTCTGGTTCTCTGTCCTCATGTCCTCTCTTCCTGTCTCGTTCTCTGTCCTCATGTCCTCTCTTCCTGACTGGTTCTCTGTCTGTCCTCATGTCCTCTCTTCCTGACTGGTTCTCTGTCCTCATGTCCTCTCTTCCTGTCTCGTTCTCTGTCCTCATGTCCTCTCTTCCTGACTGGTTCTCTGTCCTCATGTCCTCTCTTCCTGTCTCGTTCTCTGTCCTCATTTCCTCTCTTCCTGACTGGTTCTCTGTCTCTCTCGCTGATCCTGTTTTTCTCTCACGCCCCCTTCTTCCCTGTCTGTTTGTCAAAGTCTTCCTCCTCTCTCTTTGTGTCTGCAGTGCTCTGCCTCTGTGTGTGTGTGTGTGTGCGTGCGCATGTGTGTGTGTACAGTGTATGTGTGTGTGTGAGAGTTTGTGTGTGAGTGTGTCCATGTGTGTGTGCATGTGTGTGAGTGCGCATGTGTGTGTGTGAGTGTGCATGTGTGTGAGTGTGTTCATGTGTGTGTGCATGTGTGTGAGTGTGTGTGTGAGTGCGCATGTGTGTGTGAGTGCGCATGTGTGTGTGTGCATGTGTGTGTGTGAGTGTGCATGTGTGTGCGTGTGCATGTGTGTGAGTGTGTGTGTGTGTGCATGTGTGTGTGTGAGTGCATCCGTCTCTAATAGGTCTCTCTCACTCTCCCTCCTTTCCTCTGTTTCAGGGGTTATCTCTCTCTTCGCCTTTGTCTCTGTGCATCTCCTTCTCACCGTTTCTCACTCCCTTTCTTTCTTTCTTTCTTTCTTTCTTTCTTTCTTTCTTTCTTTCTTTCTTTCTTGTCTTTATTGCTCTCTGCATCTCTATTTTCTCATTCCCTCTGGCAGACAGAAGCAGCATCGAGGGGCGGATTCTCCCCCTCCAGACTGTAAACATTCGCTAGCAGTTTGTCTGTGTCTTACAGCTGTGGCTGAGGTTTATATAAATTAGTTCCCTGGGGGGTGTGTGTGCACTGTGTGTCTCCATCCCCATTTCTATGCAACTCGGTTACTAATTAGTTTCATCATTTGCTAGATAAGACTTGAAATTTGACCAAACTAGCCCAAATAATGTTACACCTCATTCCCTGTAATTAGAGATGGGTGGAGGGAACATTATAACATTTCTAAGTTGGTACATGATTGACACACAAAGTCCTAAAGGAATTTATTATATTCTAAATTTTCTCAAGTCTTTCCGAAAATGTTAATTAATACAATCAGTAGCCAACTATGTACGCAGGCAAACAGACGACAGCATTGAGGCAATAAAGAGGTAAGAGACCGCTATACAACCTCCCTACCCAAGATGCACCGCTGTGGTGGTGTCCAGACACAGTCCTGTTAAGTCTGCTCCTGAGACATAGAGAATGAGGAACATTGCCTGCTTTATTACAGCGACTTTCCTCTACATGTTTGCTTTGTAAGGCTAGATACATATCTGACTGTAAAAACGGAAAATGTATAAAGATAACTTATTTAATCAAAATAGAAATAAAACCCTGATTCTTAACGTTTTACCAGCACCAGGTGGTCCTTATCTCCAACACATGAGATCTTTCAACCGAAACACAAAAGCACAAGCCAAAGAAGGTGGGTGTAGCTTTGAAGAGCTTAACACCAGGCACCAGATCTAGAAAGGGCACCGCCAGAGCAGGGATCACTTACTAGAATCAAAAGAGGAAAAAGATCAAATATGAAAGGGAAGACGAGGGGGTAAATCGGTTACCAGAAGTGTGGAGTGTCGGGTTTCCTGGTGGTCAGGATGCAAGGCTGAAGGAACGGGATTCTTTCATTGAACACTTTATAACTTTATAAACACGGCCAAAAACCCTTTTGACACAAGCCCTTTCATTTGTAATAAAATTGAGGTCAGTGTTAAGAGATTAAGAAAGTACCTCGCCCTGATATAATAACGATAGAGGAAGTGGTCCATGTGTAAAGGCTCCATTAGAGGAATTTCAAATTCAATCTCAGACCTTCGTCCTGAGAATTTGTTTTCGCAGTCGCTTTTAGCCACTAGTTAAATGCATTATGGATGTCTCTCTATCTTTGCAAATTCCTTTGCATTCCTTTCCTTTACTCAGTTTTGATAACGTTATTCTGGTGCAGGAGGATGGTAGACTGAAATGTTAATGGTAAACATTTAGCTGAAAATGTAGATTTATTATTATTTTTAGTTTGCAATGTGTGTCAGATGAGGACTCATCTCAAAAATAAGACTTCAACATACAGTATGTGGTATGTCTGAAAATGGGAGTGGAATCTCAAATACAAAATGGTGCTGTAGCTTCAGTGCTGAATGCAGTCATGGGACGCCAACATAACGAACACATGCTGACAGAATCTTACCCAATCTTGAGTCATGTTGGGGTTTCTGTTGGAATTTAGGCTAGGCTAACTAAGCAGAATCAGAACCGGAATCAGATTAATTCTGACACAGAGTATGACTGGGTTCATGCACAAACTACAACATGACTGCCACATGGTAAAGCAGGGCCCCAAGAGGATTCGGTACGTCGGCAGGAAGCAAGGTTGCGTTTTGAGAGTGTTAAAAGCAGAGATATCAAACTCCAGAGTTGAAGAGCCTTCTAAGAGTGCAGGATTATGTTCCCGCACTGACACGCCTGTTGAAATACAATACCGTCTGGACCACAATGCATTCAAATCTGATACTGGCCAAGTACAAAAGGATCAAAAACTATGTATGAAACGCACCATATAAATAGCATTTAATTGATTGATCGTTGATACAGTATATTATATTTTATCATGAATATTAACATGTTTTTCAGTGGCTTGCAAGGTCAGAACTGGAGAACCCTACAGTCCAGAAATCTTGAGGTGTCCAACCCACTATAGTATAACAAAGCTTCAATGAGGCCGTTCAGCCACTCCCAAGGTCAGCGGGCCTGTTCAGACCTGAAGCAGATGAACAGATGCTCACAAGACGGATGATTTGACAGATCATCAAGCAAACCCAATGAACTGAGTGCCCATGTCCACTCATGGAGCAGAGAGGAAGATACTAGGTCGGTTTTAAGCCTCTTCTTCCCATTCCCCAACTCTTTCACTATTCTAGCCCATCTCTTCATTTCCCTATTGATCCCAGTCTTAATTAGCCCAGTGGAGGTCTATTCTCCAAGGAGTGAGCAGGTCAAGTGCAGCTTGTCATCTCCGATCATAGATCAGTGGACCTGAACGCACGGTGGACCTGTGAACCCTACGCTGACCTTTCACCTTCATTTTGAAGCCTGAATTCAAGCGAACCCAATTAAAACAGGTGGTCAGTATAGGATCTAATGCTGTATTTGATGTCATTCCTTTTGGGTAGCAATACATCAATTTGAAACATATTGTTCATGTTGATTTCCCTTTCATTCTCTTAACAGTGCTTTATTGGGAGCATGAATTGTAACTTTTGTTGTTAATAATAATAATAATAATAATAATAAGAGATTGGATTATAAAAGCACCTTTCTCAAACTCAAGGACACTTCTACAGTACATAATATAGTAAAGGGTGGGTAAAAAGATAAAAAATTAAAAATCTAAAGGGACTAAAAACAACAGCGGTACTCTGAACCCTGGCCATGCTGTGGGAAGGTGAGAGGTGCGTTTTTAGTCGTTTTTTGAAGAGGCTGATGGAGTCAGAGCCACGCAGGGGAGGTGGGAGGGAGTTCCAGGGCCCGGGGGCAGCAGCAGAGAAAGCTCGCTCAGCGAGGGTGGATCGTTTGGTGTGAGGGATGGAGAGAAGTCCAGCATCAGTGGAGTCCAAGGTATGATGGCACCCGGAGGGGGGGGGTTATTGTGTCGATTAAGATACCATAAGATAAGAATCAATCATACCATCAGGCCTACTGAACATCTATAAGTCAAATGTATAGAAGAAACAAGCAACAAACAAGACGAGAATTCTATAGTGAGTTTATTCACTGACATAAAGGGAATGTTGGCGATTGTGGTAAACTACTGCTCATTCACTGATACAGAGATCAAATGCTAAAAAAAACATCTCGGACGAAAGCTGGTGATAAAATCACACAAAATTACTTTTCCTGCAGTCAAATTGGTAAGGATGTGTTTGCCTCTCATGCTGAATGGTTTGCAATAACGAGAAATCTCCACTCCTTCTCTTACATCAATAATACATCAAGCACACTAAAAGCAATTCACCCGAAGACCATTCCCACCCTGGTCTAGCTGACACTGTACAGCCAGTATAATAAGCAGGGCAATTATCTTTTTTACAGTTTCATTTTCACAATTATACAAAGCCATGAAATCAGAACAATGTCATACTATAACTATGCCCTACAACACAGGCGACTAATATAAAAAAAAAAAGAAAAAAAAGAAATCTGGCTTATATTCCATGTCTTTTCAGGATCACTTCACACTACAAACATGAACTGACAACAGAACAAGAAATCATATTTACACTCATACGTCCACTCAGCCACAAGGTTAAAAACCACGTACAGGTACACGGTAATGTTGTGTGAGTCTGTCCCCTTGTGCCTCCTAAACAGCTCTGACCTGTTGAGGCATGGACTCCTCTATTTGGACTTCTGCATTTATATTTGTATGTACATGTGTGTTTGTATCCGATTGTGTTACTTTGTTGTATTTGATGCTTGTATTTGATGATTTGATCGGTAGTTTATAACATTGTTATTTATAACATTAGTTGCTACAATGCTATAAAAAAATATTGTTAGAGGGAGAGTTATTTCCACATGATTTTAAAAACCCTTGAAGGGTCAGAGCTGTTTTGGTGGTGAGGGGGACCTACACAATATTAGGCAAGTGGTTTTAATCTTGCGGCTGATCTGTGCATATCACATAAACTATAATTAAAATATTTAATTAATTATATTTCATTAAGTATAAAAGATGAAATAGCAACACTACATGCAACAGCATTACAATAAACAAAATATGATTTCAGTAAGCGTATCTTTTTTTTTTTTTTGGAATGATGTGCTACTGTAGCACATACCGTACTACCATTCGAGAGCTGCCTTTGTATTTCTACACACTTGGTCTCCATCGGTAAAATGCACCCCCATCTTGAGATGGCAAAATGCTGGGCTGAAAAAGACGGTTTGACCAAAAAAGCTACCATAGTAAATGTATAGCATTGTTCATGGTGCCTACAGTATATTCTGGGTTCAGTTGCTGGGAAAACCTTTGTTCTGACAACAGGGCTGTTTGGAACCAATAGCTGGATTATACAACCTAATGCCTTTCAAGCAGCTCAATTATCTAAAAAGCTCTTACATCAGTAACAAAACGGCATTTTGTGAATTCCGGCATGTGACAACCATCGGAGAATATTCTACAAAATGTACTAAGACAGGAATTGGAGCGCCTGAAAGTAAAATGTTGATTCATTTTCAATTCCAAGGTGGCTCGATAAAAAGTCTACAAGGTCCCGAAGGATAAAAAATATCAGAGTTAAAAAGAAAAGCATCCTCCTCTGGTTTTTAAAAAGTGGGGTTTTATGGAGAGCCATTTTGTGCTGAATGCTCAGACAGCACTGCTGGTAAGGTGAGAGTGAACTCAATCCACTCAGTGGCCATTACGACAATTACACAACCACCTAGCTGGGTTGAAAGGCTCTGTCCCCAAGTGCCCGATCATTCTCTACAAAACACGGCGCAGTCATGGCAAAATGCCCCATTCTGTACCCACTGCCGGGCTGCCCTCTAATTGCCCACTGAGTGAACAAAGAGCTTGGTGCTGCATCCCAATTCTCTAGTATAACCTCCTCTCTAAGCTCCACACGGATCATCGGAAGGGAGTACGCACTTCTTGATTTATACTAAAAAAAAATCTTTACCTCCCGTGAGGACGGTGAACAAGTACTACGCTTGTTCATGAAAAGCAGAGGTAGGAAACGGAGCGCCGAGATCAAATTGTATATTCTTGGCTCAGAGGTCATGAAAACTCGGCGAGCTGGAGGCCAGGATAATGGCCGTTCCAGCTAAGGGACCATTCATAACCACTGATCACCAAGCGGTCCGTATAAAGCTCTCCCTTCTGCTCTGTCTTCATTGCCTGAAACGTCTCTATTCTTAATGCCCTCCAGATCCCAGCCCTGAAATGGCCCCCTTTCTTTTTTTTCTAACAGACAGTTGATTCATTTAGTCCCGGACCGAATCCCATCCCGTTCCCGTGATCTGAATAGTGGCTGAAGATCGTCTCATCCTCCCCTCAAACGAGTGTCCTTAATGGTGAGAGTCTCACCTCTCTCACAGAGAAGAAAGGAGGAAATATAGGGACAGGAAAAGCTAGTATACTTCTTCCTCTTCAGCCTCACAGCCATACTCTAAAATAAAAGAAGAAGAAAGGTTTGAGTTAGAAAGTCATTTGGTTTGGCTTTTGCTAACTGAAGTGTATCAGGTTTACAGTTGCAGGGTCGTTATGACTGGGCTTGTCTTCAGGCTGACACAAATGGATGACTTGCTTCAGATCGTAGGGTATCGGTTGAGCAGCAGTCGCTCCCTGGATAGAATGTGTGCGCTGCATGTTATGATTCAGTGTGTGAGTATGCATGGATGTATATGCAGTATTTAAAACTGTGAAGATGTGTGTGTAGGTGTGTGTGTGTGTGTGTGTGTGTGTGTGTGTGTGTGTGTGTGTGTGTGTAGGTGAGTGTGTGCGTGTGTGTGTGTGTGTATGTGTGTAGGTGATGTGTCTGGTGTGTATGTGTGTGTGTGTGTGTGTGTGTGTGTGTGTGTACCTGTAGGTGATGTGTCTGTGTGTGTGTGTGGGTGTTTGTAGGTGAGTGTGTGCCTGTGTGTGTGTGTGTGTAGGTGAGTGTGTGCGTGTGTGTGTGTGTGTGTGTAGGTGATATGTCTGGTGTGTGTGTGTGTGTGTGTGTCTGGTGTGTGTGTGTGTGTGCGTGTGTGTGTGTGTAGGTGATGTGTCTGGTGTGTGTGTGTGTGTGTGTGTGTGTGTGTGTGTGTGTGTGTGTGTCCGTTCACTCACCGTTGCCCCCCATGAGCTGCAGGGCGCTGACGCAGGGCTCGTCCACCTCCTCCTCCTCCTCCTCTTCCTCCCCTGCCTCAGCGCAGGGCAGCGCTAGGCTCTCCTCCGGCTCCAGCGGGGCGGCCACGGGGTCACAGGTCAGGGGGTCAGAGGTCAGGGCCGGCGCGGTGGACGGGCTAGGCCGAGCTTGGGCTGCAGCTGTGCCGACATTGGGAGTGACCTGGAAAGACGACCAGAGTTGGGAATCTTACCACTGTACGCCACTTCTGACAGAAGCCATGTTTCCATCCACACGTTTTATGTGAATTAAGTTATATCGAATTAAAAATGCTTTATGGAAACAGTAAAATTCGATTAAAAGTCATGAAAATCGACAAAAAGTTTGTACTGTCGATCTCGTCGGATTTTCTCTTGTTCGATAAAAGGCTTTTGTGATAAATGCTTTATCCGATTTAAAGCTCTAAATGGAAACGCACATTCAGCGGCTTTATTCGCATTCATATTTTTAGCGATCCTCACATAATTCAATTGACAAGTGGATGAAAACATGGCTAGTGACATTGTCAAACCTTGTTCCTTGCATAGAGATGAATGGCTAAGTCATCTTCGGCATTCCCCCAAAACGGAAGTTAATCCAACATTACATATGTTTCTGATACCGATGCACCGATTTACTGGCCGTACATTGGGATCAGCAGGTATTTGCCTGACTGCCATCGGCCAATCGGTAAATACATCACTGTATGATGACATTCATCGACAGCAGTTCGGCCAATCAGCAAATACAGTAATGTCAGATGACATTCATAACCATCTGGGAACTCTCCGTTGGAAACTGTTTGGAAAAGGGCAGGCACTTTCAAAACTACTTGGCAGGTGATTGGATGAACTATCTGAAAAAAAATCTGAAAAGGTCCTCTCACGCGCTAACTTCAACCGCTCCTCACTGTTATAAACCCGCCCAGCGTAGCCGTTTGTATTTCAAATTCCTCAGGACCAACGCTGATTGGCGAGATCGTTTTCCGATCGGGCTCAAAATGTTTGATTTGCGAGTTACAACGTGAGCTCGCGACATCAGGATGGTCTCACGAGGCTAGTTGTATAGCAGGATAAAAAGCAGTGTTAATTTTGTAAACGAAAACTATGACGAAAATTATTCGTTGACGACCTTTGATGAATAAAAACTATGACGGAATCTATTGACATTTTCGTCAACAAATAAAAACTAGACAAAAATGTTAGGGAGGGACGATTTGGGAAGAGATCCAATCAGAACGCTGAGATTTCAATGAAAGTCGTGGCTCACGCTGAAAACTTAACACATGCAACGAGAGCACATAGAAATGTAATTCAGTAGCTTTGTCCATCAGTCTAATAGATGTTTCCTTCAGGAGTCTATATGATTTAGGAAATTCTAGAGAAATGGTTAAATCATGCATTACACTTTAGCTAAACCTGTCAGTAGATTTAGTCGACAGTAGATTTAGTCGACTAAAATCTTAATGCTATTTAGTAACTAAAACTAGACTAAAACTAAAACAATTCAAATGAATACAATCTGACTAAAACTAAATAGCATTTTAGTCAAAAGACTGACTAAAACTAAATCAAAATTAACACTGCTTAAAAGGCTATTTTTCACACAACGAATCTTTGTCATGTTATACTGTATTAGGTTATATTAAAGGTTGTTCCATACATTTGTATGATTGAATTTGTGCTCATTCAAAGACGGTGTGATGAAGCACTGAAAGACTTTAAAACAGTTCCGTTATTTTTTTTATAATGTGGATTTCTTTCCCTGGCATGAAAGGGGAAGTATATAACAACAAAAACAAAATAAACAAAGCATAAAAAAAGGATATGTATCGGCAACGGCTATCGGCCAAATTGTTATCGGTACCGGCCATGAATTTCACAATCGTTGCATCCGTAGTTTCTGCTTTTCCTGCACTAGCAGCACCCGAGTGCTACATAAAGAGCTGCACAAAGAACAAAGAATGAGAGAAAGAGAGTCAAATCCAAACAGTAGGACCGCATTACCCAGCAGGCATTTGCAAGAGGAAGGGAAGTACCGCCCGGAGGTACGAGAGGCCTAATTAGTCATCGTATACTGGAGAGGGGAGGAGCTCAAAACTAATTATAGAACTGCCTTTCTCTCTTCTCCCCTCTCTCTCTCCCTCTCTATTTCTCTCTTCCTGTTTCTCTATTTCTCCCTTTCTCCCCCCTCTCTCTCTCTCTCTTTATTTCTCCCTTTCTCCCCCCTCTCTCTCTCTCTCTCTTTATTTCTCTCTTCTCCCCTCTCTCTCCCTCTCTATTTCTCTTCCTTTCTCTATTTCTCCCTTTCTCCCCCCTCTCTCTCTCTTTATTTCTCTCTTCTCCCCTCTCTCCCTCTCTATTTCTCTCTTCCTCTTTCTCTATTTCTCCCTTTCTCCCCCCTCTCTCTCTCTCTCTCTTCATTTCTCCCTTTCTCCCACACCTCTCTCTCTCTCTTTATTTCTCCCTATCTCCCCTCTCTCTCTCTTCTCCCCTCTCTCTCCCTCTCTATTTCTCTCTTCCTTTCTCTATTTCTCCCTTCTCCCCCCTCTCTCTCTCTCTCTCTTTATTTCTCCCTCCCCCCCCCCCCTCTCTCTCTCCCCCCCCCCTCTCTCTCTCTCTATTTCTCCCTTTCTCCCCCCCCTCTCTCTCTTTATTTCTCTCTGTCTCCCCCCTCTTTCTCTCTTCCTCTCTCTCTCTCTCTCTCTCTCTCTCTCTCATTCAATCATCGCCCCTGTTCTTCTCTCTCCTGCCAGGACATATTGCGGGAGCGTCTTCAGGGTATACTGAGGGTCCGTCAGTCAGGGAGGAGGGCCCGCTGGGGCCCGCGTGGCAGGAGGTCTGGGGGACGAGATGACCAGTCGCTCCGCTGACGTGGGCCACCATCAACACCCTACAGGGAGCCCTGGTCAGCTTGGCTAGCCAGTGCGGCTCGTAGGGCTGCTGTCAGACGATCACGTGGAGCCTCACAGCACGGCGCTGGGTCAGACGCTGCTGAAACACGTGGGATTTGACACAGCTTGGACAGCTAGGCGCTGTCGGCACTTCTTACTGGAACGTTCTCTAGCTCTACGCTGTATATGAGTTCACTTATTGATTACAAACATTAATATATTTTAAACTGCTATGTACCCTAGTACCTGAGTAGCCTACCAGCACATTTTGGTCCAGTTCAAAACTGGTTAAACACTAGCCGACATTATTTTGTAATGGCTCGCTGAAGAAAACATCCCTTCACGTCTTGAGTTGACCACAGAAAGCAGCATTCACAAGCTATTGTTGAAAATAAAAATGCGGGCACGACATTATCATGGTTTTGAAAGCACATTTAGGCAGAAATATTTCGAAAGTTTTAATATAAGACTTTAGTATATAGCCTAATTTGTAGCCTATTATTATTTTTTGTATCAAATGTCTGGTGTGGCGGCAAGGATTTTGCCGTTGCGCCACACCACAGCTAAACATTACCAGTGGAAACATTGGGATAGGTACATAGAAAGGTATGTCACAGAAAGTAGTTTGCAGAAACGTGATCTTTTATGGCTTTAACTAGTTGATTAAACAAACTAATTGCCGTCTTAAGCCGACACTCGAAGCAATTTCAACACAATTTCACTGGTGCACATGGATTGCTGTGTATCGGCATGGAAATTGGGTGCAAATCAATCAAAACCACTTCCAACTCTGAATCGCACACCCATTTACATTTTCTAAATGCGAGGGTCTGGAAGGGCTCTCATCAAAAGTTTGATTTCTCTGGCAATTCACTGTCTGAGAGTCAGGCGACTTCCAGCTGATGCAATGCACTGATTGGTATACAACAGAATCCTAGTTCACTGCACATGCCCACATGCAATATCCAATCAGCCACGTTAACTCCAGGTCCAGGTCAGTCTTAACGAGTTGGTTTGTTTGACACAAGTTTTACATTAAAGGGTATATAAAAGGAACACTTGTTTTTATTTTGCTATGTGCGAACTGTGGCTCACCTGTGACGTGACTCTTTTCTTCTTGGGGGTGGATGATATGAGTGGGCGGAGTCTGAAAGAGAGGAGGCGGGGTTAACAATCATCAGCGTCACCGTTGTGAGAACAGCAACGCAACACATGACAACGTTGTACAGTTCTACAGCTGAGAGGCTCATAGAGGTACATTGCCCACTGGCCAGCGTTCATCACTCAATATGCATCAGCATAATGAGACCTGACTGGATGATCTGTTCCATGTCATTATAGAACAGGCAGGTGTTTACACTGTATAACATAATACTACACCACACATTATATTAATGACATGGCCCTCACCTGCTACTAACCCCATTATCCATTACATTTTCAGAAGAATATTAGACATATTAATCACTGTTGAGGCTTGAAGAAATCCTTCTGGCATTGATATCATGGTGGGTCTCACCATGGTGGGTCTCTCAGAAATCAGCTTCTAACATCAAACGCTATGATATAAGGCTAATGCTATAGGCTTATATAAAAAAACATTAATTAGTCTTAAGGGTTTAAGGGGGAAATGAGCCTCTGGAAGAGTTGAAACAGGGTGACTTTGAAACCCACAGTGAGAAGGGGGATGCAGAGGCACTGGGCTCCAATTAACTGGCAGTTCCTAAAAACTGATTTGCAAGGACGTTCCTCATGCATTTCTCTGAGAGGAGAGTGGGCAGTCTACTGTTTAATTTTTAATTTTAATTTTTTTACAACTATTAGAAGTTCAAACCTTTGAATAAAACGTTTTTGCGGGGGTGAGAAAGGCTCAAAAGACATTTTCACGTTTCAATTTGTTCTAGCAGCAAGGTGTAATTGAAATGGCCTCTGGATAGGTGAATATAATAGACCATTAGCAGGCTGGCACCTTCAAGCTCGCTTTACACTTTTATTACATGAAGTTGGCAAAACCATAATGGTACCATAATGTCCACATACACATTATCAACCATCTTAAATAATAAACGCAGACTAGCTATAAACATAGATAAAACACAAACTAGCTATGAACATAGACATAAAAGTAAAGTGTGTCTCACATAAATCAAAACATCATCCCTACAAACGGGTCCTAATAATTGAATGCTGGGACTCATCCCACCCCCTCCCCTCCCCTCCCCTCCTCCTCCCCTCCTCTCCTCTCTCCTCCCCTCCTCTAAACCTACTCTCCCCTCTCCTCCTCTAAACCTCCTCTCCCCTCCCCTCTCCTCCTCTCCCCTCTCCTCCTCTAAACCTCCTCTCCCCTCCCCTCTCCTCCTCTCCCCTCTCCTCCTCTCCCCTCTCCTCCTCTAAACCTCCTCTCCCCTCCCCTCTCCTCCTCTCCCCTCTCCTCCTCTAAACCTCCTCTCCCCTCCCCTCTCCTCCTCTCCCCTCTCCTCCTCTAAACCTCCTCTCCCCTCCCCTCTCCAACCCCTCCTCTAAACCTCCTCTCCTCTATCCTACAATCTCCTCCTCTCCCCTCTACCCTACGCTCTCCTCTAAACCTCCTCTCCCCTCTCCTCCTCTAAACCTCCTCTCCCCTCTCCTCCTCTAAACCTCCTCTCCCCTTCTCTCTTCTCCCCTCCCTTCCTCCCCTCTCCTCTGTTCTCCCCTCCTCTCCTCTCCCCTCCCCTCCTCTGTTCTCACCTCCCTTCCTCTCCTCCTCTCCTCTCCCCTCCCCTCCTTATTAGAGGAGGACGGGGGTCTCCCCCAGGACTCAGTGTGAGTGCTTTCCTGTCCGATAAGGGAAAGTGCCGCTAATTAATCTGCTTAGGGGGGAGGGGGAGGGATTAGAGAGGGAGGGGTAGGGGGGGGAGGGATTAGAGAGGGAGGGGCAGGGAGGGACCGTCGTTAGCAGAGCGGGGCTCTCTCTCTTCTCTCTCTCTCTCTCTCTCTCCTCTCTTTCTCCGCCTTCGTCACGGCTCATTAGGAATGGCGGCCGACGTTAACCATCTGCCCGGTCGGAGGAGAGTGAATGATGTGCGAGCGTAACGCCATTCCCCGGTTGAAAACAATGATCAGATTTTATATTTCTAGACGGCCATCACGGGAGAGGGGGAGGCTGGAACTCTCTCGGAAAGCGCGTTCCATCTTCAAGCGTTTAATGTTTCTCTGAGCCAACATACTGTATTAGAAGGGCCGGGATATCGGAGACTTCCTCCTCAAGTCCACGTAGGAAAGAGAGAGCAGACTTGGACCGGGAGCTCATCCCCCTCGCCCAGCTGTGACTAATACACTTATAGCCAGAAGGCGGGGGGGGGGGGGGGGGGGGGGGTAATAGCAGCGTACTGTATTCCCGAGCCGAACTTCAGGGTTTCTCGGCTTTTTTTTTGTGGTTAAATATAGTCAGCTGGAAATGATCCTGTCATAGGAGCACCATGCACCCTGCTGCTACTGAACCGCTGGATATAGAGATATGTTTGGATACGCGCGTGTGGAAATTGAACCGAGGGCGTGAAGAATCGCCGACGTCCGTGGCGCAATGCGGCCCGCCCGGACGGAGACGCGCTACAGGTCAGAGGTCGAGGAGACTGGGTGGGTTTGGATATCGTTGCGGAGCCCCTGGCCTTCCCTTCTAGGCTGATGGAGAGGAGGGGATGGTATCGATTGCAATTCCGCAGAACGCACATGGGGAGCGTACTGCCGTCTGATTGGTCGATCGCTCCGCAGCCGTCCGGAATGAAAGCAGCTGCCAATCCAATCAGGTTTTGATTAGGGTTATTTATATGGTTTTCAAATTCAATTCTCCAAATGCATTCACCCCCCACCCCCACCCCCTCCCGGAATGAACGGACCAATGCAATAACAGAGAGCCATTTCAAAGAAACGCAGACAACTAAGTGCCTTCGCGCACACACACACACACACACACACACACACACACACGCACGCAGAGTGATTGACAAGCAAGCCACTTGTCTAGTTCTGATGAGAACCACGACTCAATTTACAGCCAAATACATGCAGTGGTTAGTTACTATCTCTAGGGTCTCCCTGTCCTTTTCCTCCCATACTGCATGGGCATCTTTAATAGATCAGATCCACACGACGCAACCTGTTATTCACCGTCAGACTAAACATCAGACCTGCAAACTCTGGAGTAGTGAAAAAGATGACAACATACAAAACTAAAACCCTCTAGATTCACTGAAACTACCATGGTTAACATAAAAAAGGTGACTGTAGCCAAAAGGGGACAAGTTTGCAGGTCTGAAACATAAAGCAGGGAAGAAGACACTGAAAAGAAATAAACTCCATGATCCCGCCGCGATCGGCGCTTATTCAGCAGTCCGTCCACGGATGCGCGCCGGCGGCCGGCGGGGCGGTCAGATCCAGAAGCGTTACCGGGGAGTAGAGACGGCTGCGTCTAGACATCCGGAGGTTTCTCGGCGGCGAGCTATAAATATGGCTCCGGCTGAACTTTGACCCCCGGTGTCCGTGTTCTTACCTTATTTGAACAGATTCATAAAATCCTTCGTTCCCCTGTCCATAGAACTTCTGAACGAAGTGAAATAACTACACAGTTCATATGATTGTACTTATTCCTGCTGCTGTATTATACACTTTTTATTTATTGTATGTCTCTGTTTTGATGTTAAATGTTTGGCTGGCAGCGCGGGCAGGCAGCCCAAGCAAAATCTCTGTAAAGACAATAAAGTGACTTGACCTCGCTGGCGTTCTGCTGCCTGTCTGGGAGGGGCTGGGCTGTGGACTGACTGAGGCCTGGGGGGGGGGCACACTCGCAGGTCCGATGCAAAGTGACAACGGCTCTGTAGAGGGAGGGAGGGTTGATGTGACCAGGACCGCAGGGCGCGGAGGTGCTACCACGGCTGCTCTCTCGGACGGCCCAGGAGAGCCTGGCCATCTGGTGCAGACCGGTGTGTGTGTGTGTGTGTGTGTGTGTGTGTGTGTGTGTGTGTGTGTGTGGTTGGGGAGAATATTGTGGGCTCTGCTGATGGTTATTCTGATGAGTTTATGATGGGGGTGCAATTGAAAGGCTGTAACACAGGGACGATCGTGTTAGCCCTGAAAATGGGATTGGGTAGGGTGTAAGAGTGTGTGTATGTGTGTGATCGGGGGGGGGTGTCTGCTAGTGTGTGTGCGTGCGTGTCGTGTGTACACAACATTCTAAAGCCAAGGTAGTTATTGACAATGACACATGGCATTAGCTGACAGTAGCTGAATCATGGCTGTGTGAGACACCGCGGCACCCATCACTAATCCCCTAAAGGACCTGAAAACTCAGTGTCACCATGTCGATTTCAGGGGACACACAGCTGTCACAACCAACACACAGCCTGAGGTAGAGGGCAAGTAGTCGTCAGGGGTTGAAGATCGAGTCTCTTGACTAGAGGGTTGGGGTGAATTCCACTTACATTCCAGTTCTATTCGGAAATAGCATTTCGAGGGGGAACGTCTAATCACGCCTAATCCTATTTGGAATGGAATGGAGCCGAACCCCAAGTTGCTAAATCCGCCCAAGATGTGCACAGTACAGTTGGTTCTGGTAATGCCTACAGTAGGATTGCGCTGAGAGTCTCTTTCAGAGTCTGGTTTATCTGCTGGTCCCTTCCTCAACTCAACTCAACTCAAATTGTATTTATAAAGCACATTTAAAACAACCGAGGTTGACCAAAGTCAACAAAAGCAACAAAACACACAGCACACAACAGAACACTACAATACATCATACACAATACACAATAAGAAACCATCTCTGCTTACACACAGGGAGTTTAATTTCCGAGTTTTTTTTTTTTTTACAGATTTGCAAAATATAAGAATGTAACAAATGAACTGACAAGGTTTGTATCAGTTAGCTTATTTTCACTTCAAAAGAAGGGAGTTCTTTTGGGGGGTGTGAAAACAATGTGACAAAATCAACACTGTCGTCCCATGTGTGCATAAGCAATGTCTAGTCTGAGATCCACATGACATCTGGCTAGTGTTGTGCTTTTACCGTCTGGCAATGCTCAATATCAGCAATGACACGGTTTAAGAGCATTAAGATCCTGTCGAAAATAGCGCAAATGTTGCGGATCTCGGCACAAAAAAGAAAAATCTCGAAAGTTGAACGATTGACTGACTGAGGTGGGTAGTTTACTGAATGAGAGAATGAGGGTTACAGACCATATCATATTTAATGACACATTTATTGGGCAAACGACAGCATTATGGTGACTTTAAAGTTGTGCTGCCGCTTTGATTAAAAATAGGTACAACACCTCAGGTTTGCTGTGAGGGTCATCGAAAGACAACAGAAGGGTCAGGGAGGAGGCTCTTTGGATGAATGGGATCGGCTGGCATGCAGACAGTACCCCAAATGTGCCCCGATGCCTCTCCGAAGCCCCTGGCACCGTGGCCAGATGGTCAATGTGGGGTGTAATGGAGCGATGAGGCCCCAGACTAATCCGCCTGCTAATGGTCATTCCTCCCCTGTGACTCCCTCATCAATAATTCGCACGGCTCTCCGAGCAACCCTCGATGGCACTGATACCCTCCTGTCCCCAAATATGCACAATTGCACCCCCGTCCCATTTACAGAAACACACATTCAGACACAAAACACACACACATCGGTAGTGAGTGTCGTAAAAAAAAAAAAAAATGGGGGGGAAGGGTAGTAGCAGCTTTCACCTGCCTCGATCTGTCTGTCCACGGCTTCCAGCACGGGCACACGTGTTGATAGTCTCTATTTCTATAAAAAGGAATCAATCCAGTATTTATCTAAGTCTAAAATAACAATAATATAAGTGTAGTGTCTTTAAAACGTGATCCCATGAAAAGCCTTGGCTCCAAGATCACCTCTATTAACATGCGAGTCACAAGCCCAGATATGCCGCTCCTAGTTATCGGGGGGAAGATGGAGGAGAGACCGGGGCTCTTTCAGAGAGACCTATCTGAGAATACCGCAGAGCGGGGGCAGCGGCGCTTAAAAGAAAACCATCGGACCCGACTGTAAAACCAGTTTGCGCCATTAAAATAGCCCCCCTGCTCCACTGGCTCCAAGGCCGAGCTTTTTCCAGGCAGGCCCATATGTCAGCGCGTCAATAATGCATGTCAATGCAATCTGACAGTGGGGGTTGAGAGGGGGGGGAGTCATATTTCAATAGGAGCCAATATCGCATAGCAGATGTGAGGATATAAATATATATGAAAAGAGAGTTGGTGCGTGCCACAGTGGGAGGTGGTGGTGGGTGGGTGGGTGGGTTGGGGGGGGTGGGGTGGAGGTCTAGACGAGTACAGCTCTGCCTCTTTTGCTCATCTGCCAACCAGCCTAACTGGTGGTGCCCGAGACCGGGCGCCCTGCTTCCCAGCTGGTGCGGAGCGCGAGCGGCAGCCAAGGGCCACACCGCCACTCCTCCGCTTATGTTAGCCCGCTGAGGGGCTGGCGCAGATGGGATGCGGGGACGGCTGGGTGCCCCTCTCTGGTGGGTGGGTCTGCGGTGGTCCACCCGTCGGTCGTGAGGGGGGGGGGGGGGGGGGGGGGTGCGGCGGGCGTGTGGCGCCCTTCGGCCCCACCGCCGCGGGTCCGAGCGGACGGAAAAACGCTCTCGCGGTGTGGCGGTCTGAGCCAATAGGAGAAGGTCTCTTTGAAAGGGGAGGCGGCGGGGCCTTTTACGTTCTGGTTGGTCGCACGGACACAATCACATCACAGCATTGTGCTGGAGGAGCTAATTTTAACCTGCTAGCATCTCATTCAAATCACACCCGTAGCCTGTGGGACCAAGGTCTGCTTCAGGCCTTGTAATCAATTCATAGTATTCTCTCGCTGTACAGCTACAGCAATCTTTTACCTTTCAATGCGGGATACTGTTTATGGTGTTAAAACATACTTCAATGCGTTTCCTGTGAAGGGTCTTTCGATGCTTAACGGCTGTATTAAAATGCGTCATACCTGTGGGCGTGGCTCAACAGAGGCACAGAGCATTCCTCTCCTGGAGGACAAACCCATTAAGGATTCAGCAGCGAAGATAAAAGATCCTAGGGGCTGAAACAGACCTACTGAGCAGGAATACTGATGAGATCGGACACTGCCGCTCGCTTAGTTTGCGTTGGCGGCGGGCCCACACATGTGACTTAGTCCAGGCATGCTCTGGACGGCCGCGGGGGTCTTATCACACTTCCTGCCGATCCCGCTCACAGAGGGGTCTCGAGAAAGAGGAGGACGAAGAAAGGAGTTATTATCCCACAATCCCACTGAGCAGTTCGGCAGGGGGGGAGGGTGAGGAGGAGTGTGGGGGACTGGGGGGGGGGGGGGGGATTTGGTCCCCACCATTGTGGCTGTGCTCTCCTCACAGCTCTGCACACCCAGTTTCACAGCCGGTGTTCTGCTACTGTAACCGGGGCGGCCTTTGAAGGGGGCTTATGTCATAAATGCACTACTTTGCACTCACAGTCTCTGACACACACACACACACACACACACACCCACACACAAACAAACACACACCCACACACACACAAACACGCACGCACACGGCTGATTGGCTAGCTCCCTCTCCAATAGCTCTCACCCATGCAAATAATGATCAAGCCATTTCATGGGCCAGGTCATTTCACGCCCTCTTTCTAGTACCGCTCTCCATGTTTTGGTGGTCAAAAAACACTGATTATGCAAACATTTCTGTTTGCTTTATAATAATGAACGTGCTTTGTTTGCCACTGTTAATAGGCTAACAAACCCTCCTGTGTCAATAACCTCTGACCTTCTTTCCACCCGGGCCTGCAATGAATTTGACTCATTCTTCACCGATAAAATTCAGAAAATTAGACAAGCGGTCAGTGCCTCCATACCAAGTACAGGATATGTGTTGTCCCAGTGTCTTAAAATCAATACCATGACTCAATTTTATCCGATCAACCATAAAACCCTGGAGGACATTGTACAATATCTGAAATCAAAATGTATCTATCTGCATGGCCTCTGATTTACTGCAAATTGTAAACACATCTCTTCTTTCAGGTGTGTTCCCACACACCCTGAAAACTGCAGTCATCAAGCCACTCTTAAAAAAGAATAATCTAGACACCTCACAAATGAACAATTATAGGCCCATATCACACCTCCCGTTTTTAAGTAAAATCATTGAAAAAACATTTTTTTTTACAGCTGAACAACTTCCTGGCACTAAATAATTGTTTTGATGTCTTCCAGTCAGGATTTCGACCACACCACAGCACCGAGACTGCTCTTGTTAAGGTCTTCAATGACATCCATTTGAACACAGACAATGGCAGAATTTCAGTCTTAGTATTACTGGATCTCAGCGCTGCATTCGACATGGTTGACCACAACATATTACTAGGCTGACTGGAAAAACGGTTGGGAATTTCTGGCACAGTGCTAGACTGGTTTGAATCCTACTTGAAGGACAGGGACTACTTTGTGTCTATAGGCAATTATAAATCTGAGCGGACAAAAATGACCTGTGGAGTTCTCCAAGGCTCCATTCTGGGGCCTCTTCTGTTCCATTCTGGGGCCTCTTCATGCTCCTACTAGCTCAAATTATGGAAAACAACAAAATATGTTACCATAGCTATGCAGATGACACACTAATTTATATCACCATATCACCAGGGGACTATAATCCCATACAAGCGCTGAGTAAATGCATTGAATGAATCAACGATTGGATGTGCCAGAATTTTCTTCAAGTAAACAAAAAATATATAAAACTGAAGTAATTGTCTTTGGAGCCAAAGAAGAACGATTAAAAGTCAGCGCTTCATAACTCTGCTGCTCGGGTCCTCACTAAGACTAAGAAAGTGGATCACATCACTCCAGTTCTGAGGTCTTTACACTGGCTTCCTGTCTGTCAAAGAACTGAAATCTGAACTAAAATACTGCTGTTGGTAAAGCACTGAATGGTTTAAGGCCAAAATATATTTCTGATCTGCTGCTACGTTATGAACCATCCAGACCTTGCAGGTCATCTGGCACAGGCCTGCTTGTCCTTTTTTTACATTTCGATTTATATGACCTTTATGTGTTTCTTGCACTTTGTCTTGATGCTTCAACATCTCATGTAAAGCACTTTCAATTGCCTTGTTGCTGAAATGTGCCATACAAATAAACTTGCCTTGCCTTGTCTTATCAGCAAATGCTCATTTGTGTCTCTCTCTCTACTTTTCTACCAGGTTAACGCAATATCGCACAGCCAGCCAAAAATCCCTCCTCAAACAAAGGAAATAGGCGATAACCTGCAATGAAGGGGGGGGGTCCATTTTGTTCTTTTTGTCAGTGTTATTGGTTATAGCGTGTCATGTTGCACTTTACATGTCGGAAGACAACAAGATTGTATGTTGGACATGCAATTGGTAACTTTGAAATAAAAAAATTATAACAAACAAAAAAAAAAAAACCTGTAATGAACGTTTACTATTACACTGATCAGAATGCCTGCTCAGCGTAGGCCCAAGGCCTTGGGACGGAGTTCCCTCTGCAACAGCTCGCCAGGCAACAAACATCTGCACTGCCGTCCTTCGACACCGGGAAGCAGACGGAGGGAGGGAGGGAGAGAGGGAGGGAGAGAGGGAGGTGGTGCGGAGGGACATGGTGGCTCAGGATACGACTCCCAGCCTCATGGCTCAGGGTTCGAGTTACGCCCGTCACTCTGAGCTGTCTCCCTGAACCTCTGAGGGATTCTACAGCTTAGCGACGCTTAACAGCACGCAGGGATATCATCAGCTACTAAAGCTGAACACAACCAGTTAACGTAGCTACGCTAAATATGTAGTTACTATGTTAGCTAGTACAACAAATATGTAGCTGTAGTTGATTGTGCTTTCCTATGCCCAAGCTCTTGCAATGATTTATTCAAGTCAAGGAGGAGGGGTTAAACATACATGCTGTAAAATATAAATGCTATAAACTAAGAAACAAGAGATTCAGTCAATAAAAAGGTTATGTGAAGACCAACAGGAGGTTGCTTTGTCCACATGGAAATAAATGGCTGCCTGGAGAGTTGACCGTGGGTGAGATATACTGACATTAAACAGAAAATGCTTTGGAGGGCTTGAGCCGTCCCTCTGGGCTACTCGACAGCAGAGAGAAGAATGTGAGACATTCAGGAAAAGGAATCTCAGGGAAAGATCTCTGCCGTCCCCGACGTAGAGACGTCTCACTTTGCAGCGGGCTATTGTATCCCAGTCCCTGGGAAACAGACAGAAAGCCTGGAAAAGCCAGACACGCAGGTTCCACTCTGCCCACATGCCATTCACCAAGTTCACAGTCCCAAGCCCAGCCTTGAACGAGCGGGCCGAGCTCACGCGCTCGCTCTCCTGTCCCTGCAGGCGTGACTCCGTGAGGGTGGGGGGGGGCCCTGCAATGACAGACCTGCTCTCTGGGGACATCAGCTATCAACAAGTCCCTTCGCTACCAGAGACAGGGTAGCTGAGCGATGGCATGGCAGAGGAGGCTGAGAAGAGCGCTGACAAATCAATCTGTCGGCTGGGGTGGAGGGGTGGGCGGGGCAGCAGGGGGTCTAGTTCTACGGTTCCCCATTCACATGCGGCGCATTCCAAGGTTGGCCGCCTCTATAATCCTTAGTATACATACCAAGCCCCCCTCTGCAACATCGTCTGGATGTGAGGGGTTTGGCGTGAGTGAGTTGGTCCACATGCAGGGGGTGGGGTGGGGGTATTTGTAGTCTGCGCCAGCGCTAGGGGGGTTATTAGCGCACGGGGAGCCACTGAGAAGCAGGATGCAGCGACCGTGGCATTACAAGTGGAAATCGGCAATAAATTTGAGAGGTGGGTGGAAAAGCCAGAGGCCTGTGAAAGCCATTAGAGCACAGTATACCAGCAGGTTCTCTGGGCCGGTGCTATTCCAGGCTCGGCCAAAGCAGACGAGACGTTATGGAACTGCGCACGTCACGTCGCAGTCTGCCCTTTATAAAGGCAGATGAAGACGCAGACGAAGACACCGGCCTCCTGTTGACACGACCTTGTCCGGTCGCGAAACGCTAGTCGGGGGACTAGGAATAGAAGCCCCGTTCTAACTGCGCGTCTGCTCGTATTTCCTGCCGTGGCGCTGATTCGAGACCGCTGCCGGGACTTTTTCTGAGGGGGTTATGGGGTAAGGCAGAGATCACATCAAGGTCGTGGGGAGCATATGGTTGAAAGGTTGCTCTTCAGGGACTCTGAAATGAGAACTGCAGACAGGCCACGCTGCCAAAGTCGGTTATGATTTGCACTTCAGAAAAAACCTGGGACCAGACTATATTCCCGGAGAGCAACTCTTTTTTTAAATAGAGAAAGGGGTCGAGAATAGACAGGCAGGAGGAGGCTTGAGTTGATGAAGAACAAAGTACTATAGGGGCAATTAGATCCGCCCTTTCTGGTAGAGTGCTTTTCCATCTTTGTTAGTTTGGCAGTTGGTGGACAACTTGCAGGGAAGTAGGGGGGGGGACTGTCTGTGAGAAAATGTCAACATTGAGAGGACAGCATACAGTCTCAGTCGAAGACAGAGAATATTCATTATCAGAGAATCTCAATTCAATTATCACAACCCCTTGTCACACAGAGACTTGATCGAAGAGCACAGCTTTAAAATTCTTACCCCTCTTTGTGCAGGAGATGGGTTTTGCGAGGGAATATGATTCGGAGGAGCCGTGACTGCTAGACTTTAGATTGGCTCGAGACACGAGCACGCCAGCCAACCACAGGGAACCTGAAAACACAGTCCTGCAACTATCTGAGGTGCGAGAGTCCTTCGGGAAGGTGAATGCTCGCAAGGCTGCTGGTCCAGACGGCATACCACCCCAAGTCATCCAAATGTGTGCCACACAGCTGGCTCCTGTCTTCACTCTTCACAGACATCTTCAACACATCACTGTCACAGCAGGTCGTCCCCACGTGCTTCAAGATGGCTACGATAGTTCCAGTACCCAAGAAAACCAAGGTAACCTACCTGAATGACTACCGGCCAGTGGCACACACTCCAATGGTCATGACGTGTATGGAGAAACTAGTGGTGAAACACATCGACGCCATCATGATCAGACTCACTAGACCCACACCAGTTCACTTACAGAGCCAACAGGTCTGTGGATGATGTCATCACACTGGCCCTACACTTCGCGCTGGAGCACCTGGACAAGAAAAAAACCTACGTCAGGATGCTATTCATGTACCACCGGTTCGCACCAACTCGCCAGAGAGACGGAAGATGGCTGAGCATCAGGACCGTGAAGGAGAGGTTCCACAACAGCTTCTTTCCTGACGCGGTCTGCAAGCTCAACAGCCAACAGCTGCAGTAGACTGACACACAAGGTCAGACCCCCCCCCCCCTCATTACCCATTAGCTCCCCCCACCACCCCTCTGCCTGGACAGTTAACCCCCCCCCCCCCCCCCCTCGACTGGTCTGTTCTGATGGCCCCCTGCCCTTGCTGACTGATAAACTTTTCTATTCTATTCTATTCTATAGCTTGCAACGCAAACATGTTAATGACAGAGGCTGCCCCTCCAACATGGCCGCCAGAGTGTCAGTTCTTCTCTGGCGGAGCCAACACTGCTGTTTGAAGTAAAACGCATCACCTGGGCACAACTTCAGATATTTGCCGGTAATGTCTCGCAGACACCAGTGTCCCAGAACCTCACATGGGAAGGGTTTCATAAACGGGGGGTGGGTTGAATCATTATTGTGCTACCTCAATCGGCGACAGACAGTAGTGAAACTGACATTTAGTTATACTTTCAGTACCGTAAGATAGGATTTCAGCACCTTGTCACAGCGCTAGCCTAAAAGATCACGCGAGACATAACAGATTTACCGTCAGGCTCCCCCTTTGCTTCCACTTAAGCCTCTGACTCCGTCCGAGGATTTTAGAACGCGCCGCGCGCTCTGAGACAGCCGGAGCAACGGCCGGTTCAGGGAACACACTGAGCCACTTCAATCCCCAGGGCTCAACTCCCACCGCCATTTCCCCATACAAATTGAGAGGAGGCGTTTACAGAGGGAGCAATCTCGCCGCTGACAAACACAATGCACATCACCGCGAGGAGCCGAGCCGCCTGAGCATGTCCGTGTGACGCAGACCTGAGTGTGCTGCCGAGGACCGGCGAGCCACATGCTACCTTTTCTCTCAGGCCCACGCTGGGCTACTAATGCCTGCTTACTAGCAGGCTGGACTGCTGTAACGGTCTTTTGTCTGGTCTTACTGAAGAAAGCTGTTGGTAAAATGCGTTGCTATTAATAAACTCAACTTTGTTGAGAGAGGTCAGGGATTTTTTATTTTATTTTTTTTTACAGTCCTATATTGGCTCAATGTTGTTTTTTTTGCTTCCCTATGGAAAATTAGGGGTTTGATAAGTATGCACCCCCCTCTCCATGTAAAGCGCATTGTGTTGCCTTTCTGTATGCAAAGCGCTATATGGATACGTTTGACTTGATTTGATACCGTGGTCTCAAACGATCAAGAGTCACACCGCGTTCCCCGACTCTCCGACATCTGGTTTAGTACTCAGATGGCTTTGATAAATCACGTCAGCACTACTCTGCTTGAAGCTAATGAGATGATAAAGCGATGCCTCACATGTCTATAAAATGGTTCACGCAGAAAGGCCGGTTGAAGACTTATCTTATTCAAGGGAGCACCTGAAAGACGAGCTAAGAATGACTAAAAGGCCTCGCCAGCCCTCAGGCTCACAGGGAAACTACTCCGAACCCTCTGGCATCCCGAGTCCCAGCCAAGCTCTGTCCCGAACTCCAAACAAACAAAACAACAACAGCTTTTACTGTCATATAGTGAGACACAGCACACAGTGATGAGGAGGCAACACCCAAACACATTACCCATTATTTGGCCTGCAGGCTATATATCTATATGTATATGCAATCAGTAAAATGACATGAACAATCACATGCACTACCACATATTAAAAATGTATGCAGTCGCTGTGTATAATATAGTCTACTAAATGTCATTGATCATTATGATTATCATACACAGGTCATAGCGTTTGTTCCATTGTTAGGAGACGCAATTGAATTAGAACTCAGAATAGATGAGGCTCCGACTATTAAGGTGGAGTGAGCAGGGATGAAATATTAACCACCCGAGTCTGTTGAGGGGAGGGAGGACGACACGGCTACTCTCTCCTCTGCTCTCTCCTCTGCTCTCCCCCCCGCAGTGCCTCACATCTCATTCGCATTAGCCATTCAGAACTCATTAACGCCCGACAGTAATTATCATTAATGCAGGGAACCAGAGCCGAGAAAAATTAGAGATTTAGAAATCATCTAAATCGTGATCTCCGAGCTCTGTCTGCGCCTCGTTCATTAAGTTCCCTCACACGGACGTTTCGGAGTCCTGCTCGGAGGATTAATTGGATGGAGGGGCGATATCCCAGCATGCAGTTCGGGATGCTGTGGACAATAGGCAGACACCTCAGACATGACCCCCGAGGGCCGACTGAATCGCTGTGGTGAGTCGGCCGGAGGAAATGGCATGGGAAGCAGGCGTTAGGCGACGGAGGATGGTGTAAGACTTCACAGCGCCAAAAACGACGGGGTGTCTTTAGACCCAGACTGGGGCCTATTATTAGTTCCCCGATGCTGTCAAGGCAGAAGAAAATCAGTTTGACGTTTCAATTCGATACAGGCGACAGAGCGTTGTCAGCCATTTCCTAATTATTTGGATCTCAGGTCCTTTAACTTGCCAACGCACTTGACCACCTCTCATAAACACCGCTTTAGCCAGCTACAGCTACGCCACTGAAAAGCCAGCAATTCTATGGCGCCAACCAAATCAGCTCGGTTACATAAGCGCCCTCTTTTAAACCCCCCCAGTTCCCAAACACGTACTTCCATTCCCCTTTTGCAGAATGTGGCCTTTTTTCATCATCACTTGATTCCACAACACTCAACAACTCGATACGAAAATGATCATAAACATCCATCTACCTCTTTCCCATGAGGCATGCGGTGGCAGCCAAGCCCAGGTTGGTCTTGTTGGGCTGCTTCTTGCGGCGGGTCAGCCTCTTGCGCCCGGCGGTGCTAACGGGTCCGTCGGCCGTCGACCGGGCGGGGCTGCTGCCGCCGCCGCTGCCCTTGCTGTTGAGGTCGCGCAGCACGTCGTAGTTGATCTTGCTGGAGATCTTCTTCTGCTCCAGCATCTTCTCGATGGCCTCGCCCGCCGTGCTGGCTCGGATAGGCTCTCGCCTCTTCGACTTCTTCGGCTGTTAAGATGGAGAGTCGAGGTCAGACGCTCGGAATGGATGCGCTTTGTTCATTTCTAGGGAGTTCTATTGTGACTTTATTAAAGTCATAATCCACATTTGGAAACACAGTAGCATGCAGCCCCAGGTGTTAACTACCATACAGGTACTGTAGCTTGGAGAACTCCAGTACAGTAGTGATTCGAGGAGTCTGTTTTTGTTGCAGTACCACAGTCAGTTATGTGAATCCCAATACAGAAGACAAACAAAAACTAGGCTTAAAGAAGAAACACATTTCTACACAAAATAGAGTGCAGGACAATGCTGTTTTGGTGCTACATGTACATCAAATTATGTCTAATATAGACACTATTTCCTTGCTGTTTCTACTACATTGTGCCCCGATGGATGGAACCCACCTATCCCTGAAGACATTTCAAGGACAAATAAATGCTTTTCCCTGGTGGATTTAGGCCTGTCGACTGATTCTCCTCACTTAACTTGAGTAGATGACAGCAATGGGAGAAAATGTTTTAAAACGAGGCCACACAGCACATCTGGGCAGCCGCTAAGGTATTTACAGAACCATCAAAACATGTAGCCAGGCTTCGCCAGAAACTACGCCTGGAAACTCACAGTTGGTTTCCGATTCCCAAGAGGTGTTACCAACGGGCGTTGATCAAAATGCTTCTGGACGCAATTGGATAGACCTATAACCAATCAGCAAAGACGCCTCTACGGCGCTCCTCTGCTCTGTCATCTTATTAAACCCGCCCCATATTAGATCAACGGTTCTGATTGGAACAAACCAATCTCGGTTCGAGCGGGTTCATTTAGAACGGTTGGATATCCAGACTGATCTGAAACGCATTCTCTGTATGAAATGCGCTATACAAATAAAGTTTGATTTGATTTGATCTGCAGAGTGAAATAGAATGTGAGCTCGCAAGATCAGGCTGGCGACGCCAGGCTACAAATCGTGTCAATATTTGGATAAATCATAGCTTGCTGGGATCCAATCAGCACCACTAGGCATTCTCCTCTGGCCTTATGGGAGTGTGGGCGTACCCAAACCCATAAGCCGTGAGGGGGAAGCAGACTGAATTTACACTCTGACAGATGGAATTTTTCCTCACTGCTAACTCGTAGCTTGCTTGTAGTAAGCTCATAGCGCAGAAGGTACATATGCTGTACATAAGTGTGCTATTAGTCGTTTAGACAATACATAATTTTCCTTTGGGGTCAGGAAGTATGATGTCACCCAAGTCTCTCATTATTGCGATGACACACGCTCATTACAAGGCCTCAGAAAGCCTTCCCTGCTGCTTCGTGACCAATCACACGCCATCTCCTAAGACCATCGTTTTGTTATACGCTACAGCGCATCAGCGTGAGGAAATACCCTACTGGTTTTGACCACAGTTGGCACCCCAACCTCGAAGCCTGGAGGCTCTGGAATAGGTATCAGGCCGTTCCCGCACTTCATCAAGCGCCCGCTGCCGTGCGGCCCGCCCTGCCCCTGGTTGGAAGCAGCGGTGAGGATGTCAGAGCAGACAGGTTAGCTCGGGGCCACGGCTACTGCTAATAGTCTGTGTCTCTGGAGAACTGAGCAGTGTAACTAGAGAGCCCAGACCTGACTCGGCTTGAGCGGAAAATATGCGCCAGAGCTCACACAGCTGCTCCGTGTCTGCAGACAGCCAGCCAGCCAGCCAGGCCTGGCCCACAGATCCTGACTGGGGACCCAGGAACAGCCCACCGCTATGCAGGTGCCGGCTGACATGCCTTCCATACATATACTGCAGGCTTTCCCAAACTGTGAGGCCCGCCTCCCCTGGGGGCCCCAAAGAAATTCAGGGGAGGCGCAGAGAGATGTTTAGAAAAAAAAAGAGAAAAAAAGGAAAAACATGTAAAACATTTTTTATTTTTGAAATGTCTATGGTTTTTCATGAATGAAACGTGATTTTAAAGTGCGAAAACGTCATAACGTTAACTAGCAGCAGGTGCCACCGAGCTAACATAGCTGTGTAATGTTATGGGCTAGCTAACGCTGCCTTGCAAAACGGACAAATTTGGGGGGTTGGGGGAGCGCGGATGTGTCACTGTTTTCAGAGGGGAGGCCCACATTGATAGAGTTTGGGAACCCATGATATACTGCATGCGCGCAGAAGTGCGCACACAAACGCATCAGGGCAGGAACTGGATGGTTCTTAGGAGTGGTTTTCAACTGTCCTGTCTTACAAAACAAATGACATCGGGGACCATGTTGGAAACAAGTATTTGTGCTTTTACATGTGTATCCCTTGGCTACTTTTTGTTTCTTGTCTTTTTGATATCCAATAAAGTTAATCAATCAATCGATCAATCAATCAATCAATCAATCAATCAATCAATCAATCAATCAATCAATCAATCAATCAATCAATCAATCAATCAATCAATCAATCAATCAACTACAGGTGTGCACAGAGCAACAGACACAAAGACGCACGTCCATTACCCTTGATAACTCACCTTCTCCTTGTACGTCCCTTGCTCTTTCTCCTTGGCTATCCTCTCCTCTTTTTCTAGGGAGAAAAAGTACAACAACACATTAAGATCTATTTGTGCTGGATTGGAATGCAGCACAAATAAGATAAGTAGCTTCCTCCAGTAAAGGAACACTTGAATTTGATAAAGACAACTTTATTGGCCCTAGTCCTTTCAGCCACTTACGGAATGATAAAAGTCAAATGAGTGGCAATACTGGTGATAGTGAAGTAACGTAATGCATATAGTCCATGGTATTCTGGAATATGCCTACAATTAGAGATTCAAAAGCAAGTGTGTACTTTAAAATGAACCATCGAAACGAATAGGTGCATTTTGACATGAGTTGTCTGTTCGCTCACCCTTCTGCTCCTTCAGATATTCTTCATTCTGTTTCATCCAGAGGTCTGTCTTGGTTCTCACTTCTTTGTCACTGAGGATATACTGCATGAAAAGTTGAACAGGGTAGCAGGGGAGGATTTAGTCAAGCGCTCATAATGAAACCTGAAGGATCTGAGCTGCATTGAAGACTAGGTGTATTATTACACCGAGGACTTAATCTTCTGAGCTTTTCATCACCTTTTAATATTTCAAAATGGGAAAAAAAATACAAATGGGGAGGGATTACTATCTGTTGCTGCACTAAAAGTGGTCTTTCAAGATAGAGCCTACAGTACCTTGTCAATTTCCATATCATCAATCCCATCCAAATCCAGCTCTCCACTCTCTGACTTGTCATCTGTGGATGAAAAACACAAAAAAACACATTTACTCTCAAATACTGTATCATTGCTTTCAATTTTAGGAGTTTCACTTTGGTGTCTGATCAAGACCTCAAAATGTTAAAAGACTTTAATGTTAAAATATTTTTTAATAAAGAGAGCAAATAGGTTTCACATTTTTTGACAGTGGCTCATTACATGAAGACAGGTAGCACTTGATTATCTGGCGATGGGTTCTTGTTTGTTTTCAGAGCCTTCTCGGAGGCATGGTTCGCCATTAATGCCGTAGAAAGCTAATTTGCAAGATGGGCTACGTTCAATGTTCAAGGAGCAAGAAATGTGACTCTTGAAAGTGAGAGGCCATCAAGAGTCGACCTCTCTGAAAGAGGTCACGAACTTAGACTCCAAAGAATCCTCATTAGACCACCAGGAACACACCATGGCTGGGAGAGAAACTAGTGTGAAATGTTTACACCAATCCAGATATAACACTTCAATTCAATTAAAAAAAGACATGGTTTCATTGTTTATTTAAGTACATTAATATGATTGAACTGGAACAAATGTTTGCTACGGTGTATCTCTTCAGAATTGGAGTAAGAGCCCTTTGCAATGGTTTGAACTCCACGTTACCGAACTCTACTACGAAGCATTAAGCAAATGTGTCCATGTCTATCAATGTATCGACCTAATCATTCTTCTTCTTCTTCTTCATTAACATTGTTCTTCTTCATTAACAATAATCACCTGAGCAAATCAGGCAATTTCTCAACAAAGCAACGCCAGTAAAGAGAATTTCTCCGATGACTTGAAACAGCTTTAGTGCTTCGATTAAGAATGTCTGGCATTACTAAGAGGTCTTTATTCTCCTCTTCTGAGAAAATGACTTCAAAAGAATTCCTTTGTCTGATAAAGACAGGCTTCCAGGTAATTACCAGCTATGAAAGTAACGCCATTGGAGACAGGACCGCGATATTTTAAGCATAGCCCAGGTCCTTATACGGGCACCTCTATAGTAGTGTACGTTTGGTAAAAGTCTATGTGAACATCGCAATAGTTGACTATAGTCTCCATTCCAAACACACTAACATACATGTTTTTAGTACCCAGTCTAATGTGATCTGATGCTGAGATGAGTCAAAGTTCCTTTGTAGATGCAGCTGTACACATCATCCCCAAATGCACGATTAAAATGTGCAACGAGCAGAAATCAAATTAGAAAGATTAGTTCCTTTTTTTTTTTCTTTTTTTTTACATTCTTTTCAGATGAACAAATCCGTGTCTACACTGTTTAATGTCAAGCAAACTAGAGAACAACTGAGCGTCAGTCTTTCAAGTCTCTGGCGATGCCTCCCAGCCGTAAAATGGAAGTGAGAGTTAATAGTCCTGAAAGAAAGAGCCGTTTGGATACAGACCAGTAATTATATTTCTTGCTTCCATTATAGCAGCAGTGAAAGACCATTCAGGGGCCTTAATGGCCACGGGCCCCATGCGCAGCACATGGTTGGGGTGTAGGCAGAGCCGACGCTGGGCAGTACTCTATAAGGAATCTCATTTATAATAGACCAACCCACACTCACACACTGTTCAGATCGGCTCGGATGCTATCGCCGTGAGAAAAATAACATTCTTAATAATATATGCATTAAAGACATATGCTTCAAAGTGCCAACGCTCGATCGGATCAAGGGACCAACGGAGAACAGGTTTAGGAAAGATCCGTCACGAGGGGAAGATATGGGTCACAATCTGTCAGCCTTCCTTATGCTGGCGTATGTGAGAGTGTGTGTGTGTGTGTGAGAAGGAAGTTGGATACTCGAATGCCTGATACACAGTCCTCCAGTGATGAAAATAGGCATTGTGGAGAGGCTGGGGGATGGGCTATCTTATTCATCTACTGATGGGGGATTATATGATCTGAGCTGCAGTGAATTTTGATCTGAATGACGTTGCACCACCAGTGTCCTCTTGGGGAGAAATTATACGGTAGGCAGCTACTGCAGTCTAAATAAAGTCTTTATCGAGTGAGTCTTTTGAATATGCGTCCATGTAAAGATCCGATTTACAAACCTCCCTCTCAAAGTGTGTCCTTTGCTGCTACATTTCAGTTTTTTTTTTATGTAGCCTTATATTGCTTCAATGTGTCTTAAGGATTTATATGTATTTCTGAAATTTGATTGTTTTGAACAGAAATCTTTAACAAGAACATTAAAAACAATAATCAAATTTCAGAAATACATAGAAATATCGGACACCCAACGGAATGCGTGGCCTGACGGTTGTGGATGACGAAACGGTGACATGGCTCCTGGAGGTGTGCTGGATATAACGCTCGGGTGACCCCTCACCCAGGCTCGGGGGGGTAAAAGGATAGCCCCTCGGCCCCGAGCCTGGGGGAGAGGACACAACATTGAAACCCCAGATTTTAATAAGGATAAGGGGGGTTCTTTTGTCAGCAAGCAGATATAATATACATGCAATGGCAAACAGCAGCATTTTAAACTTCCACCCTGAAGCGTATTGGCCAGGGACCACAGGGGGTCAGGGGTCACCAGCAAGCATTACTGTGCAGATATACTCTAGAGCTATGAAGTGCACAGACAGGACAGTGTGTGTGTGTGTGTGTGTGTGTGTGTGTGTGTGTGTGTGTGTGTGTGTGTGCGTGTGTGTGTGTGTGTGTGTAGCCCATGCAGTTAACAGGCAGAATAACTGGATATAGTAGAGACAGCTCTGTCCAGAGATACCATATAAGTACACCTGAATATGGATACATTCAACATCAGTTTTTGACAATATGAAAAGTAGGTCAACATTGAAATGTGCATGTGATTCAAATAATTGAGCTGCGGTTGATTTATTTATTCCATCTAGACTGTCCTACTGTGGACTGCTCACGTGTCCCTGGTTGCCTTCTGGAATATGTGGGTTAGGGTCGCGCTCGCACCGTAGACAGCAACCGATTAAATTAAAGCTGTCTCGGGAAAGAGGGGGAAATGTAGGGTGTAATAAGCCATGTCTTTACTGGAAAATTGTTTATAAGTAAACCTAAGTGCATGCGTCACGCCTAATGGTACCTTGTACTGTGTGTAAATAGCAAGGGTTTTCACTCCATAAATGACATCACAATAGTGTTCTTTTTTGTGTGTGATATTTTTGTGGCATTTCTGTTTTATTGGGATAGGACAGACAGGAAAGGTGGGAGAGAGAGAGAGAGAGGGGAAGACATGTAGCAAAGGGCGTGGGCCGGATTCGAACCCATGCCGCTACAGTAAGGACCAGCCTTCACATTGTACGCGCCCCAACCCACTGAGCCACCAGGGCGCCCCACAATACTGTTCTTACCCCGGTGCCCCACCTGTCCTGTATGCTAACTCCCACAGACTGTACTGCTCTTATATTGCTTTTGTGCTGCTTCACGCCTCATATTCTGTATGGTGATGTGCATGTTTGTGTGAATGTCCTGTCAGATTTAATATTGTCCTCTCGTCGTACAATATGTTATATTGTATTTTAGATTGCTATTCTCGCACTTTGCCTTCAGCACTAGATTATGCTCTTAGTCACTTGTTTAAGAAAGGAGATGCACTTGTGAGTTCTGGCAAGTAATAGAACATTGGCCTACGTTAAATGCAATTATTGTTAGTCGCTTTGGATGAAAGCGTCTGCTAAATGACTGTAATGTAATGTAATGTATTTATTCTCCATCCCTGTCCCCTTAGGGGGCCTTTCGCCTCCTATCAGGCTGTTATTGTAAATAAGAAATTGTTCTTAATTGACTTGCCTGATTAAACATCCAGGTTGATGATGATGATGATGATAATGATAAATGTTCAGGTGATTTGCGATAAATTTGCATTCAATTACACTCTGCGCAGGGTTTGTTAATAGATAATTATTGTCTTCCTGCCGTCTTCCACAGTGAAGCTCTGGACAGGTGGCGCATGGGAGACGATAGTTCTCAGACGTGGCTGATGACGCCGTACTGGGGCATTCACCACTACTGAATTTAGTAGTCGTTGATTTGTATTCCTTTTCCCGCAGCCTCTGTGAAAAGCTGTTCCCTCCGTGCTCGTCCTCGGTGACAGCAGGAGTGGACGAGCTTTGCCTCCCGAAACTCCCACCAACAGCTCCACCTACGCTGAGGCCAACTTTGCGAGATCCTGGCAAAAGCAACTTTAGGTGGAACAAAAATGCCAAAATGCCTACTGCCATACTGCCAGGGGTTTAGCATGTCATAATCTGGGCCTTTTAATACATAAGATAATATGCTATGATAGGCTATAATATGCTATAATAGGCTATAATAGGCTATAATATAATATAATAGGCTATAATATAATATAATAGGCTATGATATAATATAATATAATATAATATATAGCCCATACAAAACCCAAATAAAAGGCACATTAAGCACGGAGAGCAGAGTTCAGAGACAGGAGAAGAGCATCTCACCGCCCTCAGGCACAATCAGTCAGCATATTACAAGAAACAGCGTCTCCTGCCATGACTGTGCACTTGACTGAGCACAATCCCAATTACATAACAATTATTATGTAAATAATTAGGCATCGTGGCACTGATTTTACTCTAGCACTAGAAAAGTGAACCTGAATTAGTGGAGTGACTGAAATGTATCAAATTGCAGAAATGCTTTGTCTAAACTTGCACGGGTATGGTGTGTGTGTAGCTCAATGTTGGATCATGGGCATAAAAGCTTCTGTTTAGTGTACACAGTGTGGTTTTTGAGTGGGATGTAAATCCATTATAATTAGTGGAAGAGAATGTGTGTATGAGTGTGTGTGTGTGTGTGTGTGTGTGTGTGTGTGTGTTTGTGTGTGTGTGTGTGTGTGTTTATGAATGTGTGTGTGGGTGTAGCCTGTAGGCCAGGGTCATTCCAGGCCACATGCTGATTCTGACGTGATGGAGCCCCTTAATGGAAGCAGAATGTGTACTAAATGTGTGTCTGTGTGTGTGTGTGTGTGTGTGTGCGTGTGTGTGTGTGTGTGTGTGTGCGTGTGTGTGTTTGCGTGCGTGCGTGTACAGATGTGTGCATGTAAGCTGATTTTCAGCAAGAATGAATAGCACACTTCTGCACTACACAAAAGGTCTAACTAAGCCATGTTTGATCACAGTTGGTGTCTAGAATTGACTATGAAAAACAGTGGTCAGTTAGTATTCTGGTTCTTTTTTCTCAGTCATTGGATTGAGTAGTTATTTTTGCACTTTAGTGCTTTCTGTACACCTTGTATACTGTATACTGTTCATACTGTATATTGTGCATTTGTGCCTTACTGTACTACCCCTCTTTTATACATGTCTGTGCCACTATGCCTTGTGTTGTAGTGTATTGTATTGCTGTGTGCTGTAGGTTCCTTTTTGATGCCTCAAAATGAATTTCCTTTCAGGGATAAATCAAGTTCATATCTATCGATCGATCGATCGATCTATCTATCTAGACTTACTCTTAACCGACTTTCAGAAGTGCTATTCTGTTCGCATGGGAAATACTGAGGAGATATCAAGCAATCAGACGCAATATTCTACCATGAACCACTTGTTTCTTACTAGCGCTAGCTATAGCTGATACGTGCTACATGTTTCTCCAGGCGTCTTTGTTTCAGAGCCCTTAACTGTTTTCTGCATTTGCTTTTCAGTCAGTTGGAGTTTGAGAAGTCAAATGCTGGGTACATATACCAGATGAGGTGAGAGGGAGGCCATGTGTCTCTTCTGTCACTTCTTTGTGTCTTCTTTCATCCAGTCAGACTTGTAAAAGCTGTCAATTCCACACACATGCTAGTGGGTCTATGACGTATGTGTCATTCAGTGTAACACTGAGTGTTTTGTAAAAAAAAAAAAAAAGGTGGTATTCAAAATAAAAGAATGACATTTTTTTCTGGGTGGTTATATTTCTGCCAGTCTACGCATGGATATATAAACTTGTGATTGTGAAAAAATGTTCATTTTTCGAGAGGGCAGTCAGTATTGTACTGAATGACATGGGACACCTTTACGTCATTGACCCTAGTGCAGATTGTCCACCACTAAACGTGTCCTCTCGGTCCAACTGTCATCACGTTATCCACGTATATTGTGTGCGTGATTTCGTTCGAATGTCTACGGGACGTCTGTTTGTAATCACGGTCTGTGTGAGCCGAGCGTAGTAAAACTGCTTCTCATTGGCTGACCGCAAGCCTCATTATCATAATTGGAAACAAGCCAAGTGGTGCCTGTCCCTTTAAGGCCGGGGCCAGACTGCGGAGCGAGCGAGGTGGCAGCTGTGATGTCATTGGCGGCAGGGTGGGCCGGGCTGCCGAGCAGCTGTCTAATTGCATCACCGCGGGGGTCAGGCGACGGCCAATCGTCCTTTCCCGTCAACACCCCTTTTGATTCCGATAGAGGACAACAGAGGAGAGAGAAGCGTTGCAAAAACAGCAGCACACTGTACTGTATGATACAGTCTCAACCCATGACATTGGCCGTGGTGGGACTCTCTGTCGGATGCAGAACGGCTATAAACCAGACATGCCTCAGTGTTGGAACTCCATTCATTTAAACACAAGGTCGTAATGTTCGCAAAACACACGCGAGCCGCACACGTACGTTGATTTACCCTGCCCGCGCTGTGACGACGTGCGCTGACTAGAAACGCGTTTTAATTTACAATAGCGCAAACGCCCGGCTTAGATTTAGTGCATGATAATGCATCTACTGACACATGCTGTGGAGTTACGAGGCACTCGGCTCGCTCAGGCTCTGTTTGGGTTCCGTGGCCTCGGGCTCGGACACTCCTCCTCCCGAGAAACCCAGAAACCGCTGCTCTGATGTGACTGAATATGTGACATCCAATGACAGATCAATGGGAGAGAAGGGATGATTTCCAAGGGACACAAATGGGGCCCATCTGGTCGGCACACAGCTTGAAGAGACATTCCGATGACATCGGCACGAACTAGCCTAGATACAACTTTATTCGAGGGGGGGGGGACATCTCCTAGGAGTTAAACGTGTCCTCTCTCCTCGGGAAGTGGGTCTTAATAGCTTTAAATAGGCGGTGGGTTCGAAGGAGGTCGTCGCGTCGGACATTTCGGCTCATTCCGGAGCCTCAAAGAAGGGCAGTTGCGCTAAGCGGTGCCAGGATGCTGGGGGTGGAGGTGAGACTGGGACAAGATGGCGGAGAGACGGGAGAGACGGCTGGGAAGAGACGGTCAGACAGCCTGCAGGAAAACTGTCAGCTTTGATGAGCGTGTGAGGGACAGCACTCTCACACACACACGCACACACACACACACACACACACACACGCACACACACAGTCAAGAAACACACACTTAAGTGCAGACACACAAACACACGCACGCACGCACACACACACACACACACACACACAGTCAAGAAACACACAGATACATGCACACACACAAACACACATGCACGCACACGCACACACAGTCATGAAACACACACATACATGCACACTCAGAGTCAAGAAACACACAGGCAGGCAGTCAAAAGAGACTATGAAACCCAACCACTGTCACACACACACACACACTGGGGGGGGTTTAACTGGAGCTGGATGCTGAGCCCACGGCCATGTTGCTGAGCGGGTGGGAGACGGAGATTCATCCCCCTGGTAGAAGCAGAGCCAATAAAGCCATGTTTACCCGTCCTGAGGCCCCACGTCTGAGAAGAGCCTCTCTGTCTCTCCAGCAGCCGTCTGTCCTGAGTCATCAGCTTTCTGAGCGCACGGACAATGATGACAGAGCATCATATCTCTGTAGCCAGCACTGTGCCCATAAACACCACTGCATAACTGACATTTATCCTACTGGACGTTTTCTTTTTTTCCCCCTCCTTTTTTTTAAATATGAGTGGATCCATCCAGTTCGTTTCTTACCGTTTTTCTACTTTACTAGACAGTAGGAAAGTGGCAGGGTGGCAGACACACACAGGGCCGACGGCGCTGAAACAAATTACAGACGCGGCGTCTAATAACCTCACCGCCCTGGGTGATACGCATTGAAAGTGTGGTAGACTTAACCACTACGTGACCTGGCAGGACAAACGTATTGTACTTTTATTGGGTTTTTCTGTATTCAAAATGAGTGTGTGTGGGGAGGAGGGCTGGTCTGACTGTCGATGGCACAGTTGCTGTTGGTGGCTCAGTGAGAGTGACTTTCGAAATGGGAGGTCAACGAGGGGTCAAGGGGTCAGGGTCAAGGGTCAGGGAAGGTCCTGGGTTCGAGCAGGGAGCAGGTGTGACTGCTAGAGGGGTGTATGACAGAGTGTGACCACCAAGCTTGCTAGGGAACTATGATACATATTTAGATATTGCTGGCAGGTCTTGATTCTCTGGCACAAAAAAGATGAAAAGGTGAAATAGACTGTGTTGTTGTTGTTGTTGTGGCCAGGACTATGTTGTTGTTGTTGTTGTTGTTGTTGTGGACAGGACTATGTTGTTGTTGTTGTTGTTGTTGTTGTGGCCAGGAGAATACTCTTCACGAAAAGGTGAAATAGACAATGTTCTTGTTGTTGTGGCCAGGACTATGTTGTTGTTGTTGTTGTTGTTGTGGCCAGGAGAATACGCGTTATTTTCATCTGCATTATTCGATTTTGGACTCACTGCCTGGTGTAACGTGGATTTCGGGGTGCCTGTCATGCGGTACCTGGCAACCTGAAGGTTTGGGGACATGCCACTCTAATGAAGATGCCATGCAGTGCAGGGGTGTGTAGCACACAAGCAGTAGCCACAGACCCAGAGAAATAGGCTGCCATACTGTATGGTACTTTGTAACAGACGTTTTGACATGTACACCACAAACTACAAAGCCAGCTAAGTAAGCCCTATATGGGCGTTGATCCCCCCATGCCTTCAGTGCCAGGAATCTAAAATAAGAATAAACAGCTCCATGTCTGCACAAGCACGCATACCACTACACTAACACAAATACATCTCCAGAAAATCAGCGCTTCTCTAGAAAATCAGACTTATTAATAAAGACTTAACTCAAGACAATTAAGGGGTATTTACTTTGGTGTTAATGCCATGTCACAGACTTATTAGGACTAAAACGTTTTGTTAACGTTTACCAAATGAATTTCCCCCTGTACCAAATCTCCATACAAAACAGCACTGACTGAAAACTGACTGAACACTGGCTGAACATTGACTGAACACTGGCTGAACATTGACTGAGGCACCAAAACACGTTGCAGATGTGTGCCCTGCTGCTGTGGTCCAGTATAATGCTTCATGCCCCATCCTGCTTTAAAACGTGTGTTGTTATGAACAATATTCTATTCAATATATAAATAAAAGAACACCTACTGTAGAAGACGGCTCAATTTGAGTAGTAGCTAAAGACCTTCATGTGGATTTAAAAACAGAATAAAGACGAGCGGGAGATTAGTCCAAACTCCTTCAAGGTATGTTGAACAATACTGTACGTCAGCAAACAGAACAGGGCAAATTGCCACTGCTGGTTCAGAATTTCCCAGGGGCTCTTGCTGTTATAGGCTCCTGCTGATGAATACGGAATACTAAAATATCTGCTTTGGCATCACAAATTACATTTGCCCAAAAAGCAAACGTAAGTCTAGCCTGTAAGTCTAGTAAGGCCCTGTGAGTCTTATCTGAACTTGAATCACCACTCTCTTTGGTTTGACCAGCCCGCAGATAAATTAAGATTTATTATTTATCTCCACAGAGCAACTGCCGGTCAGGCTATCAGACAGGTTATCTCCCCGACAACCGAGGTCGGAGAGCGGCCATATTGATTGCTAAGTGAAGCGGCGGTGTGCGCTCCGGCTAATACCTTTATCCTGCTGCAGCAGCAGCTGGCTTTCGCTGGGCAGGTGCCTGCTAGCCCGCTGATCCTGTCAGCTAAATAAAATATGGCTCCCACTTCGGGGGAAGGAATACTTGATCAAATGTGTTCAGGTCAAGAGGGAAGAGACGGTTGAGTTGCGTTTGTGATTCCTCACCTCTCCGCCCGATTTCTGAAAGCAGGTAGCCTAACAAGGTTGAGCCGAGTTGTTCTTGTAGAGAGTTATACTCATGGCTGATCTGATGTGTTAACGTTATTGTGAATAATACCACTGGGGTTGCGTTGAGAGTCGTGGGGCGAACGCTCACCGCCGTCCTTGTCCCCGGCGATGAACTCCTGGATGGACTCGTTCAGGCCCAGGCTGGCGGCGCTGGGCAGGGGCCCCAGGATGGACGCCAGGGATGGGTGTTTGGGCGGAGGGGCCTCCGGCTCTTTCCCCCCTCCGCCCTCCGCCTCCTCGCCCTGGAGCACCTGGCAGAGGAAGTCCTGGTTGAGATGCTGGGCCGCCGCCTCTAGCTCCTCCTCTTCGCGGTAGAGGTCCTTGGGTCTGGCGTCGGACTCCTGGGAGAGCGTGTCCTCCGGGGGCTCTAGAGGGACAGGAACGAGACATAGGCAGTGGGACGCGGGGAAACGTATGGACGTTTTGGACTGAAACCCAGTATTTGAATCCCAACAGTATTCTGTTCTAGTCTAAAAAATAATTACATAAATAAATAAATAAATACATAAAAAAATAAAAAATAATAATAATAATAATAAAAAAAAAAAAAAAAAAAAAAAAAAGGTCAAATAGACGGCATGCTTGTTAATACATTTGCATTGGGTACCGTGACGTTTCTCCTGCGGTCTGCTATTGTGTCACTGTTAAAAGAGACTGGAAAAGTGTGGAGAGAACCATGGACACACCTATTTCCTTGGCGTAGGCAGCGTAAAGCCCTCGGAGCTGTGGCCGGCTGTTCTCCAACTCCGTTTCTATCTCATCTCTGTATGTGCAGATTTCACCTAGGGGGGAAAAAGAGTTTATCTTTAGACTTGTTAGCGACTGGCTCACTGGACCAGACTTAACATATGCACATGAATACACGCTGAGACACTCTGTACAACGCCTGGATAAATGGCAGCTGGTCCTGAGCTGAGATATACTTAAGGTGTACATCACCAGAGTAAGCTGGAGTAAAAGCCCTTGTGTATGTCCAAGCAGTCTGTGGCACTGGTCAAATTTGTGAGGGAATTTGAAGTTATTCAAGTATGCTCCATAGAAGCTTCTGTCATTATCTGCACCCCAGCACAGCGACACTAGGTGAGAGGTCATGTTTTCAGTGGCGCGTTCATCTGTCCCTTGGTTTATTAAATTATTTGTTAGCAGGATTACGCAAAACCTACTGTACCAGACTGATTTTCACGAAACTCTGTGGAGGGGTGTAGCGTGGGCAAATTTAACACCCATTCAATTTTGGAGCAGATCCGAATCACAGGGCAGGTCTACAAGCCACCCAAACATGCTGGCCCATTCACCTCCATTCATTTTTTGGACAGGACATGATTGTCAAAGGGGGGAAATGAAACGGCCATGTCTCGACATGGGAAGGTCACAGAGATGAGGAATTTGGACTGGCATGAAGTTCTCGACCTAACGAACGCAGCAATATCAAACATGTCCTGCTCGCATGCAGGTGTGCGCGCACGGAGCCACGAAATGCATTCATGGGCGGAGGTCTGTGCTCTCCAAGCACCATTTCTAGTTTAACATTACGCTTTCTTGCGTTGAGAAAACAATTACATCCAGTTGAAGTGAAAGAGAATAAGCATACCTTGAACTTCATCAAGCTTCTTGGCTAATTCTTGCTCAAGCTAAAAGGGGAGAAATACAGTGAATATCTTATGAGTAAAGGACCACATGGTGAGGCCAGGTTTCCCAAACACAAG
The DNA here is from genome assembly GCF_949987555.1 of Borostomias antarcticus. Lineage (NCBI taxonomy): Eukaryota > Metazoa > Chordata > Actinopteri > Stomiiformes > Stomiidae > Borostomias > Borostomias antarcticus. The sequence goes on along the minus strand of NC_140239.1, from coordinate 29,513,270 downwards.
CTTTTTTGTGCTGGTTTTTCATTCAAAGTAAGATTAGAGGCTAAGCCACCCAAAAGCATTTTGTCTTATTATGAGATAAAACACAGTACACTAAAACCTGCTAAGAGGGGGAGAGGCAACAAAAACAAAGCAATGCTTTACACAGACAGTAACCAGGTAGTGATACTAGTGAATAGTAACCAGGTAGTGATACTAGTGAATAGTGAACAGTAACCAGGTAGTGATACTAGTGAATAGTGAACAGTAACCAGGTAGTGATACTAGTGAATAGTGACCAGTAACCAGGTAGTGATAGTAGTGAATAGTGAACAGAACAAATACCAGCTGCATCCTGACTTTCCGCTGGCCCGCGGTGAACGAAGGTGGGTCACACTCCTGCTCCAGATCCACCCTCATGAACTCATCGATGGTCAGCTGACTGGTCGGGGTGTCTTCAAACTCGGTCAGTCTGGACAAGGAGAGGAGGTCCGTTTCTTAAAGTACCACTGAACAATCCGAAGGGGTTATTGATGGACTTCTAAAGAAAAATGACATACTCCCGCACACACTTTTTCTCTGCTTTTAATCTGCCAACGTTTCGGTTAGACCTAAAAAGTGTGTGTGGGAGTATATGTCATTTTTCATTTGAGACTTTTAAGGGGATTTACTCCCAGCACCACAACATTGTGCATGTTGGTATTTTCATATGGTGAAAATTCTACCCAGCTAATTAAGAGGGTTGAGTGCTTGTGATAGATGGTAGACTACTACTGTAAAACCTGGGTTTCTAGTCCTGGTCAAAACAGGGAGGGTTACGGGATCCTTTGAGCATACTAAACTTGTCATCACTGTAAATGAGGGCAACCTCAGTGCTTCACGAGTATAAATAAATAAAGGTTTGAAGTGAAATGAAATTCAGTAGCTGTCGAATGTGGGTGGATACGGCATGAAAAGCACCGTCTAATGCAGGGTAACCTGCGGCGATGACAGTCACATCCCGAAACCCTCACCTCTTCTTCAGAGTGGCCTGGCACACCTTCACCACCCCGATCACGTCCTTCACCGTGCGGTGGAACGCATGCATCCGGGCCGCCACCAGAAGAGCTGGGAGCAGAGGAGGAGAAGAGGAGAGGAGGAGAGGAGAGGAGAGGAGAGGAGAGGAGAGGAGAGGAGAGGAGAGGAGAGGAGAGGAGAGGAGAGGAGAGGAGAGGAGAGGAGAGGAGAGGAGAGGAGAGGAGAGGAGAGGGGAGGAGAGGGGAGGAGAGGAGAGGAGAGGAGAGGAGAGGAGAGGAGAGGAGAGGAGAGGAGAGGAGAGGAGAGGAGAGGAGAGGAGAGGAGAGGAGAGGAGAGGAGAGGAGAGGAGAGGAGAGGATTATACAAAAACTATCAGAGTGATTTTCATGAGACTCGGGTTAGAACACATTACATTACATTTTGGTGGGGATCAGAATCACTGGGCGGATACACAAGTTAAAAGAAAACAACATTTGTCATACTTGGACCGGCTTCCTTCCCTTTATGTTTACTTCTCCTGCCGGTTTACACCTCTATCCCTCCCAGAGACATGGACACTGGGCTAGTGCCCCTCTATCCCTCCAAGAGACATGGACACTGGGCTAGTGCCCCTCTACCCCTCCCAGAGACATGGACACTGGGCTAGTGAGTGCCCCTCTATCCCTCCCAGAGACATGGACACTGGGCTAGTGAGTGCCCCTCTACCCCTCCCAGAGACATGGACACTGGGCTAGTGCCCCTCTATCCCTCCCAGAGACATGGACACTGGGCTAGTGCCCCTCTATCCCTCCCAGAGACATGGACACTGGGCTAGTGCCCCTCTACCCCTCCCAGAGACATGGACACTGGGCTAGAGCCCCTCTATCCCTCCCAGAGACATGGACACTGGGCTAGTGCCCCTCTACCCCTCCCAGAGACATGGACACTGGGCTAGTTAGTGCCCCTCTACCTCTCCCAGAGACATGGACACTGGGCTAGTTAGTGCCCCTCTACCCCTCCCAGAGACATGGACACTGGGCTAGTGCCCCTCTACCCCTCCCAGAGGCATGGACACTGGGCTAGTGCCCCTCTACCCCTCCCAGAGACATGGACACTGGGCTAGTGCCCCTCTACCCCTCCCAGAGACATGGACACTGGGCTAGTGCCCTTCTACCCCTCCCAGAGACATGGACACTGGGCTAGTGCCCCTCTACCCCTCCCAGAGACATGGACACTGGGCTAGTGCCCCTCTACCCCTCCCAGAGACATGGACACTGGGCTACTCTGCCTGTCCTTTTTACCCCCCAGAGGAATGAACACTGGACTTCATTTCTGTATATAGTTTAGTAACTTATGTCTTCTGTTATTGGCCGGGCTTGCGGGAACAAGGTCTTCCTGAGCCTCTCTGTGCCCGCCTCCTCCCTGACCGTACAGGGATCCGACTAGATTAGTAAACGCTGTGGATAGAACACTCTCTCACCTATCCAATCATTTTTAGATCAGATTAGATCTTTCCTTAAGGAAGGAAGGAAATTAAGATGTATTCAAAGATGATCCAAAAGAATCATTAGACTTCAGGCTAGTAGCGGTATAAAGACTTCTAGTTCTTTCTGCCTCTCTGCAATTTACTGTAAGACCCAGATAAGGTCAACGGTGCGCTGAGGACGACCGCTGCGACACTCACTCACTTTCGGGAACGGGCAATCTCTCGGAATACAACCTGATAGCAAGGGTGGAGGAGACGGCGAGGTACGATTGAAATGACCCCTAGGGGTCAGAGGTCACGGCCGCGCGGACGTGCTCCAGTACCTGCTCCGCAGAGCCCCGAGGGCCTGCGACCGGTGTGCATCCAGTCCCTCTTCATCCTCTGCAGCAGTCGCAGGGCCGTCATGGACACCTCATGGGTCTTGTCCCCGAACTCCAGCATGTGGGCGAAACGCGGGATGTACAGGCAAGGATCTGTAGGGCAAGATGAGTTGGTAAATGGTAAATGGACTGCACTTATATAGCGCTTTTCCATCTTAGCGGCACTCAAAGCACTTTACAATGGCCTCTCATTCACCCATTCACACACCAATGGCGGTAGCTGCCATGCAAGGTGCTAACCTGCTCATTCGGAGCAATTTGGGGTTAGGTGTCTCGCTCAAGGACACTTCGACATGTGGACAGTTGGGGCTGGGATTCGAACCACTGACCCTTCGATCACTGAACGACCCGCTCTACCAACTGACCTACAGCCGCCCCATATTGTTTGTATTATTGTTTTATATTGTAACTTTACTGAAGGACAACCCCTTGAGATGAAGCATTTCATTTTCGAGAGGGGGGACCAAAGTAAAAATGTATCAACAGTACAAATTACAGAAACACTACAGTAATTACACAAGTACACAAAAACACATTGGACACATACATGCATTCGCAGTCGCCAGTCACAATCCTCAACCCACCCACCCCCTCAAAACAGTTTATAGGAATTAACTCAACTAGAAACAGGTGCAGGTTTATATATTTCTAAAAGCCTGGTCAAGAATCAACTTCCTACTCCAGATTCATCTACAGCTCCTTACAGATTTGAAGCAATCGAGATAGCTTTGCATTATATTGTATTATTGTATATTGTAATATATTGTATATTATAAGTATTTATTATGGATGTTCAGTAAAGAAACTCAAATATGTGGCTTAACCGTTTATTAATGAATCAATGTATAGGCTTGGTGTAGGTGTCTTAGCTCGGGGGGACACTCCCAAATGTACTGTAAAGCTGCTTCAGTTGACAGGAATGTACAGATTAATTTGACAGTAATTTGAGAATGTCAACTAAACACGTGGCTGCATTCCTAACTGAACTTAAAACCATTTCACTTGGCTAACATGCAAATTATTGGAACCGTTAGGGCCGGCGAGCTTTAAAGCGTCAAGGTGAGACTGACATTCCAGCGTGAACTTGGGTAGCGCTCGTGTTAGTAATAAGATCCCACCCAGGGCCTCTTTTTGAAGTACACTATGGTTCAAGAAATTGGGTAACAGAATGGAAACTCAATCTGAGTGAGCTCATACCCCTGAACCATAAAAGAACAGCCATCCGTTGTCACCTGCATCCTTCAACGACGTCCTTCTGTGAGAGGGCCCGCAAAGAACAAGGTGTTCAAGTCATTGGGTTCAGGGAGAAACTGGGTCCATTTTGTGGAGTAGGGCTGCACTATGGGGACTGTTCTCCATGGGGCTGTTATGCCGGACGAAGGATGCAAGTTCAGTCTGGGGGTTGTCCTAATTTTCTAACTTTCTGCCCAAATGTGTACATCTGTTCGCTGCCCTTTGTGGAATTAAAATGATGCATGGAATATATGTCAATGATGTGATATGGATAATGCGATATGAAGTGTGTGTGCGTGTGTGTGTGTGTGTGTGTTGGGGGGAGGGTGGCGTCTGTGTAGACCTATGTGCCTGTATAGTAGAGGGTCTTCCTCCATTAGGAATCTGTACCAATTAGGCTCTAATCTGTTTCGCCTGTTTCTTATCATAATTTAGGCCCCTCATAAGTTCTGTTTCTGTTTGGGTGTTTCAATTCTTAGGTTACAAGAACGTTACATTTAACAGTGAACTGTGGCAATAATAATAATGACATCTCATGGATCTCATTTCCTTAATAGCACTAATGAGCATTGCGCAATAGATAAGTTCGACCACTTTCTTGTTGGCCCATTTGTTTCCTCTGTATGTCCCTATAATAAACAAACCAAGACCACTAGCCTTCATGTGCCTGGTAAAAAACATTGTCTGATATATAAGAGGTAGCCTATATGCTGCTTATTGTAGACCGACCGTAGGTTTTTAAATCCTCGATTCCATTTGATGGGGCCCTCTGTTGGAAAGCCGGGAAACCGGTGTGGGAACGTCCAGGACACAAGCCCAACCCCCTCCTGCCTCCCACAGTCCTCCGGATTTAACATGGCTCCTGGCTGCGATCAAGCGCCCAGTAACCAAACATCTAGGGTTTTTTTTCTATCAATCGGCCGTCCCGGTTTGCACTAAGGTAATATATATTATGAATTCAGTGTTGTATTTCCGACCGATTGAGATGCTTCTGAATTCAATCGCTATGTTAACATCACTTCGAAAGAACAGCCTGTTCGATTGTGAAATCATTCAGCATACATTTTCCAGTGTAGCTACTTCATCCTTTCTAAATGCACCGACTGGAGAGCATAATTGTGCGTGAATTGCTCACATGTGTGAATATTACGGCAACACGGATGACAGACAATTGCATTTACAGACGGAATCAAGTGTTTTAACTGAATTCGCATAAATATGTTTACACTTCATTGCCGATGTTGCACGGAACGCAATTAACACCCCGTCTGTTATCATGGCAAGCTCTGTCTGTTAATTACTGCATAATAATTGACAAAATTAAGCCAATTATTGATGGTGTTTTCTATAGCCTGTATTGAGTCATATCCCTGTCTCTTTGAGATAATTCGTATTAGTTTTAAGTAACTTTGCAAGTGGGATGTCTGGCTTTCCAGCCTACATACAGAAACACCCCACTCTAATAATATATCTTTCAAATGCCTTTAAACCTAGTTTAATATTCTATCCGCGTACTTTGGAGGGCTGTCGTGACTCGGGAACGGTTATTGTCAACATCCCGTGAAGGGTTAAGTCATCCCGTATCGGTGAGAGGAGGTTTTGTTGAGAGGGAAGAGAGATCGGTGTGGGAGGGGCCCCGAGGCTACTGACGTGAACAGCATCGGTGACTCTGATTGGTCAATATGGAAAGGGGCGTCCGCTGTCGGCACACAAAACTACAGTAGCTCGACTTATTTCTACAGTAGCTCTTATTTCTTTGTAAAAATCGCGCAGGCTACTCCTGTCACACGGTCTACACTATTTGCCATTTCGGATAGAATTTGAGTTCACTTTTTCCTCGGATATGTAGCCCACTAGGCTGCTATTTGATACATTGTCGCAGTAGCCGACGTGTTTGTTTGTGGAAGTAGTATTAGTTATTTTAGAGAGGTGCGTTTTCGCATCCATCCAGGATGAGATGGGGAAGAGGAGATTTTAACGCCTCTGGAATAATTCGGCTGGACGGATACTTTGATGTTGCTCTGCAAATATTTTCAGGGTGCGTAGGAGTTTGATTTGCGACCGATGACGTTAAGATTTTTCTATTTTAAAATAAATAACATTACACACTGTGGAATTCTTAGTTTGACTCCGAATTAGACTACTAGCAATTTAAATGTAGGCTACATCGATCGACAGGTGGATTTGCTCATGCCAGCGCCACAGGACTGTTTTTATGGCCGGATCATGAAGTTCTTGACATTTTTCCTTCTGCTTCCAGAAACCTTGAAACGGACAAAAAAAGGTGGGAAGCAGTCCGGTAAGCTGCCAGTATGCTATGAGATAGTGACTTTGTCCTTGAAGAAGAAGATGGCTGCAGAACTATATCCTGCAAGCATCAACACCAACCTCCCGAACAGCAACGACACCGCAGTGACCGCTGGCAGCAAGAAGAGCATCCTCCAGGTCAGCCACACGGTGACCGCGACCACCGCGACCGCCACGCAACAGAACATCAACAACAACAACGTTGAGACGACCAGCTGGCAGTCAACACATCCCACACTGCGAGAGAGGTACGGGCTGCTTTTAAAAGCTCGATTAGAGTTTTGTTTTCGGTGTAATATGGTCGGCTAATGCAGTTGCATTTATAAAACATTGCTTAATCATGCTTGCTGCATATGTAATGTCCTGGATTTTGCATTCGTGATGCGGCTGAAGGAGACGTTTCACTGAAAATCATGAATTTTCACTTATTTTATTCTTTCAGGAATGCTTTGATGTTCAATAACGAACACATGGCCGATGTACATTTCATTGTGGGTCCTCCTGGTGAATCGCAGAAAGTTCCAGCTCACAAGGTAAAGTGTTCCTTCCATCTGCACCAAATGCTCGCCTAAAACCAAAAACATGCTTTTGTGATTAAGAATGGATTTTTGGAACGGATGGATTTCAGCCAGTCCATTAGGACGTTTGAAGTCAATGATACTAATTCATTTCGCACACATCCCACACTCCCTTGAACTCTGATGCCTTCTGAGGTCAGACTGTAATCTACATTAAACTACACATGGCTATTGAAATTTGAGAGGGACTTAAAACACCATTCAAGCACCATCCAAGACCTCACCATGTGACATCAAGCCTCGTACTGGATAGATATATCATGCAGGACTCATCGTTTTCCTCGTCTATGATTACAGTATGTACTGGCCGTGGGGAGCTCCGTGTTCGGTGCCATGTTCTATGGAGATCTCGCAGAAGGGGAGTCTGAGATTCATATTCCAGACGTGGAGCCTGCTGCTTTCTTAATTCTCTTAAAGTAAGCAACTTGAAATCTCTAACTCACATCTAATCTCCATGCAAGGTTTGTCGTTTGCATGCAAATTTGTCTCGCAGTGTACTTTGTTGTGACTTTATCAGCTGATGCGATCGAATGCTCCTTTAGGGATTAATAAAGCAGTCTCTTATCTCATTATCAGCTTAGCAGTAGCAGTTTGATGCATTATACATGTTGCCTTTATTGTATAGCACAGGGCATAGTACTAAAAAGATTAATATTGCATTATAACCTACAATACTACCCACAATTCCCTATGATGACACTGGTGTAAATCTGTTATTTGGTGTTTCTATAGTCTGCACTTAGTACACTTGAGACTGTCTATTGCAAGATAAATTTTCTTGCCTTTGATATTGCCGGTAAATGTCCTAATCTAATCTCAATCCCCCCACCCCCCGACAGGTACATGTACAGCGATGAGATTGAACTGGAGGCGGACACGGTGCTGGCCACCTTGTACGCCGCCAAAAAGTACATCGTGCCCGCCCTGGCCAAGGCCTGCGTCAACTTCCTGGAAACCAGCCTGGAGGCGAAGAACGCCTGCGTGCTGCTCTCCCAGAGCCGGCTGTTCGAGGAGCCCGAGCTGACGCAACGCTGCTGGGAGGTGATCGACGCGCAGGCCGAGCTGGCCATGCGCTCCGAGGGCTTCTGCGAGATCGACCTCCAGACCCTGGAGATCATCCTGCGACGGGAGACGCTCAACGCCCGCGAGGCGGTGGTCTTCCGGGCCGCGCTGGACTGGGCGGGGGCGGAGTGTCGGCGTCGGGGGCTGGGGGTCACGGCGAGGAACATGCGTGCGGTTCTGGGCAAGGCGCTGTACATGGTGCGCATCCCCACGATGACGCTGGAGGAGTTCGCGGACGGCGCCGCCCAGTCGGACGTCCTGACCCTAGAGGAGACGCACGACATCTTCCTGTGGTACACGGCGGCCAACAAGCCCAAGCTGGAGTTCCCCTTAGAGCAGAGGACAGGGTTGACCCCGCAACGGTGCCACCGCTTCCAGTCGTCGGCGTACCGGAGCAACCAGTGGCGTTACCGGGGGCGCTGCGACAGCATCCAGTTCGCCGTGGACAAGCGGATCTTCATCGCCGGGCTGGGCCTGTACGGATCCAGCGGGGGGAAGGCGGAGTACAGCGTCAAGATCGAACTGAAGCGCCAGGGAACCACCCTGGCGCAGAACCTGACCAATTTCGTGTCGGACGGTTCCAGCAGTACGTTCTCCGTGTGGTTCGAGCACCCGGTCCAAGTGGAACAGGACGCGTTCTACACCGTCAGCGCCGTGCTGGACGGCAACGAGCTGAGCTACTTCGGCCAGGAGGGGATGACAGAGGTGCAGTGTGGGAAAGTGACCTTCCAGTTCCAGTGCTCCTCGGACAGCACCAACGGCACCGGGGTGCAGGGGGGGCAGATCCCCGAACTGATCTTCTACGCGTGAGCCATGGCTGGAGGTCATCAGACGTCCACGCAGAGTGCATTTCGCCACTGGATCCAACATGGCGGTCTGACATCGGAGGGGTCCACGAGAGTTCTCGCCTTCAGCAATGTAGCAGCGGAATATGATGTAAACGCAAAATGCCTGTTAGAACTTTGACAAGTTTTGGGTGAAGGAATGCTCTTGGGTTTTGATTATTTATTGAGATCTTATGATTTAACTATTGTTGCTGCAGCATACAGCCTCGTGTGTATTGTAAATAGAGAGTTGTATGGCACTCCGCTTCCTTTTAGCGCGTTGTTTTGTACATAAATTGAGGCAAGTTTGTTTACAGCTTGAGGCTGAGTGACAAATGACGTGTCTTGTATTAGTTGCGCAGCTTCATGGAACTGCTGAACATAAAGTTTTTGTGACTCAAACTCCCAAATAATGTCACTTTGTTGTTTTACACAATGAGACATGCATTTGAAATATTTAACCTTTCAACCCTTATGTCGCAAAATGCACACACACACACACACACACACACACACACACACACACACACACACAAACGATGTCTTGAATGAAAAATGACATGATGCCTAGTTAAACAAGCCTCATCATTACCATATATATATGGAAGCTTGAGCTATCAGTGTCTGTTGCTGTATCAGTGCTGATTACAAGTAAAATGGTGTTTCACTCACTTCAATGGCCATACTTAAAATGTTGCTTGGGTGTGTTTTATCATATCAGCTATCATGTAAGCCTGAAGGCTTCACAGCATCCAGACAAAGTGAAATCTTAACAGTCTTTAAGTCCTTGATGTGATTCTCCCCCACAATTAGTTCCAGTTCAACCTCAGCCTATTCAGATATATAGACCAAATCACATCCATCTGTCCATATGTCTTTCAAACTCAAAGAGGTGAAATTGGGATATTTATTTTCTTAAGTAAACAGCCATCAGAAATGTGAGCTTTTTGCCATAATTTCAATGAGACGTTTTGTCAACACAAAGCAGATGTTGAATGAGGAAATGCAGAAGGTAGGCAGGCAGCTGGATAGGAATCACCAGGGAGAAATAAACCTGCCTATCAGTTGACCTGACAGGATTATGGGGTCAGGTCCCCTAACGTCAGGCTGCACATGGCTGTGATGAGATATCAACTCTTGTCTTCCCTCTTTTCCTCTGATTACTTTAATGGGATGAGCTTCCCAAAACACTGTAGAGATGTTTATCTTATAACAGGGGAGGCAGACTCAACCTCATTGCATAATGGGTAAACGGTACTTAAAAAGGTATACCACAGCGCCCCCCTGGTATACATTGGGGTACTGCCCTTTAGTGCTTGTATAAGCTTCTGTGCTATTGATGGGCATTTCGACATCAGTGTTGCTAATAATTTGCAATGCTTTAAAAAAGTTATCCGCTGCTATTTCTCTCAGAAGGGAATCGATTTTAATTTATCTAAATTAATTTAGCAAGGCTGTGTTGTCTCACTGGTGATGTTTTGTCTGTAGGAATGAAGGAATTTAAGATACAGTGTCTTTTATTCTCATCCTCATCTGTGAGTATTAGGTATGTATATGAGATAGAAGAGGATGGAGACCATTTTGCACACACTTATCCCATCCTGCGGTCTACAGGCTGCTGGTTTGGCCTTCAGTAGCTGCTGAGTAAGCTTTCTGGAACTTGTCCAGAAAGCTGCTGCTCACCTGGTGTTCAACCAGCCCAAGTTCTCCCACACAACTTCCCTTCTCCGTTCCCTACACTGGCTCCCTGTAGCAGCTCGCATCCAGTTTAAAACTCTGGCACTAGCCTACAGGGCAATGAAAGGAACAGCTCCCTCCTACCTCCAGGCCATGGTCAAACCCTACACCCCCTCTCGACCATACGTTCTGCTACCTCACTCTGAGGCCCCTGCGGTCGATCAACACGGTCACGGCTCTTCTCTGTCTTGGCCCCGCAGTAGGGGAACGAACTGCCCACTGACGTCAGGACAGCAGAGTCGCTGCCCATCTTTCACCACAGCCTCAAAACTCACCTCTTCAAGAAGCACTACCACAATCCTCCCTCTTAAGCACCTATTATGTTGTTAGTTTGCTACTCTTCCACTTTGGCTTGAGCACTAGATTATGCTCTTAGTCACTTGTACTACACTGACTTCCCACGCCTGTAAGTTCCTTTGGATAAAAGTGACTGTAATGTAATGCAACCATGTCACACAAGTCATATCTTTAAACCTCAAAGGTCAATATTGGGGAACATGTGAAGCCATGAACTGGAGGCCTCCATGAAGGACCCATCAGGTTGAACAGAGAGGCCTGATTGGCCAGCAGACTGGAGGTTTGACAGCTTTCTGACCTTCTGACCAAACTGAATACCCATATCAGTTCAGGCAATTATCTGAAGTACAGGCTGATAAATGCCAGACTAAAGACTCATTAATAAGAGATTATTTTGATAAAAATCACATTTCAATCCCTTTAGGAGTGTTGACCTTGGTCCAAAAGAGCTTATTATTTGCTGAACTGTTGTAGCTTAAAGGACAGGTTTGGAATGTATAATTATAAGCCATGTCATAAGGTTATTATAATCCATGTTATAAGGTTATTTACGATCATATACAACGGCCGATATTAGAGTTTAATCAAATGGTGCATTCTTGAGATACAGCCCGTCACCACTAACACACTCAATGGATCCATAGGTGCATAGACAACATCAACAGACGCCAGTGACCACTCGGTGAGTTTCCCGTCTTTGAAAACGACAGTTCCAGGTGTTTTTTGAGGGATTTTGTCTACGCACCTATGGATCCATTGAGTGTGTTAGCGGCGACGGGCTATATCTCCAGAGTGATCCGCTTGATGAACCGTTGATATCGGCCATTGTACATGATCGTAACTAACCTTATAACATGGCTTATAATGCTTAATTGCGAGCCAGTCCTTTAAGCTGAGAGCAGTGGTTTAGTCATGTACCTATAGCTGAGAGCAGTGGTTTAGTCATGTACCTATAGCTGAGAGCAGTGGTTTAGTCATGTACCTATAGCTGAGAGCAGTGGTTTAGTCATGTACCTAAAGCTGAGAGCAGTGGTGTAGTCATGTACCTATAGCTGAGAGCAGTGGTTTAGTCATGTACCTATAGTTGAGAGCAGTGGTTTAGTCATGTACCTATAGCTGAGAGCAGTGGTTTGGTCATGTACCTATAGCTGAGAGCAGTGGTTTAGTCATGTACCTATAGATGAGAGCAGTGGTGTAGTCATGTACCTATAGATGAGAGCAGTGGTGTAGTCATGTACCTATAGTTGAGAGCAGTGGTTTAGTCATGTACCTAAAGCTGAGAGCAGTGGTGTAGTCATGTACCTATAGCTGAGAGCAGTGGTTTAGTCATGTACCTATAGTTGAGAGCAGTGGTGTAGTCATGTACCTATAGTTGAGAGCAGTGGTTTGGTCATGTACCTATAGCTGAGAGCAGTGGTTTAGTCATGTACCTATAGCTGAGAGCAGTGGTGTAGTCATGTACCTATAGATGAGAGCAGTGGTGTAGTCATGTACCTATAGCTGGAGAGTTGATGCAGAGCTCCCGGGCCAGCAGGAGGAAGGTCTTCCCCAGGATGTACACATTCACCTGCGGAGAGAAAACAAGGTTGGGTCCATCTTAACAAGTGCAATACCCCTAAACAATTATCCAATTATAAACCTATCAAAACTCTCTCTCTCTCTCTCTCTCTCTATATATATATATATATACATATCTCAGTCAGTTTAATAGGAACATTAGGATACACAAGTGTAATAAGTAACAAGTGTAATAAATTGAGAGTAAGGCACGACCACAAGCCTCCAATACCACACGGGGGGTTGGGGCATCTGCTCCTCTGACATGTGGAGGGGTTAAAATAAGCGCTGTGTCGGGGCGCCCCGGTGGCTCATCGGTTAAGGCGCGTACCACATGACGGTTAGTCCTTATCACAGCGGCCGGGGTTCGAATCCGGCCCTGTGTTGCATGTCCTCCACTCTCTCTCTCTCCCACCTCTCCTGTCACTCTACACTGTCCTCTAGCCTATAATAATACAACTACACTGTCCTCTAGCCTATAATAAAGCACAAATGGCCCAAAAATATCTCATCTAATATGCTGTACCAGCTGGGCCCCACAGAAATGCTTCCACCTGGAACCGAGTGCGATTAAAACCCTTTCCCTGGGAAGTGTGCGCCTCTCCCCCTGACCTGATATCGTCTCCACTCAGACACTTAGCCAGCGCTGAACGCACGACACTACAGCTACAGAGAAGTGGAACCACTGATCAGTGAGTCACTTTGCAGACTGAAAGGCAGCTTGTGGTGACGACAGAAGAAAGAGCTCAAACCCTACCTGTAGAAGGTCGCTCAGATCCAGAAGCATGTCTATGAAGGACAGAGTTGAGGAAATGCAGTTGACTGTAGAAATGCAGATTACTAGTAGTTCATGTTAACTGTACAATAGTGTGCAATTATCTGTAAGAGAATATAAGTACTTATCATCGCAAAACATGAGCGCAGTGACATGAGTGAAAAGGTGAGTACAGTGGGGTGTACAGTATTGTATATGCTGATGCCAGCGTCACTGCAGCCAAGCGTTCTGTGACTCAAACTCCCCCGATCGCTAAATATAGACTGGGGCCTGCAGTACTGCATACACACACACACACGCACACACACTCGTGCACGCACACACACGCGCACGCACACACAAAACCTGCATTCGCGGTCACCTAAAGACAGTCTGCTTCTGACTGTAGATTATCAGTCGGTTTCATACGTAGTCTACATGAGAATACTCCACTGACCTGACCCTGGATCACTGGGCACACACACACACACACATGCACGCACACATGCACGCATACACACACAGCTGAAAACTGAGTACATGAACAGTCCTCTGCCATGCCTACATGCAAACACTCACTTCTACAAACCGCGCGCCATCACACCTGATCACATCACACCCACACCTTGAAGGGAAACACACACACACACACACACACACACACACACATGTGCACATGCAGCCGGAGAGATTAAGTAGTGCATTAATCCGGGCGAGATTAGCGCCATGGAAAGAGGAAGGAATTATCCTTCGGCGCCATCGAGAGATCACTCTGAGCATGTTAGAGGATGGGCCAGCCCTGCCCTGTTCGGGCCTTCTCAGGTTCAGATGAAGGGGGTCCCTGGGGATCCTTTCAACCAGGTTCGGTCTTGGGTGATGAAGTGGGTTCACCCGTGAGCAAGCACTCCTTGATGTTTGTGGATAAAAGGTGTTTGTGGATTTTAAAAAAGGTTGTTCATTAAACTCTCATGTGAGCAGAGTTGTTTTTGTAAAACTGTGATAACAAGAAAGGGCTTTGAGAAGATGCAAACCATTTTGTGCGACAAAACAAACAGTGTTATATAATAAAATATATGAAATAAAACTCCACTGGGATTATGAATATGAAACTCAAGAGAAATGATAGTTGTACAAAGTTACACCTTTGGGAGGAGGGTCTCAGTGTAAGAAGACAAGCTGTTCAGATATGGCTCTGCAGGGTTTGTGTTTGGAGGTTTAGTGAGCGTTTTTCCCAGGAGGGAACAGGGCGTCGGCGCCAACAGGCACCAGTAGGGGCCTGTCTCTTCCTCTGCGTCCCCTGTGACTAACCCCGCCCTGCCCGGCCGCCCCCAGGGGTGGAGACACACCCTCACGTTGCTGTTTTCCTAGAAAACAGCACAATACACGCTAACACATGCAACTTCCTGTCACGCCCTGCTCTCTGTGTGTGGAGGGTCTGACCCTGTACCCAGGCGGTTCAACACTCGTATGGGTAGAGCAGGGTGTAGGTTCTAGGTTGTGAGTTCGAATCCTGCTAGGAGTGCGGTGATTCTTATAGGTGTAGGGTTTGTACTTTAAATTAAAGTCCAAGGACAAGGATTTAAATAAACATGACG
>NC_140239.1:29380988-29490988 GCF_949987555.1 Borostomias antarcticus | reverse complement strand
ATTTACCTTTAATGCCGTACTTAATGAGTCAACTGCCAAATATTTGCAGCTGGAATAAATCAGTCCATCCATATAATACCATCATGGGAAGAGAGGTTAAATCAAACTGTTAAAAAATGCAATCAAGCAGAACCAGCCACACCTTGGCTCAACCCGTGGCCAGTTACCATGACAACCCATGGCTCTTAATCGGGCCACCTGCGGACGGTTAAAACCCTTTCTCAGCATGGGTCAGGGGAGGCAGGGGGATTCTATGCAACTAGTGTTTTCTTTCCTGTCTTTATCCTGTTTAGTCATTGTACTAGTGGCTTACTTTTTTTTTGGTTTAGTTTTTTTCAAGATGGTCATTTACGCATAAAGTCTAATAATGTATTTCAGACTTGGCGTTTTTATTGGGTGAGTTTATTTTATTTTTTAAACTTAATTTGATTGTGTATTGTACCACTGAAAAACATATTTGGCCTGCTTCTCCCTTTTAAACCCCAGACTATCTCTACTTTGTCTGATGCTTACTGGAAGTACAAATGGTAAGACTAAACTAAATGGTAGGATCATTTTATGTCACCTAAAGTTTGCCCATAATTTTTTTCGGGACCATAATGTAATGTTGGTTATATATATATATATATATATTTTTTTTTTTTACTGTTGTGATAGAGAGCATTGGTATCAGAATGGCTGACTTGGTCCATTATCCCTGTTTTCTTTTGCCTTCCAGGAGTGGAAATTAACTCTGAATGCAGGGACCGGTACCTGTGGGTTCATGTTGGTTCTACAGGAAGTGAACTCCAGTTTGAGGCTGTAGGTGGGTAGTTGGAACAGGGTTGGGCGTATTGAATAGTCTACTGTTTACAGAGGAAATGTTGTGAGTCTTATCAGCTATCGCTGTCTCCTCACAGATGTGACTGGCGTGTACCCCATTGACAAACGGCTCGCTGTGCGGTGTGGCTACACCATCAGCTACTTCAAGATGGACGGCTACACCACCCTCAGGGCCTCCTACTTCTCCTGCTACACTGAGAACCAGGTGAGGTCACGTCAACCAGGTCTCTCTGCTCTGGTGTTCCGTCATGTCATCTGTCTTTGACACATTCTCCGGTGACAAATCTACAATTTGATGTCTTTATTGTTCCAGAACGATGAGATTTTTGCCTTCAAGATCAACATCGTTGTTAGTGACGCGGAGGGCGTTCAGACCAGATACCCTTTGTCTAAATCCTGTCCTCTGACGCTGCCCTGGTCCCAACGCGAGGTCGTGTGTGAGGAGGACTACATGGAGGTACTGTCTGACTGGAGGTCATGTGTGAGGAGGACTACATGGAGGTACTGTCTGAGTGGAGGCCCACAGAGATCACTCGTTTCCATGCATAGTGAACAACTGGTTCAGTGCAACTTTAGATTCAGCAATACTTGGGAGTAGTAATGCACAAGCAAAATTAGATGAATTATTAAAATTTGATGAATTTCATCTAAATGATAAATGAAATGCCCATTGCAGATTTTAAGTTACTTCATATTCAGGATCCAACTGCTTGAAATAGTCTTGCTATAGAAGCACAAAGAGGGTTCTTTCTTTAAAGTGAAGGTTAAGGGCCTTCCTGGACTGGATGAGAGATTTATAATGACGGCGTGTCCTACAGGTGACGGTGAGCAGGGATGTGCCCTGTGCTCCCACAGAGGGGACATCTAAGGACGTGTGGCACGCTGCCCTCTCTGTGGTAAACCACACTTCAAAATAAAAGTATTTTCCTGTCCAACATATCCATGTAACCAGACCACGCTAAACCACAGGCCCAATTTCTAGAATGTCTATTGTCTATTCATGGATGTTGGAAGTACTTAACTTTAATATTGACATGGACTGTGTGTGATAACGGACATAGTATGGTTATTCAAACTTTTGATTTCATATTGACTCGTGTATTTCCTCTGTAGGCCCAGAAGACAGCCAATGCTGCCTGGCAAGTTTTGTTCCTTCACAATGTGGAGAAAATGGCCGCCATATCCATGGATGAGGCCCATCACCAGGGTTACCATTTCAGCGCCACCACTAAAAGGGCCGTCTTCCGCTCCCCCTACAGACAACCTCAGTCGACGGTAGTTATGGTGAGTAAAGGAAGAAGAGAAGTCTGCACACTTTCCAAAGCTCCCAAGTGATTTATTTGAAGCACAAGGTTTTGGCCAGCGTGGCCTTCCTCAGTCAACCTCGCTGGCCAAAACGCTGTGCCTCAAATAAATCAGTGTGGAGCTTTGGAAACAGTGTGCAGAACACTTTCTTCAGTTGATAGTTTTTGGTTGAGCACCTGTCACTTCTCTTGGATGCGTGTGTATTTTCTGTCACCAGTTATGGTGAGAAAGCAAAACAAGCCGGTGATCTGTCTGTTGTTTGAAATGGTTTCTTGTCTCCTCTCCTTCATTCATGCTGAAACCATGGGTGAATGAGACGAGCTTTCTGGTGTTTTGTTTCAATTATGGAGCAAATATCAAAACATTGAGTTGATGTCGGTCAGTTCTTGTCTCCGAAATACATCACTGCACTGGCTTCTGAGTTTCCCATCATGCCTTTCTCTTCTATGGTCAGGTGGACGGCCTCGCTGTGGAGGTCATGCATGCGACGATGTTCTTCCGACAGAAACTGATGGTCGTCATGATTGACATTTCTATGGCCTGCACAATAAGTAAGTTAGGAACTTAATGGTCCACTTCAATGCTGATTATCTTGCAATGTCACAAGTCAATTTCACAACCGCTCAGAGGTGAGTGTATATACAAGCAAGACGCAGCTAATGAGAGAATCTGAGACTGCTCTACATCAAATCAATCATTGCTACAACAAACAAATAATTTGCTGTCCTCATTGACTTATTGAACTAGAGAAATCAATCACTATTACAACTCTGCTATTCCAATGCATTTTTGCTTCTCATCAGCTCCTGGCTCCTTTGATGGGACAATGCTACTGTGGAAGACCCCTCGGGTCATGAGCCCCTTAATCCAGGGCGCGGCTGGCTTTAAGAGCGAGCGCATCAGCATGGGTGTCGAGAGCCAGCTACTGGATGATGTCACAGCGAGAGCCAGGGGCTACGCTCTGGAGCTCATGGGCCCCGTGGTGCAGATCGGAATTCCCTTCGGTGCTGAGGGGGGCTACAGAAGGGTACGACTACTGTACTTTCTAAAACTGTATTAGCCAATTAGTTACTGTACTTTCTAAAACTGTATTAGCCAATTAGTTATTTTACCATTCTCTTTAACATCCCCGGCTTATGGGTGTATTTTCATGTCAAGTCTTGAAACTACAGAAAATAAGTAAGTTTCCCTTTCCAGGCGGATTTGCATTAGCTATTAATTTGGCCCTCTTGTGTGTTTTCAGAGTTGGGTGATGGATAATGTTTACCAGGAGACGTATGTGGTGTTCCTGTTCTACGAACACGTCTTCTCCCATGTGTACGCTGACGAGAGCACCGTAGAAACGAGACATCGGATGCTTAGAGTTGTTGACACACCGCTGATCTCCCGACACCCGTTCACCATTGACCGTACGTCCATCCTTTTAAAGGCATTTCTGCTTTAATATGATGGGACAGTGTAGGTGACAGACAGGAAGGGTGGGAGAGAGAGGGGAAGACATGCAGCAAAGGGCGTGGGATTCGAACCCACACCGCTGCAGAAAGGACTAGCCTTTACATGGTAAGCGCCCCAGCCCATTGAGCTACAGGGGCGCCCCATGTCTACCCTTTTCATGTTCAAATGATTTTTCTGCCTGGTGCTTTGTGCCAGAATCGTTTCCCCGACCTTTGACCTGAACGGGAGCTACTCCGGGCTAATGTGATCTAACCTGGCTAGGCTTTATTCAATGACCTATTCCTCCTTCTGCTTGCAGACACCATTGTTGAGGACCATCTGTTCACTGTGTACTTGGGGAACTTTCGTCACGATGCGAGTTTAGTAGGAGTCAAGTTAAATGAGAAGCAGCTCTCTGTGGTACAGGCTGCTGAGCATGGCTACGCTATCACTAAAGTTGCCAACGACGACGGTACCCATGCCTACACTCTCCAAGTTCCTTTTGAAGATAGGGTTGTGCATCGAACGGTGAGCATTTATTAAAATAGTCTTTCAATTTCTCTCTCAATCTCACAACTTGGAATAACACTATAGACTAAAGTATTGGGACACCTACACATTACACCTACAGGAGCTTTTAGACATCCCATTCTAAATTCATAGGCATTAATATGGATTTGTTCCCCAGTCTGCAGCTATAACAGAAACCCTGTGGAAGTGGAATTTGTTATAGCTGCAAAGGGGGACCAACTCCATGCCTATGAATTCAGAATGCGATATCATAAAAGCTCCTGTAGGTGTAATGTGTAGGTGTCCCAATACTGTCCATAAAGTGTACAATATATTGGTCTTCCTCCATTCTCAACAGTATTTAGGTGAAGGCCTGATGCAGTACTCGCTGGATTTAGACTTCACTTTAAACATCATGCCTCAGAGAGACGCTTACCACCACCAGGCTTCGCTCACCGCTCAGCTCACCAACGCATGTGAGACATTTCCATTTACTCTGAGGATGGAACGTTAACTTGACGCTTGGGGTTGCAAATTTCAAGGAATTTCATTAATCGATAACTTGACCTTAAACAATAGTCGATTAATTGATAAGAACGTCCCGCGCCGGACTGTGCTTTGCTCGCTTAATTTGTCTTCTGCTCTGTCGTTGAAATTTCCCGGCATCCCGATTAGCCTTCACTACATGGCGGCCTTATGTGCAGTCAGACCCTAAATAATGATTACATTTCACGCAACTCCCGTTGATGACGTTCGTTCCCCCCCCAAAAAAGTTCAGTTCCGTTAACAAGCAATTAATCAAGTAACCAAATCTTACTCTAGTAAATTATCTGCAATGAATCGATAGTCGATTAACTATTAACATCCCTATTGACGCTTGATCCGCTTAATCGATCTGCTTGATCGATTTCTTTTGCTTTTCACCCTCCCTGAAAAACAAAGTCCCACCAGAGCTCAGTGCGGAGTGCACAGAGGGAGGCATGGTCTTCAGGATGACCCGACCCCGGCTTGGCTACCTGTGGGAGATAGCCATCGGCTCCGAGCCTCTCACAGCAGAGCTGGCAGCTCGGAACGGGTACATACTTCAAAACAATACCCAGAGATTAACCTTGGAGGTGCCATTGTTCACCGTTGGCTACGTTTATGAGGTATGATTTACACACTGCGTGATTCATTGGACTTGGCATGAATTACCCCTCACTTTATCAGGGGAGCACACAGCTGCTTTGACAAGACTCATTTTTCATTTTCTTTCCTCAGAACATCAACTTGAACCATTTTTATGGAACCTTTGAAGTGCTTACAAAAGATTCAAGAACTCTCGAGATCCAAAAATCCTCAGTAAAACACTGTCTTTTCAAAACTAACAAACTTATAGGTAAGAGTTATGTTTTATGGCAGTCAAAGTTGTTTGGAACATTTAATATATACAGCCCTCTGTAAGACAGCAGCTCGGCTTAAAATCAATGGCTTTTCCCTGCACAAATTCTTGACAACTCACAGCATGTATTTCACAAACTGCTTTTATAGTGAAATAACCCTTTAGTTGAACTTTGTCTTTCCAGCGTGTTCATCTTCTGGCACCATGACAGTGGTGACCAGTACAACAGCCACCTGGCCTACGGTAGATCCACGCCGTACTACGCTCCTGGACAGCAGCTGTCAACCAACAGAAACTGACCAAACAAGAGCTCTGTTTAATTTGTCTGAACTCCTGCGGCACCAGAGTTATGGTGAGATCTAATTTCTTACATTTTAACAAATGTAATAAATTATGAATTGTAGTAATAATAATAATAATTATTATTGTTATTATTATTATTATTATAGGCTGTAAAAATGTAAGCTATTGGAAAGAATAATCAAAGCAAAAAACAAGATAAGATAAACAATAAATCAAATCAACCTGTGTTGTTGACTTGGCTGCGTTTCACATGGGCAACGTTTCAGCTGTATTTGGTTTCTGGCTCAAACTCTAGGTTGGCGACACCTATGTAGTGTACGAGAACGAGATCGTGTCGACTAGGGCTCTTATACCTGATGGAGATGGAACATCCGTCATCTCCAGGGATTCTAAATTCAGGTAAGGAGGTAAGGAAGGAAGGAGGTAAGGAGGGAGCAGCTCAGCCTTGGCTGAAGTGTCCTGTATGGAGCTCTGGTTGAACCCAGTGTCCTGTTTGGATCAAATACATGTCCTGAGCTTAACTTGGTCATAGTCAAACACGTTTCTGCTCAATGAGTGGGCTTAATAATAACATTCCAATATCTTGACAGCAAAGAAAAAATGTGCATGTGTGTCTAGATATGAATGTGGTACCCATTTCATCACGAAACATGACCTTCACGTTTTACATGTCGACGTGGGAGTAGTTGCCAGTCTGTTTGACGACTGCAGTGTGGCACATGATGAATTTCAAAAAGTACTAATATATCGATCTCTCTACAGGCTCACAGTAAGATGCTTCTATCAGATCAGCACAGTCCTCAGTCTCTTTGGGGACAGGCTATTCCAATCTGCAACACCAGGATTTGGTTCCATCAGTCTAATGGGAGGCACTAAAAGTAAGGCTGTATGACAGACTAATAATACATTCAAAAGTAATTTTTAATAATAATAGTTTGACAATTCACTGTCTATACGGTCCTATGAAAGAATATGTTCCTAACCGTCTACTCGAAACTCCAACAGACGGTGAAAGTGTCCAGGCTATAGGTGTAACCCCTGCCTCGAGCCATGCAAGACCTGCACCAAGTAAGCCAAAGGCTGGATCCAATCCCTTTATCCCCGTCCAAGGAGGAGGCGTTCAGCCCCCTACTGGTGCACACGGGTATGGCTATGGAGGCAGAAACCAGGACACGTCTACTTATGCTCCACCAACTCACGGCTCTACTCAACCTAGCGGTCCTCGACCCGTTCAACCTGACTCTGAATCAACTTCTCATTACGAAGGTGTTCAATTTACTGACCAAGACCTTGGTTTACGCACAAGTGATGCCAAACCAGAGCTAAATCTCTCTGGATCCAGCCAGGAAGATAATTCTAAAAATAACCTACTGGGCATGCATCCAGCTACCAGAGAAGTCGTCATCAAACCCAGTGACTACGGGAAATACAAGGGTTCAAGCCAGTATGGTACTGTGAGCGTTGAAAAAGACCTTCCTAGCACATTTGGTTCAAACCTGCAACCGGGGCCCCATCGGGTCTCACCTGCTAAGAACACGAACGGTAGCCCTCAAGCAGGTAACCATCAACAAGCCCCCAAAAACTATGTGGCCCAAAAAACATCTTCTGGAGATAATTTTGCTGCTGTCCAAGGTGTTGGCCGTCAACCTACCGCCAGCGACGTTTCAGAATACAGCTTGTCTGAAGAAATCTTAAGTGTTAGACCACAACTTCAGGGTTATGACAATGTTGATGGCACCATCTCCGGCCTAAACTATGAAGAACCTCCACTAGACCAACATGGAGAAGTGAAGCCTACCAAAGCCCAACGGATGTCTAGTTCAATAAGGCTTTATCCAGATAAATATCACGGACAAACGGCCAAGCCTCCTCCTGACCATTATGGACCTTCTGTCGGTCGGACTGAAATTGTCCACAGTGAGCCGAAGCTGATGCCAGGGTATTACAGGGCATCGCCAAGGTCAGTCTACTGGCCTCCAGGCCCTCTCACATCCAGCCATCCTCGCTATAGCCCTGCACAAATGGGCAGTAGCTTTCTAGCTAATTATAACGACTTAAAAACAGGACCCCCTGAAAATACCAGCAACTATGATGCCCCTCGACCCCTTAACATCCAACAAACCAATGACAAGTATGTTTCTCAAAGCAGTGATGTTTTGCAAATGGAGTCTAACAAATATGTCGGACCACAAAGTGTCAGGGATACACCCACAAGCCTGCGGTTTGGTCTGGCAAGAGGTGGTGGTGAGAGACCTTTAAGAAGTGTGAGAGCTGCTCCTAAAAAAAAGTCTCTTCCATTTCAAAGTAGCCAACAATCCCCTGGAGTTGATTCTACAAGGAACCCATCCACGTCTTCTCCACAAACTCCGAGCCAGTACAGTGTTTCTCAGCACGTCAGGATCAAACCTGGTCCAAGCCAACATCAAGATTCCCCAGGTGGCAGAATTGCATCTATTCCTGGCTGGTATGCGGTCTCTATGTCTAATACGTTAAAAGTAAAAGGACAACTTCCAAATGAGCATGAAGTCGATGGTGGTACCCATATTGATTCAGTGATGGTGGATTCCAACCTGGAATTTTCATCCAGCAACCGCTTTGGGTCAAGTGTGTATGGAGGCATTTTGAGAGGTGGGAAAACAATTGAAAACTTCAGTGTCATATTTATAAAACCTGTTTTTTCCCTGTGTGAAGGTATTTGCTCATCTCTTAACATATGCTAGTTGTTGCGAACATCCTAGTTGGTGAAGTAAGTTGTCTCCTAACCATGTTCACTCTTTACCCCCAGGTAAACTTGGCCAATGATGTCTGCAAAGGCCAAAGTTGAGCTGAGCATCTTTACTTAACCCCTCATATACGATCAAGCAAGGACTTAAAATTGTTCTTACTGGTGTGAGTGGTGTGATCAACAATGCATGTCAATCTACTGCAATAAAATTACAATTAAGAATTTCCTCGGTGGTGTTGTCTTTCTAACAGCTCAGCTACACTGCAATTTAATTACAGGACCCGAGGGGGGGGGGGGGTTATTCGGCTACATGACACTGAGCGGCGACAGCACACGCACGCAATTTTTCAGATGTCAACGGTTGAAATTGTTCACTGTATTTCTCCCATCCAAGCTGTCCTCCAGGGGCAGCCAGGAACAGGGGGCAGCCATCGTTCATGGCGCCTGGGGATGAAGTCCAACTGCTCAGTCCAGGTCTTGGTCAGGGACCGGACTGAAGAGCATCTGTTCTTCTGCATGTTTTATGTATTGGGTTCTTTTGGGAGGAAACCCTTGCGAACACGGGGAGAACATGCAAACTCTGCACAGAAAGGCCCGGAGACCTTCTTTCTACGGGTGCATCTCAAAAAATTTGATATTGTGTGTGAAAAGTTCATTTTCCGTAATTTAATTCAAAAAGTGAAACTTCCATATATTATAGATTCATTACACAAGTGAAATATTTCAAGGCTGATTGCCTCCATGCCACGCTCCACGTTGATGCAGTAATTTCTGCAAAAGGAACCCCGACCAAGTATTGAGTGTATAAATGAACATACTGTACCATAATAAAGATTAAAACAAGAAAATCTTGAAATATTTCACTTTGTGCAACTGAAAAGGCCCTGCAATCAGGTCTTACCATCTGCTGAGACGAACTGCCCTACAGCCGATGAAATCCCACCGCTGCCTTCCACAAACTGGACTTCAGAGACAATGATGTTGTCCTCCAAGACGGAGCCACAGCTGGTGCAGACAGCATTGCCCCGCGCCTGGTCGAGGTCGATCTCAGAGCAGCCACAGTTCTTGCAGACACGGGAGGTCATGTCTGTGTTGGGATAAATCTATTCGAAGAGGGGAAGGTCATTAGGGCAGTCATTTGCAGAGGTCGCAGGAGGTCCACAGCATGATGAAAGAAAAAAGCACCCCCCCCCCCCCCCCCACACACACACACACACAATTGTCTTTATCCCAGAAGACCTTTCAAAGTCAAACACTGAATATATTTTCACCACAGTAGCAATTGTTCAATCATATTATACATTTATTATACATGAATATAAGATTTGTTGTCTTGATTCTGCATTAACTTGGTGCATATGAACTGTTTAACCTTTAAGATGCTGGTGAATTGTATGCATGGTGTTGGGATAACGTGATCCCGCGCTTACTGTACCCTAGCTAACACGCCCACTTACAGTATGCAGGGCCATACAGTTACACATCTTAGTTAATGTACTAAAGTGTTGTGAAATACTGTTTCTAGGTAGATAGCATAGAGTAATTAGCTAGTACGTTAACTAGCTAGCAACTTACCGGCTGCGATGAGGCCGTATAGTTCTAGTCTCAAGTCTGTTGACAAAAGACTGGTCAGAAACACCGACTCTGCTGCTAGTGAGCTAATGGCTACGAATCCCCGTTCTTAAAACATAGAAGCCTCATGACTTGGCTATAAAAACCAATATCTAATATTGAAGGAACTTCGTGTTTTAATGGTATTATTTGATCCCTTCAATATCCGGATAGCTACAATGTTTTGACTTCTGTTTCGCAAAACCCACTTTCAATGACGTAGCCAAAGCATAGACTAAACTAACGGACTTGAGGGGAGCGTATGTTATTTATTATGAATTGGATGTGTGTAGCATAGATCATCAACCTCAAATCATATCAAATGTAGGGGATTTGTATTTTTGGCATTTTTGAATGCAAAAAATATAAAAGTTGTTTCGCTATTTAAGGGCAGGATGCAAAGATATTTTGACTGCACCCCTCCTATAAATGGATGCTTCCAGAGACGAAGCACGCGCGATCTAATGACGTCATTCTAAGCCGTAGAGCGAGTGTTTCAGGCGGTGCGAGAATTTACCTTCTCAAATTACCGAGCAGTATTTCTCTATTTCTGTTTCTGATCACCAGCGTGTGTAAGTCAGCCACAACGATACCACTTTGTATTCTACGTAGTGTATAATCACCTTTCACTCGGACCACTGTTAAGCTATATAACGTTAGCTAAAGGGACATGGCTGGTGATTCACTCTCAGATAACGTAGCCTGTTCAGCATGACAGCACTAGTGCAGCAGTGCTGCATGCAACATGGAAAATATGGATTGGGAACAACTTGAGCTCAATCCAAGAATAATAATGGGCGTAAAGAAAGGTAAGAACCGCCTTCTCGTTCTCGTTTTACAACATATTAATAGCTAACCTAACGTTTGAGCAGTACCTGACACCCAAAGGAAAGTCGTTAGTGTTCCCTTGCTATAACGTTATCTATCTATATCTTATGTCTTGATTACTCAGCCAACTTGAAATCAGCCACAGAGATTCTCAGCCTCCCCAGTCATGATCTGCAGAGACTAGCCCACCTGTCCAAGTCCGACGTCCAACACCTGCACGCTGTAGTTGCTGCCTCTTTCCGCAAACGTCCACCTACCACGGGTAAGCACACTTAATGTGTCACGATTTGAATACATACATTGTGAAGTCTCATGCCTCCTTTATTTCTTAACAGGACTAACGTTATAAGAAAACTTGTCCAATGTGTCAACTAAGATGAAATTTGGCTTTGATTGATGTCCCTCCCTTCACGTTGTGCCATAACTGTTCATTATTGTCGGAAACACAATTGATCGACTGTGCTTTCAACCTTGATCACAGTCTTACAGCTGCACCGTGGTGAGTGCCCTTCTTTGGAGCCTGGGCACAGATTGACGTTGGCCTGCCCTGTCCTGGATGCCCTGCTCCGAGGCGGCCTCCCG
Source organism: Borostomias antarcticus (assembly GCF_949987555.1). NCBI lineage: Eukaryota > Metazoa > Chordata > Actinopteri > Stomiiformes > Stomiidae > Borostomias > Borostomias antarcticus. Next base: position 29,479,487 of record NC_140239.1, on the reverse strand, counting down.
CTGGGTGGGATCACGGAGCTGGCTGGGGAGAGTGGTGCAGGGAAGACCCAGCTCGGCTTGCAGCTGTGTCTCTCTGTCCAGTACCCTCAGCAGTATGGGGGGCTTAATTCAGGTGACTGAAAATAGAACGGGATCACTAATTACCATTTTAGCGCAGCTAGTATAAACTAGTTATTGTACACATAAACTACTTATTGTACACGTAAACCTAGTATAAACTACTTATTGTACACGTAAAACTACTTATTGCACGTAAACGTTTTGCTATTCCTTTATATAGGCTGGATCATTTCTTGCTGCACTCGGCAGGCAGATTCAGTGCACCTTCAACTACACACATATTATTTTGTATGTCTCTCTGACTAAACATAGTGTTTCTGCTCTTGCAGGAGCTGTGTACATCTGCACCGAAGATTCTTTCCCCATCAAGAGACTCCGGCAGCTCATCAGCCGTCAGTCTCAGCTCAGGCCAGAGCTCCCCCAGGCTGTCGTACGCGGGATCGGCTTCAGCGACCATGTTTACATCGAGCACGCTGCCGACCTGGTCAGACACTGAGCCGTGGCAGCGGTCATACCATTCTGATACTAAAGCACATGACTCTCGTCGCATATTGAGTAATCACTGACCTGGGCTTAGTAAACAGTCCTGGTGAAACCAAACTCCCAATGCATCACCAGCTCTCAACAATCCTGACCTTTCAATTCTTCTTATAACACAAGGGAGGAATGAACTAACAATGGCCGGGTTTCCCGAACAAGTAAAGCCTAATTTATACTTCATAAAACGGCTCATGTCTCATGGCTCTTGGTTGCCATGGAATGGAAGCTATAGACGATGCCCAGGCATTCCATTCCATGGCAACTCCCATACAAAGGGTTGCTTAAGAAGGGTTCCTTAAGAAGGGTTCTTTATCGGGAAACCCGGCCAATGTCGGTGTCACGTGCTTTCCTCTAGGGGGCGCTGCAGGCCTGCGTCTCTCAGAGAGTTCCCGTCCTCCTCTCCCGAGGCCTGGTGAGGCTGGTGGTGGTCGACTCGGTGGGCGCCCTGTTCCGCAGCGAGTTCCAGGCCAGCGAGGCCATCGAGCGAGCCCGCCACATGAAGGCCTTCGCTGGGACGCTGGACCGACTGAGTCACCGCTACGGCGCACCTGTGCTCTGCATCAACCAGGTAGGGGAGGCCGGGTTTTTATACAGTTTACCAACTGTCCTGTTAGGTAATGTTTCATTGATCAGCTATATCACCTAAGTGATCAGTTGGTTAAGCATTAGATCATCAAATGCAACTTTGGTCACTCTGGGCTCTAGTTTTTCTTCCATCCTTTCTCTTAGTCAGGTTCCTAAAGCTAGGTGAAGGTTTATGTTTGGAAAACACCAACGTTTTGTCAATTTCTCCTTGAGGTGACCGATGTTATTGATGACTCGGATCAAGCACGCTGCAATTTTGGGTGAGTACCACTTTTGAATAGAGCAAGCAATGATATATAAACTGCAAAAGTGAGTCTATTTTCCAGTGGTTATTTGCTAATTGTGTGTGTGTGTGTGTGTGTGTGTGTGTGTACCCTTAGACTAGTCAATAGCAAGGTGCTTCCTGCCCTGGGCTTGGCCTGGGCCAACCTGGTGATGGTCAGACTGATGCTGAGACGCCTGCAGGGCAGCGTGGGTCCAGGGGACCGGACCAGCGCCGCCCGTCAGCTGGAGGTCGTGTTCGCCCCCCACCTGCCCAGAGCCAGCTGCCTGTGTGGGGTCTGGGAGGAGGGAGTGAGGGGACTATCGACTACCGACCCAAATCTGTGACCAATACAGCCAAGAGCAGAGACATCGATCCCCTGGAGATGGGACAATTAAAACTGCTTCCCTTGAAGGCAGTTCAGTTTATTCTGAGGCACCTTAGTGACTAATTAATGCCTGTATGGATCCAACAAGATTTTGGTTTGCCAACAAGGTGTTGTAAAGATGACATATAGTATCGCCAAAGAGTGATTCCTTAACGTTTACCTGAGCACCTTACTGTAACTGTGTAAAATGATTTTCTAAGGAGTTTTTAATTCCCATGTAGCAGGATATCCTATCAAAATATTATACTGTAGCGTTGATCAGTTTTTATTGGTGCCCTAGTCACCAAGCATCACTGCATAATTGGTACATCAAAAGTCAACCATTTTTACATAAAAAAATAAAGAATATCTTTTTATGAAATACTGTCATCAACGTGCACGTTTATTTCTTTTAGGAAATGCCAGGGTTTTAATCATGAAAGATAATTAAGGAACAACAAAAGATTGCCTACAAGTAATTGATGATGTTCCACTGCTTTCATTCCATATCTCATTAATGTGATGTTCCACAATCTGTCACTGACTCTTTAGAATTCACATTATTGTCTCAAAATGAGAACAGGTTAGTCCAAGTTGTCCATGCCAAAGATTACTGTTAGTCAGTTTATTGCAGGGGGATAGGGCATTAGGTCTCATCTCAAACAAGTTACTGAGACATTCTGGATAATGTCCAAACCCTAGGTGTGGTCAGATTAGACATTTGAAATGCCAGAGCACTTAACTGGTAATCGTCTTACACATGTGTAGTACTAAACCAAATCATAGCTTTGAGAATAAAATGTGATGGGTGCAGGAAACTGTTCTGGTTGCCCTTAAGGACACCAGGGAAATCCACTAGAATGAATACCCTGTAGTGCAGATGACTAGATAGGGCACAAATGTGACATGCATTAACAAGGTGAGGGTGTATGATATTGAAAGACCTGAAACACCCTGTACATGAATTTCATTATGATCCAATGCCTCATAAGTCCAGAGCTACTGTACCTTAACGTTGTTCCATTTTCCAAGTTAAAAGCATGCATGTAAAACATTCGTTTGAACCACTACAGTAATTGTGAAATGTTGCTTCCATGTCTTTAATTTGAATAAATGCAATTGATCTGGCAAGGATGTGGGGAAATCCGTTTTACATTGCATGTTCTGAAGACAAAATGCACTTCTCAATATCCTGTAGTTAACTGGCTTCCTCTCATCCACTACATTCCCTTTCCCTTCACCCTGAGGTGAACACTAATGGGGATCCATAATAAACATAAACATAAACAACATACAGACACCCGATGTCCTCCTGTCCATTTAGACATTTGAGTGGAATAAATTAGAATAAAAGTGCTGTAGGATTGATGCTTGAGCTTGATTTGAGTCTTGTACTATATACAGTAGTACATTGTTCCAAAGAATTTCAACTGCTAGTGACTGGCTGGAACATGAATATCAGATACCTTTAAAGATTCCGCTTTTAAGTTTAAATATTCAAATGTGAAATTTTATTTTATAAAAAATAATGTTCCCAGATATTAGTGTAGCTTAAACCAACACTGGTTATAACGCTGACACCTGCTGTTTTTTGTGTTTTGTGATTGATATTGATATTTCTCCACATTTGAGAGACTGGAGGAATTCTAACGGGGTTCCAGATCAAGATGGACGCCGGCATGGCGACAGACTGCAGACGTGGGGTTCAGTCCCGGTCATTCGTGGTGATCCAGTACACTTGGATGTGGACAGAGTTGCGGCAGACCTAGCCAGCAAAATACCTCCCCGTATTTACAACTCCCTAATAGTCCCCTGCTGTAGTCGCTGAATATGGTTAGCAGTCAATGGGGGTGGTTGCCAGGTTGGTGTTTGGGGTGTGATTTATCCAGGGGATTTGGGTTCAGGTTCTCGCGCCCCCCCAGAGCCGCCGCCGCCGCCACCTCCTCCCTTGAGCCTCCTGACCAGCTTCTCACTGCTGCGGCGGAGCGAGGCGCGGAGTTTACTGAACGAGCCGCTACGCTTCAACGAGCCACAGCCGTCCTGCGGGAGAGAGAGATCATGTATTACACACACACACACACACACACACACAAACACAGAGATTCAGACTCATCTGTCTGTAACTTGATAGACGTGCTGTGAATGTAGCGGTCAGATAAGTCTGTATCGAACAGATTAATCTCTGATTTCTTAACTAAATTCCTTAAAATCGTCGACTGAATATTGAACAGGCTTCAGGTTAGACAGAACTGGGCGTGCGAGTAAGGGATGATCTTAATTGAGTGACACCCTCACCCCGTTCCATTCCAGGCTCACGCTGACCTCCTCTCCTCCGTGAAGGTCGTATTTCACCATCACCTCAGAGCCCAGACTCTCACTGCTGCACTGCTTCTGCATCGTGCCAGAATGACTGGACATCTCAGTAGGGACACTTCTCTTCTGTCCACACACACACACACACACACACACACACGCACGCAGGAAAAACATGAATCAAATTATGTATAAATCAAGGAGGTACATTTGACAGAAGAAGAATGAAAGCAAACATTTACACCAGGTGAGGCTGATTGGAATCAATGTATTTTGGTTGTGATGTGTCTTAATTCCTTTACAGATTTTTTTTCAATTACCTCAGTATTTAATTGGTAGTTGCAATTGTCTTGCAGCCAGGTCAGTGTTTATAGATCACAAGGGATTCCCTATGTATTGACAAAGTATTTTAATGTACCCAGAGGGGATAACCCTATCTTCCACTTGCCAAGTCTTTCTCTACCATTAGACCAAGATATCCTAGTGGTTAGAGGATACCAGTAAGCATGACAGCAGGTCGACCTCATCACTAGATCATGGCTCCAAACCCCCTGTGCTACATAATGTCAGACCCACTTGTTTAGGGGTGAAGGTGGCTGCCTCCTCCAGCGTCTCCGCTGCCTCCAGTTTCCCCTGCCGCCTGTAGAGGGCGCCCAAGTTCCTCAGGGTGCTGGTCATGGTGGCACTGTGGGCAGGGGACAGGGATTATTTTACATTCTATCCCAGGTTAACTCTGTGTTTTGGTTATAGTAGATCCTTCCCTCGCTAGTTAATTTAGAGGACTAGACGCTGGACTTACCTGTCTAGTTTGCAGGTTCTGTCCCAGCCATCTTGTCCTGTTACAGAAGGGGAATCCCTCTGTTTGCCCTGAATAGAACACATTCTAAATTGGTTAAAAGTTCCAATGGTGATTTCTTGTATTTCGTTTTTTATGTTTTTGTTGTCATTCTTTCTGCATCTACATATTGACAAGTCGTCCTTAACGTTTGTGGGGCACACAGGTATTTGGCCAAGCCAGAATGTTGGGATTTGATCCCAGAAACTGGGTGGTATGAGTTTGACAAACCTGCTCTTCCCTCTCCTCAGCCTGCATCCAGATAGACTTGGCCTCCCCTGGAAGGACAGACAGACAGACACACAGACAGGCAGACAGACACAGACATACAGATAAGCAGACACACAGACAGACAGACAGACAGACAGACAGACAGACAGGCAGACAGACAGATAGGCAGACACACAGACAGACAGACAGACAGACAAACAGACAGACAGGCAGACAGACAGGCAGACAGACAGACAGGCAGACAGACAGACAGACAGACAGACAGACAGACAGGCAGACAGACAGACAGACAGACAGGCAGACAGACACACAGACAGACAGGCAGACACACAGACAGACAGGCAGACAGAGGTATGTGACACAGGAATTTCCAGACAGATTCCAGACCAAACTGACTGGCAAGAACCGACTGCGAATGAATTTTATCTCTCATTTCTTCTAAACTGCATTCATAAGATTATGGTTAAGATTGTGTGTGTGTGTGTGTGTGTGTGTGTGTGTGTGTGTGTGTGTGTGTGTGTGTGTGTGTGTTTGTTTGAGTGCCCCCTCTTACCGTTTGTAGAATCCTGTATCTTCTCGTGGGCGTGAGTGAGAATCTCTTTGTAAAGAACCTCTGCTTGTTTGAACTTCCCCTGTTTCAAGTAACATGAGGCCTAAGAGGGGGGATGGATTAGAAGGTGCGTTTTAATACACAGAGCACAGCAGGATGTTCTCATGCCCCAGAAGGGGAACAGACCTTGAGGGGAACCTGGTTCTAATCAGGTGGGTTCCCATTCCAAGCTGTTCCGTCCCGTGAGCCCTCATCTGTTCCCGTTAACGCCGCAAACTCACCGGTCACGGAAGTGCAACACGCAACGCTGCGCTTCACCTCAGCTCCCGTGTTAAACGAACGCTGCTGTTCCTACCAGCGGGCGTGAATCGATTTTTCCGGAATTTTCTGTGCGTCCGCGTGCGCAATCTCATAGAAATACATTGGATATTTACAATATATTCATCATATAGCTACATATGTTTTTCAACCTACTATTATTATACAGTATAATCAAAGCACCAATATCATCTCCACATGCTTGCATCCCAACATCCAATCAGACGTCACAACACGCTGTTAATAAATCCTCTCTCGCCTCCCAGACGTCAGGAGCTAACGACTCTCACCCAGAAGACGTGGATGACATCAGACTGATCATTGAAGTGGGAAAACGAGGAGAGTTATATGATCTAACGGCTGAGTTTTAGAAACAACACACGGAGAGAAAGCCCGCTATCAGCTGTGCGCTCTGAACCAGCATCTGGTGGGTTCGGTTCCTCTCAAACCCGCCCGCTCAAACAGCGTCTGTCACGCTTGCGCGACCGGTGAGCTCGAGGCGTAACCGATCCGATACCTCGTCACCTCGGATCCGTAAAGGGGAGCGGATGAAAGGCGTAGGATAGGGAACAGCCGTCTGGAATGGAACGCGCCCCGGCTCTCTTACGAGGTTGTTCTTGGTCTTGGCCACGTTGGGGTCATCCGGGCCCAGTCTGGTCTGGTAGATGTCCAGGGCTCGTTGGTAGTGCTGCTCCACCTCCGTGTATTTGGCCTGGTTCTGGCACAGCAGGGCCAGGTTGTTGAGCTGCTTGGCCACATCAGGGTGGTCCAGGCCCAGCATCTGGATGGAGAGGAGACAGTGGCTTGGATTAGCACAAAGTACAATACACTGCTAGTTTTTTTTTTTGCACTATGTTTGTATTTTGCACTGTCCTGTCCTGTCCTGTCCTGTCCTGTCCTGTCCTGTCCTGTCCTGTCCTGTCCTGTCCTGCCCATCTTTACACTGCCCATCTTTACACTGCCCATCTTTACACTGCCCATCTTCACACTGCCCATCTTTGGTGTAGATATAGACAGAGTAGCCTAAGACGGCTCACAGTGGCCTATAATGACAGTATGAGGCTGCTGCTTAAAGCTCCTAGAAGCTGTAGCGCTAGTCATGTGTTTGTTAGTCTTGGTGTACCCACCTGCCCTGCTGTTCTACTAAATCTGATGTATAAATGTATGTGTAGAGTTTCTGAATCAGAACATGATTTCTGTAATAATCAACCCTAGACGCAGCTGTCAGGTTCACTTCCAGAATGTGGAGCCACTGGCGCTCATGTTTATACTGAATTTGTATTGAACTGAACTAATTTCCACTTAGTCTAGGTTTTTTCTTATTATTGTTTGTAGGCTATGTATTTTATTGTATGTATTTATTGTGCTATGGACCTCCCTGTGGGCTGTATCTGAAATAAAGTTTGAATTGAATTGAAGTATAATGACAATAAAATAATTGTGATTGTGGTTTCTGCATGTACACTGGCACCCGCATGTGTTTAATACATACGTGACCCCGTTAACACTGACACAAGCACACACGCAAACCCGAGCCCCACCTTCTCCCTGATCTCCAGCGCTCGTTTGCACAGTGGCTCCGCCTCCTTGTAGCGCCCGGTCTTTCCGTAGAGCACGGCCAGGTTGTTGAGCGTCGCTGCCACCTGAGGGGACAGGGGACAGGGGACAGGGACGGGGGCGTCACCAGAGGGGTCACTGACACAAACACAGCCTCCAGATCAGTGACTGAGTAAACAGCTGAGTCCACAGCAGCGGGGTCAGTGATGGACAGCGTCGTCATGAGAGGCGGAGTTACTGTAGACTCCGTTGGCAGGTTTGGGGTCTGTTTCATGCAACTGCTAATTAACTGTTTATTACCGTTAATGATTTTAGCCTTTTTAAGTATGTGACAATAACATTCGATGTGGAATGAGTTGCAAAAGGACCTGAAATTGCCAGGATTGATTACACTGGGTGAATTTAAATCCATTTTAAAAGACTCTTGGTCAGTGCAACTGTGTTTGATAACTTGCTCTACAACTGATTCTTGCTGTGAAAGTATGTCTCTCTGTATTGTCTGTTCTTATGTTTATTTTATTGCTGTAACTTTGTTTATGCCGCCTTCTTGGCCAGATCGCTCTTGAAAAAGAGAGTTTAATCTCAATGATGCCTATCTGGTAAATAAAAGATTTGATTGATTGAATAAAATTGAAACTTTCAATACATTTCAATCTGTGGCCTCACGTTTTGTCTATGAATTGCTTGGCTCCTCAGTTCAGGATACGACACACACACACACACACACACACACACACACACACACGCATACTGTACATGCCCCCCCCACCCCCCCAAAACCCCCTTACGGCGGGGTGGTCTCTTCCCAGGGTCCTCTCCCGGACGGACAGCGAGTCGTTGAGGAGGCTGGCCGCCTCGCTGTACTTGTTCTGGTCCCTGGAAGACAAGCAAGTGGGCGGGAGGCTTGGTTACCGTGGTGTCTCCATGGCAACCTCAAGGTCGGGGCTTCGGTTGCCAGACCATGGCTTTTTTCCCACCGACCCTGGGTACAGTATCTGCTGTGTGTGACAAGCTAATTATCACCGTAAAAACAATAAGTGACTGTCCATCAAGTCCATATTTTCCTTTAGGGTTCCATTACATTAGTCATTTAGATGCTTTCATCCAAAGCGACTTACAATAATTACATAACATTTGTTTTAAAGAGGTAGACCCCCTCAAAGAAGATAGCTTGTTAAATGTTTGTGGGCCTTAAATGCAGTCTAATGTAATGTATAAATCAAGCTTTATGCCAACTCGAAAACAATTGTGAGCTGTACACTCAACTTAATTACACAAGTTGTTGTGTTGGAATTTGAATTAAGGGTTTAGACATACAGATGGATCAAATATAGTTCTGAAAATCAACTTTAATTTTGGAGCAGATTGTACTTTGGACTAATAGTAGGCATGATTCTTATTCTGGATGAAATGCAGTGAGAATCAGCTGATTGGGTTTCCTAAATAAATCTAAAACGGTGTAGAAACAGACATTGAGGTTTGTTTGCACATGGCAGCCGTCCCGAGAAGGCGGGCCCCCTGTTCCTCTGAACTTCCTGCAATATAATGAGCCACTATGGTCAGATACCTGATCTGTTGGCAGACACTCCCTCCTTAAAGATTAGCAGGGTGACCTATTGTACTCTGTGGGAAAGCTTCCTCGTGGATCAGTCTTCAAAGGGTGGGGCTGTTTTAGAGGGTGGGGCTGTTTTAGAGGGCGGGGTTGTTTTGGAGGGCGGGGTTGTTTTAGAGGGCGGGGCTGTTTTAGAGGGTGGGGTTGTTTTTCATTCATATGAATTTATGATACATGTTGTAACTGTTTTTAACTAAGTGCACTGTACATTGTTTTGTTGTTCTATTTTGTTGTACACTCAGCAGCTCTGCAGATGAGGTGGCCTCACCTCAGAGCTCACCTGAGTATAAATAAAGGTTTGGATCAATTCAGCAGGGAAGCAGGATCAGGAAGTTAGTAAACTGCAGTAAATCCCATCTAGCAGCCTCACCTGTGCCACAGGTGGAATTACCAGTCTACCTTTGGACCAAAGAAGAATTCTCACAGGTCTACAGGTCAAGTAGCAGCTTGGCACCCAAGATATATTCCAAATAACCTCTGGCTCCAACATTTACACCACCCTGCCTAGTGGATGTCCAGCATGGTGGCTAACCTTACTAAACTCTCACCTACGGACCACTGCTTGAACAGTACCGTGGTTAATCTCGCCGGCCGCTCACCTGTAGACCAGTGCCAGGATGTTGAGCATGGTGGCGACGTCGGGGTGGTCGTGTCCGGAGGTCTTCTCCAGGTCTTCCAGGGCCTGCTTGCAGAGGGGCACGGCCACCTCGTAGCGCCCCTGAGACGCGTACTGGATCACCAGGTTGTGGAGCGTTCGCAGGCGGGCCGGTATCTCATAGCCTCCTTGTTGGGCGGCGGCCATTCCCGCACGGCAGCTACTCTGCTGGACTAAAGAGAACATGAGTTCCACGGGTGAACATGAATTACTCCCCTAGGGTCATTCTACATCACTCTGGAGGTCAAAACATGCTGACATGAAGTTTACCGATTGGGTATGATTGTTATGATGGCGAAAATAGTTGTTGTTGTTGTTGTAGCATTACCATAACGGCACCATCATTACTCTATTACTCATTTATATTAATTAACTTTAATACTCATATTAGCTCTGAATGGGAATATTTTAAAGGTACTGTCGGCCATTTTGATACTGCTGATGGTTTTAGATGATATTGAGATTCTTCATCTCGCTGTGCGTCCTGTGCTTACCCCCGTGCCCCTGGTCCTCTTCCTCGCTGGGGAAGAGCTCGTCCAGCGTCTCCTTGCTGGAGTCCTTTTCTTCCTGGTGTGTGGAGGATGAACACTATTGTTATTATCTCTGACTTGTTTAATGGCAGGTGATTCTGTTAACCTTGCTTACACAGTGATTAGCTTCCCTACAACCGTAAGACACCCCATAATGTTCAGTGAATATAAATCAAATCAAACTTTATTTATATAGCACATTTCATACACAGAGGCAACACAATGCGCTTTACAGAGAGCAATGGGAGGGTGGGCATAGGTCCCACCCCTACATATTCCAGTGAATATAAGTCAAGACTTACTGGTTGGTAATGACTATACAATTATATATAACTACAGTATTATTGTTTTATTAGCATACTGTTTTGCATGCCCTGAAACAGTTAAGACAAACGTTATGTTTCTGGACTGCTCCTGGAATGCTTTGGAGACAAACGGTTGGAGACACTGTGAAATCCTGTTCCAGGACGGCATCCATAACCAAGATGGATTGTTCTGGGAACCAAAAGTTGTTTGTTTGGCGCGTGTTCAGACATTCTATTGCACTGAACCCATCTCCAAAGAGTCCTCCTCTTAAGAACCTCTACCTTCTTCTGACTGTACTTTCAGTTCTAGTGGAGCATGGGCCTTTCTTCTGCCACCCAAACATCTAATGAAGTGATTATTTAACCTCTATTTGAGTGCACATGTTCTGACATTGACTGATCAGACAAAGGCAGTGTGCTGTTTACCATTCCTGACGAGCGTTAGCAGGTGTCACTGTGTGGCCTGGATGGTCAGTATTAGATCCGACCTCGCTTGCCCACGCTGGTTTGGATCTCTGGTCCTCTGACTCGCCGACGCATGAGCGCCCCTCATCAGCACCGCGTTACCCAGCTGCCCCGGCACTGAGAGGACAGCGACGCCATGGGGCGAGTGGGCAGGGTTTAGACACAAATTAAATAAAGGATGTCTGCACAGTATACTGCTGTCCCTGCTCTGTTCACCCCTCACACATGGTGTTTTACCCAGGAAGGGCTCTGATGGGATGACTACAGCACAGGGCAGCAGGATACTGGGAGGAGATTTCCTTTCTTTGACTTGAGTCTTTCTTTTTACACTATTTTTTTGGAGGGCTGGGCTTATACCTTTTTTTTCTTTTTTGATCTTTTTTATTGAAGATTTCTAGAGAATACAAAATACAGTGTATTTATACTGAGGAATGAGTTTAATCAGTTCAACTCGGTTATGCATTCCTTATAAATAATGTGTGAAATCAGTAGTTTGATTATCGGCCTGAGATAATGTACTAAGTTTGGACTTTTGGAGAGACTATCATCTTTATTGCAGCAGGCAAACTCAATAAAGAAACTAAAAAATAATAATTTTAATAGGTTTCTATGTTAAATAATTTCAATTATGTCTGTCAATTGATTAAAACAATTAAATATTGATCTTATTAATCACATTTAATCGCATATATCACTTTTTGCTGGGAAAAGCCGTCAAATGAAGATATTTCAATTAAAAGATATTACATAATTGTGGCAGACGAGTAAAGCACTGAATCGACATTACAAAAGGTGACTTTAGAAGTTAATATATTATTTAATTAAATTATTATTTGCAATATCTTGTTATGTGTAAGGCTGTCAATGGATCTGAGCAACATACAGTATTCAGCTTCAGCGTTCGTGGATTTTCAAAACTATTGTGCCTCTTGATGGAGGCTTCATTGGAGGACATCATTTGCAATGCTTCCATTAAGCCCTTGTCTTCTACCATACAGTAGCAATTGACCTGCTCCATAGCAATTGGTCAATTTGTCTGAGGTAGACTTAGCCTACTCATTCTGTGCTGCCTGCTCTCTGTAGCCTACGGGGTCCACTTGGCAAAATCGATTAATATAAAAAATATAATATATTCTTATTATTTTATTATTTAACAATGATTAATTTGCGTTAATTGAATTAATTTGTTAATATTTGCTTAATTAATTTATCTAATCAACATTAAATTGACAGCCATAATTTCCATGCATGTGCTACTATGTGACCCAAGAAGTGGATGAGAGCAGGTGGTGAGACGCACCGGCGACGCGAGGTCGGCGGCGGGGTCGTCGTCGTAGCGCCCGAGGCGGCTCATGAACTCCAGGTGCCTCCGCTCCTCCTCCAGCTGCGCCACGTTCTGCTCGCTCTCCTGGAGCCTCCGCTGGGCGCCCGCCAGCTCGTCACGCAGCCACTGGTTCTCCTGGACCAGGCGCCGCACCTGCGCCCGCAGCTTCTGACGCTCCGCCTCCACCGAGCTCAGGTGGGCCGACAGCGCCAGCAACACCTGGGGAGAGGGATCAGACCAAGGCAGGATTAGAGAGTTTAGATTAAACAAAGGCCAGATTAGAGAGTTTAGATTAAACAAAAGACAGATTAGAGCGTGTTCACTCTTAGGTGACTGTCTTCATGAGGGACAGAAATGTCATTTGTGTGAGTGTGTGTGGCTGACTACACATTGTGGTATCTTGAGCCTTCATCAGAAAACCAGCACTGTGGTTTGATATGGATATGAACATAATGTGAAAAAGTGGTAATTGATTTATTTTCTTTGGCTTTAAATTAATATACAAAACATTTCATCTCAAACAGTGTGAGAGAGAGAGAGAGAAAGAGAGAGAGAGAGAGAGAGAGAGAGAGAGAGGGAGAGAGAGAGAAAGAGAGAGAGAGAGAGAGAAAGAGAGAGAGAGAGAGAGGGAGAGAGAGAGAGAGAGACAAAGGATGAGAAAGAAGAAGATAAATAGACAAACTAGATGAAAAAGCATCCAGAGTGAGACTTGGGTAAACGGAGAGACGGGCTGAGCTGAGAGGAAGATACACATTCGATTGTCAGGAAAACAACAGGCAGGAAAGACAAAAACTAAGAAGTGGGACAGATTACACTAAGTAACCAAACCTAGTAAACATCCCTGAAAGATAGGCATCAAATAAAATAAAACAGTACATGCGAGTTAAAAGGAAGTCGTTGTGTGACGTCCACAACACTTCCCTGATACATTCTGGCGACTCTATGCTAATGGCGCATAGCCCAAGAAAGCTTGACCCCCACTGCAAAGAAACAGCATCCTTAACCTTTAACCTCAACCTCTGACCTTGGGTGGAGCCATTAGACAAAACAGGGGCCAATGTTTTGAAACAAAACACAAACCGACAAGCCCAGAACCTGACCTTGTCCACAAAAAAAAAGTGGTTTCAATTTCAATATCGTGCTTCGTGGGAGACCACAGAAATACAAACATCTGACCTGTGCTTCACTCAGCCCCAGCTCCAGGGTGTCCAGGGACCGCCGGACGGCCCTGGCCTTCTCCTCGGCCAGGGAGGAGTCCTTGTGACGGGGGTCCCCATCATAGAGGGGATCCTCCTCGTCCCCCTCTCCCCACGGACGGTGCCGGCCCCCGAGCAGGCCCCCTAGGAGGGAGTGGTGCTCCTGCCTCAGCGCCTCCAGCCCCTGGATCACCTGTCTGGTCTGACCCAGCATCTGGTCCTGGGAGAGCCGCTCAGGTAGGGCCGTCTGATTGGCCAGGGTTGGCACGTTCTCGTGCATGCTGGGAAGGGAGGAGAGGGAAAAGATGGCGGTAATAACGCGTTAAATTAAAGTGCTTTGATAAGTAGCCCATAAAAGCCCTTGATAAACAAGAGCTATTGTTATCATTAGGATGAACGCCTTTTATTTTGTAGATCTTAGTTTAACACCTTAATTAGTGTCTCATCGGGCGAGAAAGAGAGACTTTCAGGCAGTTAATAGTCTCTAAGCCGTCAAGCAAACAACTGCTTTGACACAAATTAATACTGGAATCCAAGGATTAACTGTCGGAGGTTGGACTACAAAGGCATAAGCCGTCGACAAGAACGAAACATAAACGCATTCGTCGACTTAAAACTTAGCTTCAAACTCAATCACACCATCCGAGACTCGCCCCGGTTTGGTTCTCGGCTAAAATGAGATATTGGCTGTACCGCCATGACCTCCTGCAGAGGGTCGCCGGCTAAACCCAAGGAATGCTTTTGTGAATGGCGTCGTGGACGGGAGACACAACAATGAACTGACCCACACATTATACTGCCCCCCCCCCCCCCCCCCCCCCGACACCACCCCACCCCCTCCTCGTTCTGATTTGGGGGCACAATTTGCCATAATAGGGGGATGATGGTCGAGGAGAGGGGTGCTGAAACAGACTATTCCATTGGAGGAGGGGAGTGTTGTAGGCATGTCTGACTGTGTCTGATAGTATTTTACTATCATCATCACTATCACCATCACTATTAAAATGAATACTCTTGATAGAATTGTCAAGATAAAGCTGTGGAAGTTAAACTAATCGTATGCTTGCTTCATTAAAGATGGCATTGCTCTTGCTTGCTTTTAAATAAAGTATTGATTTTGACTATGGTTGTATAGCAGTCAGGAATGAGTTGTGTACAGTACAGTGTGTGTCCCAGCTACTGTCTCGGTCTTGGCAGGGGCGCTGTGGTCTGTGTGAAGGACTGCTTGTTTTTGTTTTGTCTTCTGGAGAAACCAAAACAAGACAAGCTTGTCTCCTGATTTGTTGATTCCTATTATACCAATCATGAACCAAGGTTTTGATTTGGTCTGACTCTTTCACTCTCTCTCCATGCACGTGAAATAAATATATGGAAATACTGATGGTCTGTATCAGGTCAAGTTCTCCTTATTGATTATTAAGGACAGTTGGATTCATTTCTTTAATGATTTCAATATTGGATTATTAATGTATTCCACATATCCTAGACGACACCTAACATCCTTGGAATTTGAGAAATCCCTGGGGCGGCTGTAGCTCAGTTGGTAGAGCGGGTCGTCCAATGATCGTAGGGTCGGCGGTTCGAATCCCCCCTATCCACATATCGAAGTGTCCATGAGCAAGACCCTGAACCCCAAATTGCTCCCAATGAGCAGGTTAGCACCTTGCATGGCAGCTGCCGCCACTGGTGTGTGAATGGGTGAATGGGTGGCCATTGTAAAGCCCTTTAGATAAAAGCGCTATAAGTGCATTCCATTTACCATTGATATACATATGCATTATTTTTTTTAAATATACCACGTGATAACATAGCTAGTTGAAAATAATTTACAGTAGGCCTACAATTTATAGTTATTGTGACATCACACGCCTACACTATGCTGGCTGCTGGCAGGAATGTTAGCGGAAGAGGACAGTGAGGTAATAGATAACATTGTCTTCTCTATCACTAGGTTATTAGTCACCAGGGACAAAGACTACCATGCCAACAGTTACTAGGACAGCTGGACGAACGGCCTCTTGAATGGCTGGGAGAGAGGCTGTAGGTTTGATGCTCAGTGGAGGGTTACTAGATACAATGGACGACTCATGTTAATAGTCTGGAAACCTTCTAGTGAAAAGTATGTCCATAAAACACAAAATATGGACAAATATATTTTACATTGCTGTAATCATTGGTAACAAAACCCTTAAGTCACTCACATAACTGGAATCATATTCCTCCCACACCATAAAATAGATCTGCCCACTTCATTTCCCTTTACTTAGTCTAGGGAAGAGAAGTCTTTCATAATATTATCATTCACAACTCACCCAATGGCGCACTTTTTGGCAACCGATTTTTTGGTTCACATCCAGCACCAAAACCATAAAGGAGGCTTATCCAATTTGTAGTTCTAAAACTCACCATGCACCATATGGTTCCACTAGACTTCCAAAGAGAGAGACACAAAGCCTGTGTCATCTGAGATTGAACCAGCCGAACATCGTCGCTCTTTGGTGGCTATGTTGGCACTTGGCCCCTATGCACCCTAACCTTGGCCATTAAAAGCTGTGAAGCAAATAATAATAATAATAATAGAAAATGGCATTGGGCCAGCATCCCTGGGGACACTTTCTACTGTATCCACGCCACCCCCAGCAGCAATGCACTGTTCTTCATTTTGCATGGATTTGTGACATCCCTGTGACCAGGCAACAGCAGCCTATGGCATGTGACAGAACTGGAAAGACCAGCATATGGGTTAGGTAAAGCCCCCTTTTAAAGTCACTTTAAAATGGTGACAGTTGACTTAGCAAGCCTGTGAGGACACTGACCATGGCGTCCATTTCAATCTATCAAGAGCAGCTTTCTGATATTCTGTACAGAATATGATGAAAGCGATGTTTATTACATTTCCAATGTGATATTTCATTCAGATGAACAAGACTGTCATGCATAATGTGGTTAAAATGTGCTGTATAAATAAACTTGCCTTGCCTTGCCTAAAAGGCACCCATTATAGACAGAAGTGACTTTCTACTAACCTCTTCATTACATCTCAAAATTATTCCATTTTAAAATAATATTTCACACAAAAATATGATAAATTCATACCACGCAAGACAGCAGGTCATACTGGGCAGCCCACCTGTTGACTCAAGATGTTACCATCCCAGGTCCATGAATGTATAGTGCGGATCACCACACACCCTGCAATGATTCAGGTCGACTTTCTATTGCCAAAAGTTGAGAGATATTCGCTGCTTACCCTGCCCCCCGAGAAGAGGGAGAATTCCAGGAGAATTCCAAGGAAACAGATGATTCACACATGCTCTTTAGAATACTAAAAGCCAGTGGGATCTCTATACTGTAAGACTGACTATAGGCTACTGTGAAGGAATACGCCATAGCACTTAAGCTTGCAAAGAAACTAAGCTACTTGTTATTAGTGAATTAATTTAGGTTAGTCTGTACTGTAAAACTAGAGTGCTATCACCTGTTAACGTATGAAGTTAACATAGCTTACATAAAATCAAAGCTTTAGAAGTTCTGCCAATTCCCTAACCGGCCTATATATCCCAGTAACTACTGTGTTCCAGCAATCTCACTATCAAATGTAAATGTTTTTTTAAGTATGCTTCATTTCAGACATGGACATCTATAGCAGAAACATCGGGTATTAATTCCCAATGGCGGCCGTCACTATAAGATCTAAATACCTACATATGTGGACGGACTTCAGATTGGATAAATTCAATTTACCTTGTGACGTAATTATCTCCGTCGACTAAAGTTAAAACCATTAAGACATTATTCACAGGAGTCTCTTGTGCTGTACGCTCCGGTTAACTAGAATATTTCACTTTAGCCAGCCGGTGCCCCGCGGTCTGATTGAGCTTTAATATTTAACCCCGCCCTTTTAGCAAGGCTAGACCGGTCACCGTAAATCTAAACTTCTGGAATTATAGCCAACTACGACTAATTAATCCAGTTGTAGCATTAATTGAATGAATGCATCAAACTTGAACTGACATAATTGACTGAACTATTTCCATTGCTTTTAATATAAATACAAACCAGTTCTCTCTTCACTGTTCTCACATTTGAATAGTGAACACTGCTTTTGACAAGAAGAATGAGAACTAAGGCAATATAAGTAGCATAAATAAACACATTTCAGTTGATTGGGAACTATTTTAGACAATGTAGACAAAGTGCAATAGATAGCATATAGCCGATAGGCCAACATCGCCATCTGTTGAGTTCAATGAGACATGCAACTCAGACACTGCGCTCATTGCGTAATTTCAAAGGAGAATGCCCCAGATGATGCACGTACGCTGATTCCGCCCTCTGTCTGGACCGCCTGGAAGATACATCGTCATCCTGTTCCAATTCCAACGTTCTAAACTTTAGAATCTAAAGAAATGAGACGTTGTCATCTTCTGCAGAAAGGTAGGCATCTCATTATTGCTGTCTTGATCTTGCGTGCTGTTTTGTAGTTTTTTAGACCCTTATCGTGCAAGGGATGAGTGTTTGTTTTTGTTTACGTCTTGTATGCTAATATTGCCACCATTTCTGAATGATGCGTAAACTGTGGCGTCGGTGTGCCCCCAGCTGGCATTTCAACGTTGATTCATGGGTGATTCAACGTCATGTGATACGTGAATCAACGTTGGATTAGGTTTTGATTTTGAAAGGTGAATTAACGTTGATATCGTGACGTTGTTCCAACATCTTACTCTTCAACATGGGTGAATTAAGGTCTACAATCACTGTTAAATATGTGTTGAATTTGAAAGGTGAATCAACTTTGAAATCCCAACTTTGGTTCAACGGCTTACATGGGTAAATTAAGTTCTTTGAGTCAACTTTGCATCACTGTTGAAATTGCAACTTTGTTTCAACTTATTACTTTTCAATCATGTAGCCACGGAGAACAAAGGCGTGAACTTTTCACAATTTTATTTTACATTAGAATCAAGATGCATATGTAGGACTACAGTTAATGGGGTTGCAACAATGACAACTGTGCAAATAGCAACAACATCAATCCAACAATAATGTGAAAAAATAAGTGTTTATGGCACTGGCATGCACACACACAAACACACATTTTGTGACATCCAAACATGACATTTTGTGACATACAGCAATGCTACAGAAAAGGGCATTAACAGTCAATCTGCCAGATGGTAACGTACAGCTTTTGCTTTCTAAACAACCTCTGCAGCACACGACCCAGGATGTAGCCTGTTAAAACACAAAAGCAAAACCAACTCAGCTAGCAAGCTAAACAATATAGTAACCTTACAATCTACAAGTAGCGGGGAACAATGGAATGACTGGCACATTTCTCAGCTTGTATATATGTAGATACTAGCTTCGTCCAGCTTGTGCGAGACAAACACACGATGCACCCAATTCCATATGCACCGCACCCAAATTTCTAAAGAAACTACGGTGTCTATAATAGGACATCCTCAAATGTCCACGAAAGGAAATTCGAATCTCATTCTTTGTGTAAGCGCAAAATAAGGATTTTTTGACCAATACAATTAATTTATTGCAAAGATATAAAGCAAAACCTTTGTTGGGCCACTTTTTACCCATATTGTGCATTAAAGGGCTATAAGGCAGGTTGAAGACCTCATGTTGACCTTGTTGTACCTCAACGTACAGATCTTCAACAGAATTTCAACGTTGATTTATAAGTATTTTATCAACCTTTTTCAACCATTGAGCATTAAATATTGTTTCAAGGTTGAAAAGATGACTGACATTAATCCAACTATATTTCAACGTTGAAGGTCGGTCGTGTGCCAGCTGGGCCATTTCTTCATGACAAGTGACATTTAATATTGATGGACCATGTCAAAAGCACAGTCATCTTATTTTGCATGTTACTGAAACCTTAAACACATGATCTAAAATATACCTAAAATAAGATGGCATATGGCGTGCACAATTAATTTCCAGTGGTTTATCCGTACCTGGAAAGCACATTTCTTCAATCAAAGGTTTACTAAAAACACTCACTCACTCACTCACTCACTCACTCACTCACTCACTCACTCACTCACTCACTCACTCACTCACTCACTCACTCACTCACTCACTCACTCACTCACTCACTCACTCACTCACTCACTCACAGAATGCTTATTACCAAGTGGTCCTTCAATTAACAATGGGGTCCCCGAAATGCAGTACAATGACACATGTAATAGACCACCTTTCACCTTTCCTCCCATCTGTCAATATAACCCCAATCAGGATTTTTTCTAGCAGTCAACAACGACTTAAAGGGTACACTTGTACTTTGTCTCTCCAAACAGTGTGACGTCATCTGGCCTGCCGAGGGCTCAGAGTGCGTGGAATTTAGGAAGAGACAGAAGAGAGAGAAAAAACGGTAAGTAATGATTATATCAGTACATTTGACCTGATAGGCCTCATGCATTCATTCTCCAGTAGTCTGAGCTACATTCAGAACTCCCTCTGTATCATGTGCACTGCTAATAGAGGGATTGAAATGGCTTGGGAAATGAAAATAGGCCAATGGTGTGTGTCCAAATAAAATAATTATGTAATACAAGGTACCAGACAAATTGCCATAGTAATTACTTTGCTTGTTTTACTTATTTTATGTTTTTGTTCATATGGCTGATACTCTCACAAGTACATACTGTAAACTGCTGGCCTACATGTGAAGTGGCGACATCTCAACCTCCATCCAATCATATTACATTCATATTTCTGCAATGTAATTATGGCCTTGTGGATTTCTTATTGATGCTTAGCTGTTAATAACCACCCAATGGTAGTGTAGGGCAAATAAGTGAATGCGCAATGATTAATGGGATTGTCCAATGTCCACCTTTTGTGGATGGAAATGTTAATGAACCCTCTGTCAAGGAGTTTGATTCATTGCATTATGTCTCAGTCGTTTCAGGAGAGAACCAGACACTGCGCAATGGCCGCCCAACTCCTCCTCTTCCTGGCGTGCGTGCCGTTCCTGGTCATGGCGCAGGAACCCTCCGCGGGCGAAATCGAACACCTCAGCTCCAGGAACACCGACTTCGCCATCCAGCTGTACCGCGCCGTCGCCAGCACCACCGACGGCAACATCCTGCTGTCCCCCATCACCGTGTCACAGACCCTGGCTGCACTGGCGGGCGGCGCCGAGGGACCCACGCTCAGTCAGCTCCGGGAAGGACTCTGCTTCCAGTCTCTGGCCCCCGGGAGGATCCCTGGTGGGTTTTCACCCGTTTCTTCTTAATGTCTTGACTGTGTTCCTGGCTCAACTATTGAAATGGTGGCATCTGCCCCAGAGAACAGAGGCATGGGTGCAAAACCGGAGGCCTCCTTCAGATGTGAGACTGCTTTACCTTAAATTGCCATATGGTATAATATATTGACAACAGTAATTTACTAAAACAAATGGGGTTGGTAAAACACAAAAAGAAAATAGCTGATCATTTTCAACAATAGATGACTACCATGCACTCTCCTGTTAGTCATGTCTCTCTTATGAAGTATCTAGCCCATGTTTACTGCTCTGTATATGTTCTTAGCCAATAGACAAACATTTTCCAAGAGCTTGCTCGATCGTCTCGTTGAGAGAGGTCACAGAATAATTTTTTCAGCTCACTTTTCTGGCCCCCGGGTGAAACTGATTTTTTTTCTTCCCTCTGGAATATGTAGGGGTGGGACCTATGCCCACCCTCCCTCCTATTGCTCTCTGTAAAGCGCATTGTGTTGCCTCTGTGTTTGAAATGCGCTTTACAAATAAAGTTTGTTTTGATTTGACTAAGATGCCTCTTTTTTCTTCTTTTTGTTTTTAGATCTCTTTGAGAAACTGTGGAGGATCATCAACCAGAGTGGCGTTCTGTCCCAGGCCATCAGCATCGTCGCCGGCCAGCAGTTCAACATCTCCGCAGAGTTCAAGGGCCAGGTCGAGAACAAGTACAGCGCAAACATCCAAAGCCTGGACTTCGCCAACCCGCAGGCCGCCAAGGAAGCCATCAACGAACTCGCCCTGAGGCTCACGGCCAATCAGGTGAAGGACGTGGTCGGCGACATCGCCACTCAGACCCAGATGATGCTCGTCAACGCAGCATTCTTTCAAGGTGAGGAGGACGCCTCAGGCTCAGTCTGGAGAATTTGCTTTTGTGTAATTACTGTACATTATAAAAGTGAGATGTTTTTGGGGCTTCAGTCACTTTTCAGACACTTAAAACATGAATATAAACAGTAAACAATCCATTCAAATGTTATTTCACCAGGTACGTTTACCCTGGGCTTCAACGCCAGCGTGACCCAAGACGAGCGCTTCTACGTGGATAAATACCACATCGTCCAGGTCCCTATGATGTTCCGCTCCGACAAATACCACCTGGCTTACGACCGCTCGCTCAAACTGGGCGTCCTGAAGCTGCCCATGTTAGGCGACATCGCCATGCTCGCCCTTCTGCCCGACGAAGACGTGGACGTCACCTTTGTGGAGGAGCAGATCAACGTGTGGGGCTTCCAGGCCTGGCTGAGGCAGCTCAAGAGGACGTAGGTGGATTCATGACCTCGGATTCAAACCCGGGTCAAGTACAAACATATCCACTTCCTGGAAATGTTTGAATGGATTTGAGGTGCACGTTTGTATCTTGGGAGTTAGCACTTCTTGGACTGTTCCATTGGTTGTCTTTGTACTGGGTAACCTAAATCAAGTGCACTCCAGTTGTATTTGACCCGGGTCTGAATTTTATCGCATTCATCTCCGTTCATTTGGTTGTGTTGTGACTCACATTCTCTAAAGGCTGCAATACACTTGCTGTTTAACAATGCGTATGCGTAGACAAGCACGTATTTTGCAGCGCGTTAATTTCCGATGACCTGCAGTCAACCGCCGCCAAAGGAACACAGGACACGCGTGTTAGCCATGTTAGCCGTGGACACGTAGTTAAAATCAAAGTCTTTTTTTTTTTTTTTTATACCTTTATTTAACCAAGTTAAAGTCGCACAGAAATGAAAAAAGCATTCTGTCCCATTTTGATTCACATAATTGGTGATGGTGTGTACCTATTCAACGATGTATGCCCAAAAAATAACAAAATTCTACTTTTATTGTAATCTTATATCAAAGTATATCATTTCTTACTTCCTGGAAAACGGTAGGTCACGTGCAATAACGACACCAGGTGCCTTAGATTTTAGGCCAATAATCTCACGACATCCACCCATCAATCAAGGCTATCCTTCGATCGAATCTGTCTAAAGTTCTTAAAACCCGTCCACTTGTCAATGTTCCAATCAAATTCCTATAAACGCATGTCCCACCCTCATAGCTTGTTTGTGTCGGAAATACGTCAAACTACGGAAGTTAGATGATCTCAAACGTCCGTTTCTGTGCGACTTTAAAGACTCATTAAGATTAAAATCTCTTTTTACAAGAGAATCCTGGCCAAGAAAGGCAGCAAGTTTCCTGAAAACAAGACATAAAGGTTACGATACACAACTAAATAAAGGTTACGATACACAATGACAACAAAAAACAACAACAACTGCAACAACAATGACAACAAATGTTAACAACACTAGCTCAAAGTGCAAAAATCAGTAATAGTTCATAGTATGACGATCAGTTCAAACAATTACACCTACCAATAGATTCAGTTTCTATAGCCTTTACAGCACTTTTGAATTCATTCAGAGTGATTCTGTCCTGTAGAATCAGTGTTGCATCATATCTATCATGGGCTCAACAATACCCTGGACGGTGTGATATACAACACCTGAATTATATGTAACTCTATTTCCTTTAACATTTTTTGTCACAATGCAACTTTCAACTTGAGGTTATAATTGCTCATTGACAGTGATGTCACATCCTGCCCTTACAGGAAGCTGGAGGTGCAGCTGCCTCGGTTCAGACTGGAGCAGTCATATTCCCTGCAGAAGGTCCTTCCAGGCCTGGGTATCACTGAGCTCTTCCAGGACACCGCTGACCTGTCCGGCGTCGTGGGAGATAAAGGCATCAAGCTGTCTGAGGTGAGTGTGTGTGTGTGTGAGAGAGAGAGAGAGTGTGTGTGTGTTATCTGCCAGTGTCCTTTTCTTAGTATATTGCATTCAGCGTGTATCTATGTCTCCATTAATGTGCCCATCTCCAGGTGTGTATCTGTTGACCTGTGGTCACTTCCTCTAACTCAAGAGTTAATGATTGAGTAGTTGAAAGAGTGATAAGTGGTGGAAGATTTAGAGGAGACTGAGTTGAAATGCGAGCTGTGTCTGTGTCGTCAGGCGTCTTTCACATGGAGTATTGCATGTCCACCTGTGGTTTCTTCATACTGTTCGGGGTAATTGTCGCAGTGAAACCGAAGACGTCTTGCTGAGGAAAAACTGGATTTGTTCACATCTCCTGGTTCCTTGGACACTGTTCAAATCTTAATAGGTGCATAAATGTAATGAGCATCACAGCTAATACACTCAGCTGAGTAGTTGACCTGCTGCTCAATACCACTGTGTAGAATGAATGAAACGCAAGACAAATTGTAAGGGGAGAAAATGTAATTATAATTACTTATGTTATTATTAAATACAAGCAAGTGAATACGGCCAACTGTGAACAATTCACATTATAGTTTATAGGTCTTTTATTTGTATTGCAGCATCTGCTGTTCTTACAGGCCTAGTTCTGAGAGACCTCAGTCTCAGTTTGAAAATGAAAGAGTCCTTCAGAAACATCCAAGGCCCCAGTACAGTGGGATCAGAGGTCACCTCCTACAGTGAATATACTAGATCTCTAGGGGTGGTCGTTAGGTCATTAGCTGACCACTCACCACCACTAGGAGGAGCAATATTAGTGTTGCTTCCCTTAGTGTAATGGGGTTGTGGAGGATATGACATTGATAACATCTGACATCTTGAATCATGTGACATCTTGATGGATGTAACTGTCACTGCCGAAATAAATGTAGCAGGTCCTTTAATGATGAGATAGTGATAGTGCTATGAGCAGTACCCTTTGAAGGCCTTCTTTTCACTTATTTGTTGTATAATTATTGGTGTATTGAGGTACTTCCTGTGTTACTGTACGCACCACTAAAACAAGCTGTCTGCTAAGACGACTGTTTATTTGACCAAATTGTAGCCTTCATCTTTCACTAGTCCACGTTCAACCTGCCTAACCAGACACTGTGGTTGTAGTTTGTGCACAAGGCGGGCCTCACCGTGGACGAGACGAGCAGCGGAGCGGGGGGAACGTCGAACATCTTCACCAGCCCTCCTCCTCGGCTCACATTCAACCGACCCTTCCTCTTCATCATCTACCAACAGACGACCACCTGCGTTCTGCTCATGGGCAGGGTGGTCGACCCCACCAAGATGTGACCGCTGCACGCGCCGTGATTCAGGGTGGTCGACCCCACCAAGATGTGACCTTGTACTGTGTATTGTATTGTGATGTAGCCTACACAATGGCATACTTGCCCATAGAGATCTCTATGGGCATACAGTATACAAAGAGAGATCCATCGTGTACATAGCTATGACATGAGCATTGAGCACTAGTATCTCAAGAGTGCAGTCTGTCAAAATCTTTACAGTATATGGACCGTTTTATATGACATAAACATAAATAACCTTATAACAGGGTTTAGAATGCTAAATACCAAACTACTCTTTTAAGAATGCAGGTCAACAGAGAGATTATGCACTGATTGTAGGTGTACAGTATTCTACAAAGTTATCTACCTAAGTTTATCCTCATCAACTCATTTAGAATGTTGACAAGGCAGGCTGGGCTCAACATTCCGGAACCCTCAGGCAGGCTGTGCACCGAGGATTCCGGAATCTTTAGGCAGTAAATGAGTTTAAAACCAGACATATATTCAGTACAGCTTTTATTGATTGGGTGTTGAGGCGTGGTGTTGGTGGTTCACTCAGGTGTTAAACAACACCCGGCACAATCTCATTGGTGGATTTCACGAGTAGGAGCACCTTGCATGGCAGCTGCTGCCATTAATGGGTGAATGAGAGGCCGTTGTAAAGCCCTTTAGATGAAAGCGCTATAAGTGCCTTCCATTTACCATTAATATACATATGCATTATTAAAAAAAATTACCACGTGATACATAGCTGGTTGAAAATAATTTGCAGTACAATTTATAGTTGTTGTGACATCACACGCCTACACTATGCTGGCTGCTGGCAGGAATGTTAGCGGAAGAGGACAGTGAGGTAATAGATAACATTGTCTTCTCTGTCACTAGGTTATTAGTCACCAGGGACAAAGACTACCATGCCAACAGTTACTAGGACAGCTGGACGAACGGCCTCTTGAATGGCTGGGAGAGAGGCTGCAGGTTTGATGCTCAGTGGAGGGTTTCTAGATACAATGGACGACTCATGTTAATAGTCTGGAAACCTTCTAGTGAAAAGTATGTCCATAAAACACAAAATATGGACAATTATATTTTAAATTGCTGTAATCATTGGTAACAAAACCCTTGAGTCACTCACATAACTGGAATCATATTCCTCCCGCACCATGAAATAGACAGTGCTTCCTGAATGTTTTCAGTGATAAATTTCAGTGATAAATTCATACCACGCAAGACAGCAGGTCATACTGGGCAGCCCACCTGTTGACTCAAGATGTTACCATCCCAGGTCCACTGAATGTATAGTGCGGATCACCACACACACTGCAATGATTCAGGTCGACCTTCTATTGCCAAAAGTTGAGAGATATTCGCTGCTTACCCTGCCCCCCGAGAAGAGGGAGAATTCCAGGAGAATTCCAAGGAAACAGATGATTCACACATGCTCTTTAGAATACTAAAAGCCAGTGGGATGTCTATACTGTAAGACTGTGGACTATACTGTGAAGGAATACGCGATAGCACAGCTTGGAAAGAAACTAAGCTACTTGTTATTAGTGAATTAATTTAGACTAGTCTGTAAAACTAGAGTGCTATCACCTGTTAACGTATGAAGTTAACATAGCTTACATAAAATCAAAGCTTTAGAAGTTCTGCCAATTCCCTATCCGGCCTATATATATCCCACTAACTACTGTGTTCCAGCAATAAATCTAAACTTCTGGAATTCGCCAACTACGACTAATTAATCCAGTTGTAGCATTAATTGAATGAATGCATCAGACTTGGACTGACATAATTGACTGAACTATTTTCATTGCTTTTAATATAAATACAAACCAGGTCTCTCTTCACTATTCTCACATTTGAATAGTGAACACTGCTTTTGACAAGAAGAATGAGAACTAAGGCAATAGAAGTAGCATAAATAAACACATTTCAGTTGATTGGGAACTATTTTAGACAATGTAGACAAAGTGCAATAGATAGCATATAGCTGATAGGCCAACATCGCCATCTGTTGAGTTCAATGAGACATGCAACTCAGACACTGCGCTCATTGCGTAATTTCAAAGGAGAATGCCCCAGATGATGCACGTACGCTGATTCCGCCCTCTGTCTGGACCGCCTGGAAGATACATCGTCATCCTGTTCCAATTCCAACGTTCTAAAGAAATGAGACGTTGTCATCTTCTGCAGAAAGGTGGGCATCTCATTATTGCTGTCTTGATCTTGCGTGTTTTGTAGTTTTATAGACCCTTATCGTGCAAGGGATGAGTGTTTGTTTTTGTTTACGTATTAATTGTAGGCTAATATTGCCACCATTTCTGAATGATGCGTAGGCTGTGGTGTTGGTGGGCCATTTCTTCATGAGAAGTGGCATTTAATATTGACGGACAATGTCAAATACACAGTCATCTTTGCATGTTACTGACACCTTAAACGCATGATCTCAAGTATACCTAAAAGAAGATGGCATATGGCGTGCACAATTAATTTCCAGTGTTTATCCGTACCTGGAAAGCACATATTTCTTCGATCAAAGTGTAATGTTTCTTTCTTGCAACAAAGAAGCTTGGGTTCTGGTGCAATACTTCCAGTTTATTGTGACACTGGGCCATTTATGGATCCTATCGGCTTCATGGCTGCATGTCTAGTGCATGTTTTAGTCTCAAAAACACTCACTCACTCAGGGTTTGAGAAATCATAGTGTAGTCCTTTCCACAATCTCATTTTGAGAACATACATTTTATCAGCATTGACACCATATGAAATAGCAGTTCTTGAATGTTGCAAGTAGGTATTGTAGGCCTATATGGTTTACAAAATAACATAAATTACATTAAAAATCAGCAGGGGGCAACGAATGAAAGCGTTACAGAATGATTACCAAGTGGTCCCCGAAATGCAGTACAATGACACATATAGACCACCTTTCACCTTTCCTCCCATCTGTCAATATAACCCCAATCAGGATTTTTTCTAGCAGTCAACAACGACTTAAAGGGTACACTTGTACTTTGTCTCTCCAAACAGTGTGACGTCATCTGGCCTGCCGAGGGCTCAGAGTACGTGCGATTTAGGAAGAGACAGGAGAGAGAAAAAAACGGTAAGTAATGATTATATCAGTACATTTGACCTGATAGGCCTCATGCATTCATTCTCCAGTAGTCTGAGCTACATTCAGAACTCCCTCTGTATCATGTGCACTGCTAATAGAGGGATTGAAATGGCTTGGGAAATGAAAATAGGCCAATGGTGTGTGTCCAAATAAAATAATTATGTAACACAAGGTACCAGACAAATTGCCATAGTAATTAATTTGCTTGTATTACTTATTTTATGTTTTTGTTCATATGGCTGATACTCAAGAGAACCAAACACTGCGCAATGGCCGCCCAAAACCTCCTCTTCCTGGCGTGTGTGCCGTTCCTGGTCATGGCGCAGGAACCCTCAGCGGGCGAAATCGAATTCCTCAGCTCCAGGAACGGCGACTTCGCCACCCGGCTGTACCGTGCCGTCGCCAGCACCACCGACGTCAACATCCTGCTGTCCCCCATCACCGTGTCGCAGAGCTTGGCTGCTTTTGCGGGCGGCGCCGAGGGACCCACGCTCACGCAGCTCCTGGAAGGACTCTCCCTCCAGTCTCTGGACCCCGAGAGGATCCCGGGTGGGTTTTCACCTGTTTCTTCTTAATGTCTTGACTGTGATCCTGGCTCAACTAAACGAAATGGCCCGAGAACAGAGGCATGGGTGCAAAACCGGAGGCCTCCTTCAGATGTGAGACTGCTTTACCTTAAATTGCCATATGGTATAATATATTGACAA
Organism: Borostomias antarcticus; assembly: GCF_949987555.1. NCBI lineage: Eukaryota > Metazoa > Chordata > Actinopteri > Stomiiformes > Stomiidae > Borostomias > Borostomias antarcticus. The sequence goes on along the minus strand of NC_140239.1, from coordinate 29,450,600 downwards.
CAGTAATTTACTAAAACAAATGGGGTTGGTAAAACACAAAAAGAAAATAGCTGATCGTTTTCAACAATAGATGACTACTATGCACTCTCCTGTTAGTCATGTCTCTCTTATGAAGTATCTAGCCCATGTTTACTGCTCTGTATATGTTCTTAGCCAATAGACAAACATTTTCCAGGAGCTTGCTCGATCGTCTCGTTGAGAGAGGTCAGCGAAGAATTTTTTCAGCTCACTCTTCTGGCCCCCGGGTGAAACTGATTTTTTTTTTCTTCCCTCTGGAATATGTAGGGGTGGGACCTATGCCCACCCTCCCTCCCATTGCTCTCTGTAAAGTGCATTGTGTTGCCTCTGTGTATGAAATGCGCTTTACAAATAAAGTTTGATTTGATTTGACTAAGATGCCTCTTTTTTCTTCTTTTTGTTTTTAGATCTCTTTGAGAAACTGTGGAGGATCATCAACCAGAGTGGCGTTCTGTCCCAGGCCATCAGCATCGTCGCCGGCCAGCAGTTCAACATCCCCGCAGAGTTCAAGGGCCGGGTTGAGAACAAGTACAGCGCAAACATCCAAAGCCTGGACTTCGCCAACCCGCAGGCCGCCGAGGAAGCCATCAACGAACTCGCCCTGAGGCTCACGGCCAATCAGGTGAAGGACGTGGTCGGCGCCATCGCCACTGAGACCCAGATGATGCTCGTCAACGCAGCATTCTTTCAAGGTGAGGAGGACGCCTCAGGCTCAGTCTGGAGAATTAGCTTTTTTTGTGTTTTTTTACATAGCGTTTTATAATGTGTAATTACTGTACATTATAAAAGTGAGATGTTTTTGGGGCTTCAGTCACTTTTCAGACACTTAAAACATAAATATAAACAGTAAACAATCCATTCAAATGTTGTTATATCACCAGGTACGTTTACCCTGGGCTTCAACGCCAGCGTGACCCAAGACGAGCGCTTCTACGTGGACAAATACCACATCGTCCAGGTCCCCATGATGTTCCGCTCCGACAAATACCACCTGGCTTACGACCGCTCGCTCAAACTGGGCGTCCTGAAGCTGCCCATGTTAGGCGACGTCGCCATGCTCGCCCTTCTGCCCGACGAAGACGTGGACGTCAACTTTGTGGAGGAGGAGATCACCGTGGAGCGCTTCCAGGGCTGGCTGAAGCAGCTCAAGAGGACGTAGGTGGATTCATGACCTCGGATTCAGACCCGGGTCAAGTACAAACATATCCACTTCCTGGAAATGTTTGAATGGATTTGAGGTGCATGTTTGTATCTTGGGAGTTAGCACTTCTTGGACTGTTCCATTGGTTGTCTTTGTACTGGGTAACCTAAATCAAGTGCACTCCAGTTGTATTTGACCCAGGTCTGAATTTTATCGCATTTATCTCTGTTCATGTAGTTGTGTTGTGACTCACATTCTCTAAAGCCTGCAATATTTTTCCTGATAACAAGACATAAAGGTTACGATACACATCTAAACAAAGGTTACCATACACAATGACAACAAAAAACAACAATAACAACCGCAACAACAATGACAACAAATGTTAACAAGACTAGCTCAAAGTGCAAAAATGAGTAATAGTTCATAGTATGATGAGATTCGGTTTCTATAGCCTTTACAGCACTTTTGAATTAATTCAGAGTGATTCTGTCCTGTAGAATCAGTGTTGCATCATGTCTATCATGGGTTTAACAATACCCTGGACGGTGTGATATACAACACCTGAATTATATTTAACTCTATTTCCTTTAACATTTTTTATCACAATTCAACTTTCATCCATCCATCCATCTTCATCCACTTATCCGGGGTGAGGTCGCGGAGGCAGCAGCTCCAGCAGGGGGCCCCAGACATCCCTTTCCCTAGCAGCATCAACCAGCTCTGCCTGGGAAATCTTTAGCCGCTCACAGGCCAGTGCGGAGATGTAGTCCCGCCACTTAGTCCTGGGTCTACCCCGCGGCCTCCTCCCAGCCGGACACGCCTGGAACACCTCCCTAGGGAGACGCCCAGGAGGCATCCTCACTAGATGCCCCAACCACCTCAACTGGCTCCTTTCGACGCAAAGGAGCAGTGGCTCTACTCCGAGTCTCTCCCGGATGACTGAACTTCTCACCCGATCTCTCAGGGAGACCCCAGCCACCCTCCGGAGAAAACTCATTTCGGCCGCTTGTATCCGTGATCTCGTTCTTTCGGTCATGACCCATCCTTCATGACCATAGGTGAGGGTGGGGACGAAGATAGCCCGGTAGATCGAGAGCTTTGCCTTTTGGCTCAGCTCTCTTTTCCTCACAACAGTGCGGTAAAGCGACTGCAGAACCGCACCAGCTGCTCCAATTCTCCGGCCAAACTCCCTCTCCATGGTTCCTTCACTCGTGAACAAGACCCCCAGATACTTGAACTCCTTCACTTGGGGTAAGGACTCATTTCCTACTCGGAGCGGACAGGCCACCGGTTTCCTGCTGAGAACCATGGCCTTAGATTTAGAAGTGCTGATTCTCATCCCAGCCGCTTCACAATCAGTTGCGAACCTATCCAGAGAGTGCTGGAGGTCGCAGGCAGATGATGCCATCAGGACCACATCATCTGCAAATAGCAGCGACGCGATCCCCAGCTCACCGAACTGCAAACCCAGCTCCCCGCAGCTACGCCTCGATATCCTGTCCATGAAAATCACAAACAGGATTGGTGACAAAGCGCAGCCCTGGCAGAGGCCAACCCCCACCGGAAAGGAAGACGACTTACTGCCGAGGAACCGGACACAGCTCTCGCTCTGGGTGTACAGGGATTGGATGGCCCTAAGTAGGGACCCCCTCACCCCATACTCCCGCATAACTCTCCACAAGACCTCTCGAGGGACCCGGTCGTAAGCCTTCTCCAAGTCCATAAAACACATGTAGATAGGTTGGGCAAACTCCCAAGCCCCCTCCAAGATCCTCGCGAGAGTGAAGAGCTGGTCGGTGGTTCCACGACCAGGACGAAATCCGCATTGTTCCTCTTCGATCTGAGGTTCTACTATCGGCCGGACCCTCCTTTCCAGCACCTTGGAGTACACTTTCCCTGGGAGGCTGAGTAATGTGATGCCTCTATAATTGGCACACACCCTCTGGTCCCCTTTTTTGAATATTGGGACCACCACCCCAGTCTGCCACTCCTTTGGCACTGACCCAGACTTCCACGCAGTGTTAAAGAGGCGTGCCAACCAAGACAGCCCCTCAACACCCAGCGCCTTCAGCATTTCTGGACGGATCTCATCAGTCACTGGGGCTTTGACACTGTGGAGTTGTTTGACTACCTCAGTGACCTCCTCCAAGGAAATTGACGACCCCCCATCATTTTCCGGCTCTGCCTCGATCGTAGAGGGTGGATTAGTCGGGTTCAGGAGTTCCTCAAAATGCTCCTTCCAACGCTCAACAACCTCCTCAGTTGAGGTCAGCAGTGTCCCCTCCTTGCTGTATACAGCTTGGATGGTCCCCCGCTTTCCCTTCCTGAGGTGTCTGATGGTCTTCCAGAAACACTTTGGTGCCGACCGAAAGTCCTTCTCCATGGTTTCTCCGAACTCCTCACACACCCTCTGCTTGGCCTTGGTCTAACATATCCCGGAAGGCCTCCTTCTTCAGTCGGACGGCTTCCCTGACCACCGCTGTCCACCATGGTGTCCGAGGGTTACCGCCCCTTGAGGTACCTATGGCCCTCAGGCCACAGCTCTCAGCCGCAGCTTCAGCAATGGAGGCTTTGAACACCGACCACTCATGCTCGATGTCCCCAACCACCACAGGGATGCCTGAGAAGCTCCGGCGGAGGTGGCAATTGAAATCTCTCCGGACAGGCTCTTCCTCCAGACGTTCCCAGTTCACCCTCACTACACGCTTGGGTTTTCCAGGTCTGTCCAGAAGCTTCCCCCGCCATCGAAACCAGCTCACCACCAGATGGTGATCAGTGGACAGCTCTGCCCCTCTCTTTACCCGAGTGTCCAAAACACATGGCCTCAGATCAGATGATACGATAACGAAATCGATCATCGACCTTCGGCCTAAGGTGTTCTGATGCCAGGTGTACTTGTGGGCATCCTTGTGTTCGAACATGGTGTTTGTTATGGACAAACCGTGACTAGCACAGAAGTCCAACGATAAAACACCACTCGGGTTCAGATCGTGGTGGCCATGCCTCCCAATCACGCCTCTCCAAGTTTCTCCATCATTGCCTACGTGTGCATTGAATTCCCCCAATAGGACAGTGGAGTCCCCTGCAGGAGCCCCAAATAGGACTCCACTTAGGGTCTGCAGGAAGGCCGAGTACTCCGAACTGCTGTTCGGTGCATAAGCACAAACCACAGTCAGAGTCCCCCCCCCCCACAGTCCTAAGGCGCAGGGAGGCGACCCTCTCGTCCACTGGGGTGAACTCCAGCACAGAGGCGCTCAGCTGGGGGCTAGCTAGTATAGCCACACCTGCCTTACGCCTCATACCGTGAGCAACTCCAGAGAAGAACAGGGTCCAACCCCTATCCAGGAGTTTGGTTCCGGCGACGGTGCTGTGCGTGGAGGTTAGCTCCACCAGGTGTAATTGGTATCGCTCCACCTCCCTCACAAGCTCCGGCTCCTTCTCCCCCAACGAGGTCACGTTCCATGTCCCCAGAACCAGCCTTTGCCGCCCGGGTCCGGTCCGTCGGTGCCCCCCGCCTTCACCGCCACCTAGTTGGCAGCGCACCCGACCCCGACAATTCCTCACGCGGGTGGTGGGTCCACGGGACGATAGAGGATGAGATGAGATGAGATGCCACGTTGCTTGTTCGGGCTGGGCCCGGCCGGGCTCTATGGTAAGCCCGGCCACCAGGCGCTCGCAGGCGGACCCTCCGTCTGGGCCTGGCTCCAGACGAGGGCCCCGGGCTTCCTCCGGGCCGGGTCTCTCTTCCTTTTAGTTGTTCTGTCATCAGGGGTTTTTACCTATAACCCCAGGTAGGGGGGCTAGGGGGTACTACCACTTGCTCAAGGTGGACCCCCAGACTAGTGGAGGGAAGGAGGCGTCTTACTTCTCCATTCTAGTTTTGCACAGAAAACTAGCCACTGCCCTACTTGTCAACTTTCAACTTGAGGTTATTATTGCTCATTGACAGTGACGTCATATCCTGCCCTTACAGGAAGCTGGAGGTGCAGCTGCCCCGGTTCAGACTGGAGCAGTCATATTCCCTGCAGAAGGTCCTTCCAGGCCTGGGTATCACTGAGATCTTCCAGGACACCGCTGACCTGTCTGGCGTCGTGGGAGATAAAGGCATCAAGCTGTCTGAGGTGAGTGTGTGTGTGTGTGTGTGTGTGTGTGAGAGAGAGTGTGTGTGTGTGTGTGTGTGTGTTATCTGCCAGTGTCCTTTTCTTAGTATATTGCATTCAGCGTGTATCTATGGGTCTGTCCCAATTCAAGGGTTGCATCCTACCCAGGTCGCAGCCTACGCGGTCTACGTAGGTCGCGTCCTTCAGGCCAGGTAGGCCGGAGGTAAACGTTTTGTGAAATGGGACGGTCTAGCCTATGGAGGATTCCCAACTCGTTATTTTGTTGCCTAGGCAGCCCCAAGCGCGTGCCAAGCGCGCCGCGTGCCGGTAGCGCGACCTGTCCTGAGGTAACTTAGCGTGACCTGTCCTGTTGTTATGGAAACACCACAGAAAATGGCTATCTAAATCGTCTATCTAAACTCGTAGATACAGGCGTAATTTAGTTTCCACATATTGGGATTCTATGGTGGTACTATCAGACATGACATTTAATTAAAACGTAATAATATTAACATCAAAGCGGTTTAAAAACGTTTTAAAATCCGAGCAATGGCCGCTGGTACAGGAATTCATCCGGACCGAAATTAATTCTGGGAGGGAGGCCGCGAAGGAGCCATCAGTTGTATCCTTCAAATTCGTCAAAAGTAGGCCGCATTTGTGGGCTGCATTCAGAGGACTCTTCGTAGGCTGAATGAATTGGAACAGCACTTGTCGCCCAGCTGTGACGTAGCAGCCTTAAATTCCGGCCTAGGTAGGATGCAACCCTTGAATTGGGACAGACCCGATGTCTCCATTAATGTGCCCATCTCCAGGTGTGTATCTGTTGATCTGTGGTCACTTCCTCTAACTCAAGAGTTAATGATTGAGTAGTTGAAAGAGTGACAAGTGGTGGAAGATTCAGAGGAGACTGAGTTGAAATGCGAGCTGTGTCTGTGTCGTCAGGCGTCTTTCACATGGAGTATTGCATGTCCACCTGTGGTTACTTCATACTGTTCGGGGTAATTGTCGCAGTGAAAGCGAAGACGTCTTACTGAGGAAAAACTGGATTTGTTCACATCTCCTGGTTCCTCGGACACTGTTCAAATCTTAATAGGTGCATAAATGTAATGAGCATCACAGCTAAATACACTCAGCTGAGCAGTTGACCTGCTGCTCAATACCACTGTGTCGAATGAATGAAACGCAAGACAAATTGTAAGGGGAGAAAATGTAATTATTATTACTTATGTTATTATTAAATACAAGCAAGTGTAATACGGCCAACTGTGAACAATTCACATTATATTTTATAGGTCTTTTATTTGTATTGCAGCATCTGCTGTTCTTACAGGCCTAGTTCTGAGAGACCTCAGTCTCAGTTTGAAAATGAAAGAGTCCTTCAGAAACATCCAAGGCCCCAGTACAGTGGGATCAGAGGTCACCTCCTACAGTGAATATACTAGATCTCTAGGGGTGGTCGTGAGGTCATTAGCTGACCACTCACCACCACTAGGAGGAGCAATATTAGTGTTGGTCCCCTTAGTGTAATGGGGTTGTGGAGGATATGACATTGATGACATCTTGAATCATGTGACATCTTGATGGATGCAACTGTCACTGCTGAAATAATTGTAGCAGGTCCTTTAATGATGACACAAAATAGTGCTATGAGCAGTACCCTTTGAAGGCCTTCTTCACTTATTTGTTGTCTAATTATTGGTGTATTGAGGTACTTCCTGCGTTATTGTATGCACCACTAAAACAAGCTGTCTGCTAAGACGACTGTTTATTTTACCAAATTGTAGCCTTCATCTTTCACTAGTCCACGTTCAACCTGCCTAACCAGACACTGTGGTTGTAGTTTGTGCACAAGGCGGGCCTCACCGTGGACGAGACGAGCAGCGGAGCGGGCGGAACGTCGAAAATCTTCACCAGCCTTCCTCCTCGGCTCACATTCAACCGACCCTTCCTCTTCATCATCTACCACGAGACGGCCAGCAGCATTCTGCTCATGGGCAGGGTGGTCGACCCCACCAAGATGTGACCACTGCACGCGCCGTGATTCAGGGGTCGCCTGCTAACAGTTGTCTTGTCTGTATTGTGCTTTATGTGGTTTTTAAGTAGGAGAGCATCACTGGTAAAATGTGTTTACATGATTACAATTTACTGTATAATTTGTGTTTCTAAACTATGTGAACTACTCGCTTAATTGATTTTAACAAATCATAAACAGAGTATGACAATGTCAGTTTTTTTTTTTGCAATGCTCTTTAATTTAGCTACCTATTTTTCCCTGCCCTGTGTATTTGTGTATTTAGGCTGCTTTGACATTGTAAAAGAAAACATGCTAAAAAGTGTTGGATTAAAATTGTGTTCAATGGATCAGTGTGCTCTCCCTTGGACATAGAACTGTTTGTTCCAGTGCCGGGCCACTCCAAGCAAGGAGAAATTCAAAATGGTATCATTAGACCCGCACTCAAGGAAACTATGCTGTTTCTCTTTTATTCAAAAAATTATCTTACATGCACTAGACGTTTCGGAGGCATGTAAGAGATTTTTTTATATATTTTTTTGAATTTGTTTCCTTGAGTGCGGGTCTAATTATACCATTTGGGATTAATATTGTGGCCAACTGTATTAGAGGAGTAGTTTGATATTTAACATTATAAACCCTGTTATAAGGTTATTGATTATCATATAAAACGGTCATAAGGTTATTGATTATCATATGAAACTGTCCATATAAAGATTTTGACAGACTGTGCACTCTTGAGATATTGGTAGTCAATGCTCATAGCCAAGTAGCCTACACAATGGCATACTTGCCCATAGAGATCTCTATGGGCATACAGTATGCAAAGAGATCCATTGTGTACATAGCTATGACATGAGCATTGAGCACTAGTATCTCAAGAGTGCAGTCTGTCAAAATCTTTACAGTATATGGACCGTTTCATGTGACATAAACATACATAACCTTATAACAGGGTTTAGAATGCTAAATACCAAACTACTCTTTTAAGAATGCAGGTCAACAGAGAGATTATGCACTGATTGTAGGTGTACAGTATTCTACAAAGTTATCTACCTAAGTTTATCCTCATCAACTCATTTAGAATGTTGACAAGGCAGGCTGGGCTCAACATTCCGGAACCCTCAGGCAGGCTGTGCACCGAGGATTCCGGAATCTATAGGCAGTAAATGAGTTTAAAACCAGACATATATTCAGTACAGCTTTTATTGATTGGGAGTTGAGGCGTGGTGTTGGTGGTTCACTCAGGTGTTAAACAACACCCGGCACAATCTCATTGGTGGATTTCACGAGTAGGAGAGTTGATTGTATAATCATAAAAATACATAGTGCTTCTTGTAGCCACCTTGGAAAATATAAAACAAAGACTTTTGCAAAGCATGCTATAATACAGGAAATGAATTTAGCCCAATAAATAAAATACAATTAAAATACATACTGTGACACATATGTTTTGAATTACTCTCTTCTGTTTTCAACAAATGGTACAAGCATCTGTGACTAAGGCAGAGATGGATGTGTTTGTCTCCGTTAGCGCAATAACAATCCTTACGTCTTGTCCCGCAAGCCAATAAGCATTTATTATGTATACTGTCTTTTTCTTTTATATGAAATGGGAGGGACGCGCACTTGATAGAGATGGAGGAACCCTGATGATGGGGTTGTTGTGGCCACTTGGTCTGTCCCAACGCCTTGACCTCTGGGGAGGGGGTCGGGGGTGGGTCATCGTCAGGGGGGGGCATCAGGTCATGACCCCCATACAGCCAGCATCACTCCCTCCCCGACTGCATACTGAAAGAGTTGGACTTCCTTTGCCTAAAGACAGGAAAGACAGAGTGCAGAATAAGAGGGGGAGATGAGGTAAGCAGAGTAGACCAGGCGGTCATGTCAAACTCCATGGGTGACAGGAGTGGAGCGGTATACATGAATATTCTTTATTTTCCAAGCCAAAGTGAGCAAAAAACATGTTTGTAAACTGCAAGGTTATTGAACAAGGCCGCTGCCACAAAGTTATGCCAATCATAGTTATTCCAATTGTATTGGAAGTGTGTTTTCCAGAGAATCCAAAATGTTTATGGCTCACGGGTAGAGGAAACAGATTGAAAGCAATACTTACTGTAAAGGAGAAAATCACTCTAATATCACTCAGCTCACATCATGCAACTCACCAAGTAACCACTACCTAACTCTTGTATGACAGGATATTTTCGTGATCACAATCTCCATTACATAGGCTTCAAGGCTTAACGTGAGCGTCTGTCAGTAGAACAGCCGATGTAATGACCTTGTTGCCAGAACAGTGAACCACTATGCAGTACTCACCACTCTTATGCTCACTTTTTTGCCTTTGCTCTCGCTTTATGCCTTGGAAAACAGAATTAGCAGTGGTAAGTGCTACTGTATGTAACTAGCTCTACTTCTATGCATACGTATATACTTGGTTGATGAATAACTATTGCAGTTATTCCCTTATTTTGGAGGATACATGCCTGAATAATAAAAAGTATTCAGTTATTTAAAGGAGTAGTTTGATATTTAGCATTATCATTTTTGACAGACTTTGCACTCTTGATATACAGTATTAGTGGTCATTCCTCATGTCACAGCTAAGTAATACAGAATGGATCACTATGGGCCTAATATGCTCATAGAGACCCATCATGCTCTATGGGCATATATACTGTACAGTATGCAATGTTTACTTAGCTGTATCATGAGTAATGAGCACTAAGTGCAAAGTCTGGACCATTGTATATGATTGTTAATAACCTCATATAGCTTATGATGCTAAATACCAAACCACTCCTTTAATGTACATCTGTGGACAGTGGTTGAGTGGCAGGATAGCAATGCCAAATCGACCCCTCGCCCAAATATAAGATCTGAAGAGATTAGATAGCTGGGGAACACTCGGTCCCAATTCATCTCTCGCCCCCCCATCCATGCCTGCACACGGTAACACCCCAGAATCTAAAATGGTGCTCTGACCTCTAACCTCAGATCTGAAAGAGAAGGATTGGTACAAGAAAAACGGCCAACATTCAGACTAGCCAATCGGGGTCCAAGCTGGAGCTACCGCCGTATTTACAAACACCTACAGTATGATCTTTTGAGATCTACTTGAAGTGCATGTGGACGGTAGCTAGGGGTGGAGATGGAACCGAGCAGATGAGTGAGAAGAACCCACATGGAGAGTTTCCTGGACTGGATGTCCTTGCCCCCGTTGCTGCGATGCTCGAGAGTGATGCTCCGGTGGTCTTGTGTGTTACTCCGGTGGTCCAGGGTGCTGCTTCGATGGTCCAGGGTGCTACTCCTGTGGTCCAGGGTGCTGCTTCTATGGTCCAGGGTGCTGCTTCGGTGGTCCAGGCTGCTGCTTCGGTGGTCCAGAGAGCTGCTTCGGTGGTCCAGGGTGCTGGCGAGGTTGCTGCGGATGAGGACAGGCATGGAGGAGGAGGAGGAGGAGGTCGGAGGCAGCGGCGAAGACGCTACGCTGAAATGGTGCGACCGCACGCTGTCATCTATGAGAGGGAGGCGACGTGTGTCAAGACAGAGAGTGACACGGCGATGCAGTGTGTGAAAGACGCCGGAGGTCTGAGCGCCACTATACGATACGATTGTCCCCTTAGGGGGACAATAACTACCCCTGCTTTGGTTTAGCACTAGGCTGGAAGTCAACGCACGTGCATTCAATTATAAGATCTTTCATTGAAATTACTTTTCTTTGTTCTGGGATATGTATACGTCAACAAAATATAACTGTACTGTACGAGCTATGTCATGAGGTCCCTGTGTATATACATGTATTTCATGGCCTGTTTATAAAATTAAAATGAGTGTCAATAGTTATTACGATAAGTTATTTTGCTTTCAAATTGTATACTAGTGTTTGTTCAGGCTCCATGCTCAAGTAGGATAATGTACACTATATTCAATTAATATAGAATCATCTAGTTTAATTGTAATTACAGTATAATAACATCGTTTAACCATTTATAGGCAGCATGGAGTTCTTCCCCGCTCCAGTACAGCTGCCTGACTCCTTTACTTTCCTGGGGGAGATAAGGAAGAGAGAGGAGGTGATTCCTTTATCTAACGGTGGAAAATACAGTTGGAATGCAATAGTCATGTACTGTACTGTATATATATATGACTGCTATTTAAATGAGCAAAGTGATATTGAGTGGAATAGGAGGACGCTGCTCACAGGGTTTTCTCTGAACCGGCCGTCTTGGGAGTTGAGGGATGGCTGCTTAGTGACCGGCTGCGCGCCAGTTTGGCCTTCCTCATTTCTTTACCTACAGATCGGAAGCATTATAAGCATCATCATCATCATCATCATCACCATCATCAACAACAACAACAGCAACACCACAGCTTTAAAGGCACCGTTCTTATGATTTCCTTTTTAAGCGTTAATATCCTTATGAAGAGTAAGGCGTTCATTTCAAATTCAGTTTAAACAAATTCAGTAAGGTAGAGGACAAATCTTTTTGCAAACGTGTGATTGAAAGTGTTTTGGTAAAGTCCCCTGATACTGTGAGTTGATCTTACCAGCAGAGGTGGACAGAGTGGCCCCCGACGTGGAGCCGGACATGCCCTTGGTCCCCGAGAGCCCCGCCTTGCTGTCCCTCCCTGCAAAATACCATCACAGTCACATGTGTTTACATACAGTAGACCCGCCGTTTGTACCAGTATGTTTTACCGAACGATGTGTGGTATTCAGCGTTCTCTGGTACTGACTGTAGCCATAACCTTGTTGTGTGGATTGTTGTGATACTGTAAGCGCTTACGTTTTTTCTCTGCGTGTTTTTCGTTGGCGAGCTTGGCTTCGCTTTGCTGCCTCTCCAGCTGCTCCTGAAAAAGAGGAGAGGGGAGAGTCGCAGGGTTCAACGAGCAATTTGCCTTTCATTTACTCCAGCGTGGACGGAGGACATCATGCAGTCACAGCCCGTTTCAGGAGTACAAGTGGGGCCTCCGTTTCACCCAAGTCCAGTCAAATGCTGCACCTGCACTTGTTTGAGAGTGAGTGCAGTCTGGACAAATTATACTGTCAATGAATTACATGAATAACCAAGTAGAACATTTGTTTTTTGATAAGACCAAAGTCTCTAAACATGTCCAGGGGAAGAAATTGTATATTTTATATTTTTTCTATACAACAGCAAATAAGCCTATTTTATTGTTGCTTGTTGCAACGTGTTACCAATTTCATTGAAATTGTGACCATAAATAAAGTAGGCCGTCACAAGAGCCATTTGAAGTCTGAAAGCCTCCCACACGCCCCAGATCCAACAAAAATACAGTGTGGACTTTGATACACTTGATACTCAGATGACAACTGTGGCGCAGGATTAGGGCAGAGCAGCGGAAGTTGCACTAGCAGACATGGAGGAACTATAAATAACTCAAAGGTAACATTTCTGAAGAGTGAATTTAAAATAGAACACTTGAAAAGGTTTATTTATGGAAGAATATGCGTAATTGTGGGCTGATAAATACCAAGTATTTGACACATTGAATAACAGGTATGGTTTCCGCTACTTTTTGTGCTGATACGAATCCAATAGTCAGATGTTCTGACTAATAAGGAGGGGGGGGGGTCTTACTGTCACGAAAACTGTGAGCTGTGGATGAGGCATTTGATCAACCAGTCTTCTGCTTCAAACTGTGTCGTGAACTCACATGTATTCATATGCATCTACAATAAGTTATATTGTACTTGTTTGTGCTCAATACATCAGTGATATATTGGGGAATAAATATGTTTGCAGTCACCTGTCAAGAGTTTGGCTTAAAACAGAACAGGAAGCACAATAATTTCTATGCATAACAAATATATGAATGAATGAATGAATGAATGAATGAATGAATGAATGAATGAATGAACTGCACTGCAATCTACAGTATCCTGTATGTGTTATTGAGAGGACGTTGTCTCACCATCTCCAGAAGAAGAGCCTCCTCTTTCTCTTTCTTCTGGTCCAGCAGGTCTCTCTCATGCCTCTTGTGGTACTGCAAGGAAAAGACATGATGAGATGTTTCATTAACATCTGGATTATTTATGGACAACAATTATGACGTTTCGAGCGACAACGCTCTTCCACAGACAGTTGTCTGAGGAAGAGCGTTGTCGCTCGAAACGTCATAATCGTTGTCCATAAATAATCTTAATGGGAGCTACAGTGTGCGGACTCTTACTTTCTTTGGTACGTATGCTTTTTTAGTCCAGCACCTACCTTATTAATTATTTTGGGATGTGCGCGACCCACTTCTGATTTCATTAACATCTGGCCCATGGCAATGGATGTAATACAGTAGTATCTGTTATACTAAATGGTAAATGGACGGCACTTAAAGAGCGCTTTTCCACCTTAGCGGCACTCAAAGTGCTTTACAATGGCCTCTCATTCACCCATTCACGGCAGCTGCCATGCAAGGTGCTAACCTGCTCATTGGGAGCAATTTGGGTCTAGGTGTCTTGCTCAAGGACACTTCCACATGTGGACAGTCGGAGCTGGGATTCGAACCGCTGACCCTTCGATCACTGAACGACCCGCTCTACCAACTGAGCTACAGCCGCCCTTATACTAGATACTATGTTGTGTTTTCTTTGGTCACAGTTTGTGGGTAATGACATCCTGCTGCATACTGTTAGTGTTAATCGTTCTAGTGTTAATCGTTCTGGTGTTCAGAGATGTAATGAATGTAGTTGTGAGAGGAAGGAGGTTGAAACACTTGAATCATAGGATCTTTTCAACGTGTGAGGTTCCACTGGTTTTCTAGGGGAGAATAGTGAAGAGCAAAGATTCTTACTGGTTCTGTGATGTCCATTTTGTCCAGTTCCAGCACTGTCTGAAAAACCAACAACCCAAGCACTTAATCAATTATTAGGATAAGTTACACTGTGGAAATGCATTTTTGGCTACAAAAACAGGTGTTGATAATGATATAAAAGGGGAGGTGCATGTTCACCAGCTCAAAACTGAAATAATATCATTGTTTATACATGTGAGAAGTCAGGAAGTAGTTTGATAACACAAGTATATGAAGGAGAGCTTGAGTAGAGTTGGCTTATTCAATGATCCTACTATTTTATACGGTGGCCCTGAAGTGCCAAACACAAAACACGACATTTCGCAAAACACTACAACATTTCAGAAAACAAGCCGTCATTTCTCAAAACGCGACATTTCAGAAGGTAACTAGAAAAACGAGCGAGTGAAACTGTTTGATTCTTAGATAACAGCACGGAAACAAAGTAGGTGAAAACAGTCATGGATGATGGTAGCACTGTTGGATGCCACTAGAATACGGGGGAACCTCAGCGACTGTCCCCTCACCTTGCGGACGACGGCCACCACGTCCTTGTCCTTCTCCCTGCAGAGGAGCTTGTGGACGCAGAACTCCAGCTGCTGTAGGAGGTGTTTGTCGGCAGGCAGCCGGATGGTAGAGCGCAGCCTGGGCAACATGTGGCACAGCTTATACCTGCAGTGACAGACCAGCCCACCCAGGATTCACCTCAGGAGCAGCTCAGATGTTTGATACAAGGGGGGTGGTTAGCGACAGAATTGCATCATACAGCATCTAAGCCTCGACGCCTACCTGACGTTGGCCACGGGGTCGCTGACCAGCTCCAGGGCCTGGGTGAGGAAGTGTTTACAGAAGTAGGACTTGGAGAAGAGCTCCATGGCGATCTCACACAGGTCCAGGTAGCGAAGCCTGTTCCAGTAGCTTCTGCCCTGAGCCAACTCTGGAATGGGAGGGGGAAGGGGACACACAGTTGAGCCATGGAGGGGGGGGGGGTATCCTACATAGCAGGATGAGTGGGATTGATTCTCGGCAACATGGCGGCAGGATGCCTATTTATAACATCTTGGTCAGGGACCACAGATGAACATCAGCCTCCTGGCTAAATCTGGTGTATTTACATTTGTTATTTATATGCATTGTTCCTTCTCAAATAAACTGAAATGAAAGGATGACAGTGTTAGCCAGCTTATTATTTTCTGGAATATTACAGTAAGAATGCTACCATTGGATATTAGGAGTGTTTAGCAGTCAATGACTAGCATTATCTTTACTGTGCAAACGGACTTTGACAGTGTAGCCTTTACAAACAACAGTAAATGTCATCCAGAATTTATTGTGTGTGTGTGTGCATGTGTGTGTGTGTGTGTGTGTGTGTGTGTGTGTGGGTGGAAATTAGACCGGGTCAACTAGTGCCAGTAATATCATGTAACCATGTATTGTGTTTGTGTGTGTGACACAGACAATGCTACGCTAGATTACCCACACGGACAACCACTCACACCCTCTGGCAACGCGTCATGTAATTAGCATGTTGTGTGTATTACTGCAGACAGCACACAGCGAGGTGTCATCGAGGTAATGGGCACCACGCAGTTTGCGAGGTGCCGCCTTGGAAGACGGTTTGTTTGTCGGTGGGAGATAATAATAATAATAATTAAAGCTGCAAGCAGCGTTGTGGGGGCCAAGCTGACCACGCAAAAGATGAAGCAAATACGACTGATGTTTTGAAGGCTTTAGAGATATGTTTGTCAGACTGCAACTACACTGCAGACTTGGTAAACACAGCAAACGTTATAACCACTGTAAACTTCAACCACTGCAAACTATGAAAATCATTCAGCTCAATAAAACAAGAAAAGTAGGCTGGTCTAATACTCAACACTCGTGGGCAGCGGATGAGAGCTAAAGTCTTTCCCACACCCGTGTGGCCAGCCCGTTCGTGGAAATTCTGCCACACCTTCTCTTTCAAGGCTGTAGGGAGGACCAGCTGAAAGATGGAGTTTGCGGTGTTGGGGTCCCTCACACACTGATGCAAGACTCCCTCCCTCAGAGTCAGCCTCTATCTCTCCTTGAGGATCTGCCGAGTGTCACGTTGCAGGGCGATCCTTTCTGTTGCACTGGGCGGTTTCCCTGTCTGCAAGGATAACAGCATGTGGCGAATCATGTCATCTTTTTTGCTGGGCGTCCTTCCATTCTCCAGGGGGTTCGGCCCAGCTGCACTTCTTCTAGGTCAACTTGGACAGGAGAGTTAAGCATTTATGGGCATGGGTTTTCCACCCCGGTGAGAAAAGTCTTCAGGGCCAGGATCTCCTCCTCTTCACCATCCTCTCCTCCATCCACAAGTACACGAGATAGGGCATCAGCATTAACATTGGTTTTGTCAGGCTGGAACTTGATGTTGAAGTGGTAGTTGTAGAGTCTGGCTGCCCACTGTTGCTCCAAGCTTCTCAGGTTCACCTCCTGTAAGTTTGCGAGAATGTTGTTGTCAGTGAACACTACAAAATGGGAGCCTAGAGTGGAATTTCTTGCTGCACCAGCGAAAGACGGCCTACCTTCTGATAGCAATGAAGGTAAACAGGAGTCTGGCCAGTGTTCTTCACTTCTTCACTTGCACCTTCCCATTCAGACAAACTAGACTCCATTGAATCTTCAAAACCTTCCCCTACTCCACAGAAGTCTACACCCACTCACTGCATTTCCTTTACCCACTTTGACTATTTGTACACGGCCATGAACATGGCAAACAATACGCAACCAAGTTCCGTCTGCTGCATTTTACACATGAGGAGCGCATTACTGTACTATATGTGATTGTCTGTACTGTATGTGCTTGT
This sequence comes from Borostomias antarcticus, assembly GCF_949987555.1. Taxonomy (NCBI): domain Eukaryota; kingdom Metazoa; phylum Chordata; class Actinopteri; order Stomiiformes; family Stomiidae; genus Borostomias; species Borostomias antarcticus. The sequence continues at coordinate 29,433,683 of NC_140239.1, read as the reverse complement.
GTCTATGTAATTGTGTCTATTGTATGTTATGTTCTCTGCTGTACTGTATGTCTGTGATTGTCTACTGTATGTGCTTCCGTCTGATTTTCTCTACTGTATGCAATTGTCTATGTGATTATCTTTACTGTATGAGCTTGTCTATGTGATTGTCTCTACTGTATGTGCTTGTCTGGATAATCGTCTCTACAACAAAACCCATGAATATGATGTACCGTACTGTAAGATGCCTCCCCCACATGGCAAACATTTGTAATACACACATATTACTTACTCTAAACAATAGGTACACGAGTCCCTGGTCTGTGAGCCAAATTTCACAACTTTTAACTGGCAGGAGCGACCTACAATGATTCTGTTGTCTGCCATTGACTTCCACAGCAGCATATTACAATAATTATAAGAATGCACTTTGGATGAACGGGAATCGAACCCTGAACTCGCTGCTTGCGAGACTGACGCGCTACCTGCTATGCCACAACGGATCTTACAAAGTGCGTCGCAGATTTGAGTGGATAATGTCAGCTTCTGCTTCCTCTTGGTAGAGTGAGTCCTGAGCCCTTAATTAATGTCACCTGGTAGGGTTGCTTCCTCTCGGTAGAGTGAGAGGGGGGGGTGTCTTTGTTTAAATTGGCACACAGCGAAAAGTATACATAGCATAGCTCAACTATTTACTTCTTCAGAATCCAGACAATCACGCGAACATTTCCATGTATAAAATGTCCTTCGGTCTTCAGAAGTGTAGGAGAGGTGAAGAGTTAGAAACAGTTAGAGATTCTAGAGCGAAGAGAGATTTTCTAGAGTGTGGCTCCATTGATTTCAATGGAGGGGGGGGGGTCATTATTCGAACTGTCACAGAGTGAAAAATATACATCGAAGAGCTTAGCCTTTTTGATTTTATGAATCCCAAGAGTCGTGTGAACATTTTGATATATAAAATGTGTATGAGCTGTGAGAATTGGAAGAGGGATGGCAGTTTAGAAAATGTGTGACTTTTTCCAAAATGCGCCTTTCAGCACTCTGAAACTGGGGAAATTGTGCAGAAGACAAAAAGTGTTCCTTTCATTCTGCAATCAAACAAATGAAGTAATAATGACACCATGGGGTGTTTTGAACTCAGCATGAGCCAGGGAATCCATTGTTACCATAATTTTGAAGATTGGACATACAGTTCAAAAGTTACTGGCATAAACGCAACTCCAACTTTGACACGCTGGTGGCGCTAGAGTGCACGAGATGTCAACATGAGGCTTGGTGACAGATGTCATGGGTATGTCCCGAATGAGTGTGCCAAATGTGGTTTTGATAGATTAAAACATTACTGAGATATGACCCCAGTTCCTGTTTTGCAGCTTTTCTGCCAATTTTGATTGGCTGTCACGAGCGAACGCAATGGATAATCAAAAATCCCTGTACATCCTTTGTAGACATTGGTGTATAGATGACATCCACCGATGTCCGTGCAGATTGGTGAAAGTTCCTAGGAGGAGATACATTTTAAGGGTTTTGCACATCATTCAAAATGGCGGAGGAGCCAAGATGGCCACAATGACGTCTTAGAGTGCGTTGAATCCGGCTTGAGCCAAGGAATTGAAGGACACCTGAAGTTTGAAAATTGGACTTGCTGAAGAAAAGCTGCATGCATAAATGCACCTCCAACTTTGACACGTTGGTGGCGCTAGAGAGGGTGAGGTGTGGACATGAGACTTGGTGAGGAGGGTCAGGGCACTGTCCCGAATGAGTGTGCCATTTTTCATAACTTTCTACCATAAGCTTCTATGGGCTGCCATAGACTACAATGGCAGAGGAATAAAGAAGAAAGAGAAACGGTACAAACTTAATGGGTGCCTGCGCAGCTGCGCTGCTTGGCCCCCAATAAAGATGAGTTCAATAAGATGAATATTCAATGAGATGAATGTCAAGTCTCTCACAGGAACCAGTGAGCTACGGGATTTCATTTTAACGAGGTAAAATCTCCTCAGGTATGGTGCGGTCGGCGAGCGAGAGAGAGAGAACCTTCACCTTGCAGCACTTTGCCGATGATCTCCTGTCGCTGCTCCTGCTTGCGGTTGTAGCGCAGGAACATGCAGAGTGTTCTAGCAGCTTCCCTCTGGACCGGGAGAACGTTCTGGAACAACAGTGAACAGCGCTTATCTTCCAATCCCTCATTTTATGCAGATTTTAATACCCAGGTGGGTAGGGAGTTATCTGAGTGGATGAGATCGGATCAGTTCAGTACTGTGTCTCCTTCTCAACTCAACTCAAACTTTATTTATAAAGCACATTTAAAACGACTAAAATCGACCAAAGTGCTGTACAAGTAAGTGAAAAATAAATTCTAAGACACATCCATACACGCCAAACACAACAATACCCACAAATACAACAATACACACACTAGCCTTCCCCCTCGGACCTGCCGGCACATGCACCGAGGGGGGCGGGGCCAACGGTTGTGTAGTCTGGGGTTAAATTTAGGTTAATTTGGGTCCCCAATCTCACGTTGGGTGCTTGCCGGTGGTGGACGCGCAAACAATGTGAATTCTAAAGTGTCGGGTCCTCACGTTGGTGGTGACGATGGCGAACATCCTCTGCAGGAAGCGGAAGTAGATGTGGTCTCCGGGGACGAGGCGGGGCAGGCAGGCGTAGCGCTGCAGCAGCTTCTCGTGGGTCCGCCAGCGCAGCGACGACGCCGCCTTCTGTTCCGCCGCCGCCAGAGCCGGGACCAGGTCCGGAACATTCACCTGCTGGAACCGCCAGGGGGGAGGGGGAGGGGAGGAGGAGGGAGAGAGAGGGAGGGGGGAGGAGGAGGGGGGAGAGAGAGGGAGGGGGGAGGAGGAGGGGGGAGAGGGAGGGAGGGGGAGGAGGGAGGGGAGGGGAGAGAGGGAGGGAGGGGGAGGAGGGAGGGAGGGAGGGAGGGGAGAAGGGAAGGGGAGAGAGGGAGGGAGGTGGGGGAGGGAGGGGAAGAAAGGTTTCAGAGAGGCAGAGAAAGACAGAAGGTCACGTAAGGCGTGGGTGAAGAACCCGTGGGTGGCATCCAAAGAGATATGTAAATAATAATTAATAATGAATAGATGTGGGAGATGATGAGAGAGGGCATTGTGAGGGAACAGAAGCCGCGGAGGCGACGAGGGGGGAGAGGAGGTCGGGTGGAACGGAGGAGAGAGACCAAACGGAGATGGAGTGATACGGGAACGCTGCCGGAGGGATTGACACAGAATATTTAAAGGCGTAATCAAGGGAGGAAGGAACAAGAAAGGCGAGTAGCGGAAAGGATGTCACGGAGAAGACTTCGCCATGCGTGACGTTCCTGACTGAATAAACTCAAGATAAGAGCTGAAGCTTAAGTTCGAAGGCTTCCTCCAGCTACTCCGCCGCGTTCGGGCGGCTCCACCCACCTTGCTCTCTAGTCCCGGCCCCTCTCCTCTGGAAGTGGCCAGCTCCAGGGTCTCCTGAAGATGGGTCAGGAGCGCGTCTAACACCTGCACAACAGAACCACAACGACCCTCGGATCAGCTCATCTCTGTACCCAAAAGGATGTGGCACCATCTCTGTATGAAGAGGCTATAGCAGCATTTCTGTATGAACAGGCTATGGTAGCATTTTGTATGAACAGGCTATGATAGCTCTTTATGAACAGGCTATGATAGCATCTCTGTACCCACAGGCTATGGTAGCATCTCCCCAGCACTGGCATAATTCCTCAGCCTATTATGACCAAAACGCCAGACTAGTCTGTAATAATTCTAAGTGTGTTGTTGTGTAAACAGCCGGTTGCTCTCTGGGAGCCGAGCCGGAGAGCCCGTTGTGTTGGTTTGTTTTGGGCTGATTGTGTATGCCAGGCGCTGTGGCAGGTGTGGGTGACGTCCCCTCTTAGAGGTGTGACTAACAGCGCTCTCTAGGGAAGCGAATAGAACAAATGATGCAGAGATGTGTTCTGTATTCAATATTCTTCCCACACAGTGATGGCAGAGCTGGCAGACACACGCGCGCGCGCGCACGCGCACACACACACACACACACACACACACACAAACTCTCTATTTGCCCCCCTCTCTGCACGTCTTTAATCATTATGCCACTTCTCCATGGGGAGGCTCAGGGGTAATCCTACCTACCCCCCCCCCTCCCCCAACCGCCCCCTCCTACATCCCTGGGTTTCCCCTAACAAGTCAGGAATGTTTGGACGTCACGTCGCCCCACTAGGACTAGGCCAAGTCAGGCAACACGACACCGTCTCAGGAATGAGTCAACGCATGCCATCGCCGCGGTGTCACACGCCATCGCCGCGTCATGTTAGTCGGTGCTGTCGGCCAGCGAGTCAGTCAGCGTGGGGACAGTCCCATCTGTCGGTCTGTTTCCTCGTCCGTCTGTCCGTCTGCCGGGCCAGATACGGTCCCCGTCCGTCTCTAGTCCCTGCGCTTCTCGTGCGTCTCACCTCCAGTGAGTCATCCAGCAGTAAAACCACCAGCTCTTTGTGGATGAAGTGCACATTGGAGCCCAGCAGCTTAATAACCTGGGGGAGAGGAGAGAGGGATTAGAAGCAGAGAAGGAGAGGAGAGAGAGAGAGAGAGAGAGAGAGAGAGAGAGAGAGAGAGAGAAAAGAGAGAGGCGACAGGAGGGAAACGGGAGATTAGAGGGCATGGTATCCCACACGAGACGCAGACCTGAGGTCAAATTTCTATCAGGCAATCAAAGAACTAATGAGATGTAGGATTTGAATTAGGAAAATACGGAGGCAGGCAGGGGTCATAAAGTGTGACACCATAAAAACGCTCAAGTCAAATTTGAATAAAATGAGGCATCTCCAAAATTTAACACAGCTATTGAACAAACGATCTTAAAATCCAATCCCAATGGCTAGGATTAAAATGGAGCACGTTGGACCACTAACTGTGACTTATACCAGGCATGTTCTAGTGGGGTCTACCCTATGAGTGACGTTTCAGCGAGCGTTCTGTCTAAACGCGGCCGTGACCGCCTCACCTCGTGGAATCCCTCCGCCACGCTGCGGCGCACGCTGATCTCGGGGTCGTGACAGAGGCTGGAGAAGGTGGGGTACAGCTCCAACAGGAAGTGGTCGGGGTCCGCGAATAACACCATGGCCTGGGGAGGAAGTGAGGTCAGAGGCACAGAGATGAACTGAGGTGCGTCTTTATCCGTGTCTGGCCGATGCAGGACTACGCTCAACGGTCTTCCTCCCCTTCGCGTTCTACATTTTAAAACGTCAAGCCAAGCTAACGTATCTGTCAGAGTCTGTGGTTTGCTATTAAATACTGTAGTTAATATGTTCATATGGCTGATACTTTTCTAAATTGCCGGTTGGAATGGCTGTAATTACAGCATACTTTCACCCTGAGAGGGAGTGGGAAGAGAAGCTCTTTTACTTTCCTACAGGGAGATACCTACAGATTATAGTCAATTTAGAGAGACATACTGTACCGGAGAAAATAGGGCCGCGAAATTCTGAGAAAACACAAAATGATCCATTCATATCCATCCCATAATACCTTCCCCCAAGCTAGCTTTATAAAATCAACAAGCCGGCTTCCCTTTGGAGACATTTTGAAAGACGTCAGGACAGCGGCTGAGCCCTCGGTAAGAGAGCTGGTGAGTTAATGCACAAAATACCAGCGGGTGTTCAGAGGGAGAGAGTGACACACCTACGGTATTTATTATCTCTTATTCTATTCTATACCAGGGATTTTCCTGGCTCAGAATGGGTCTTTGGGGGGTGATGTGCACACAATTTTTGGGGGAAACCTCAGTTTTATGGCGAGTAGCCTACCAGCATATATTAGGCTTATATTCTTTGCTGTCGTTCTGACTGAGCTCACTTTTCACAAACGTTGGAAATCTCCCGACATGACACAAAATGGACATGAAGACAAAATGTTTAAGATACTGATAACCTGTCTATTAATGATCTTGATTACTAGTGGTCCAAACCATGGACAATGCAAGAAAGAGGGATGAGCTGCACTTGAAACCAGCTATCAAACACATTTGGAGAGGATTTAAATTGCTATTTTTATTCTCAATTTTTAGCGTTTTGGCACTGGTGATTTTCCTTTGGCTCTGGCTAAAATCTCTTTGGGGGGCGCTAAAAAACCCTCTATGCAGTTAAAACCCTGTATACTAGTGCTCAAAAACAAGCATTTGTGGGCCTTAAACTCGCCATCGTGGCTGAAATGGAGCGCACCCCCATCCAGGTACTGCTGCTCCCCAAGTGGGTGATCCGTTATTAAGGCTGTGACCGATGCAGGGCCCCCGGCTGTGGCTGGTCTACAGGGGGACACCCCGCCTGTGGGAACTAGAGACCCGGGGACACGCCAGAGAGAGAGGTCGGCAAGTCCGTGGTTCCTGGCCCCTTCCATGAGCAAACACCTCTATCCTCTTCACCTCATAACATGTGTACAGTGTGTTAGTGGGAGTTTGTACAGTATGTTTGTGTATCAGTGTATCATGCATGGGCATGTTACCACACGACAGCCTTTTAAGGGACCAGGCTAAAAATACACACAAGCCTGCACACACACAGCCTCATGTGATGACTATCAAACACCACAGCGCACGCTTCTGCAGTCTTCAACTTTTGGCAACGTTGCAGCAAAGATGGGACCTGTCAAATGGGACACACTGCAAAAGAGTGGTTTCACATCTAGTATGCTATTTTAACTGTACCCTCCCTTCCACTTAAATGTTCCCTGTGCTGCTGGGTACTAGAGCTGGGTATCGATTCGAATTTCAAGAATCGATTCAATTCCGATTCACAAGGTTCAGAATCGATTATCACGATTCAATTCGATTCGATTCAATATCGATTCGGTTAGTGTTACTAAAACCTGTTTTGTTTAGCTGTAATCTTAATTACATGACTGCCAAGTTATGCAACACATCAACACTAGGGCTGGGTATCGATACTGATTTCCAAAAATGAATGAATGAATGAATCATTGAATGAATTAATGAACTATTCATTTATTCATTCATTCATTAAATAAATGATCGATTTTGGGATTCATGAATCGATTTTTTTAACCACAGCCCTACTGGGTACCAATGACGTGCTGAGGGGCTAGGGTCTTTTTAAACAGGAAGTAGCACGGGAGCACTTCAGCAGACGGACGGCGTAGTTACAGGTTTTACTTCCTGGAAACGCCCTACGGGACCTCAGAGGTCAGTCAATCAAGAAGGGAAGCGTCAGATACAGATCAGTTGTCGATTGGTGCGGCAAGTGGACCGTAGAAAAGAACGTTGACCGTTCCTGCAAATCCCACACGGGTGGCGTGTCCTTCAGTCTGTGTTTGGCGTGTTTATAACTGTAATATTTGTCCATGTGTGTGTGTGTGTGTGTGTGTGCGCCAGGGCGCGTCACTCACGGGAAAGTTGTAGGCGCAGTTGCGTCGCACCAGTGCGTACTTGGTCTCCAGCTCCAGAGGGTAGGCCGGGCTGTCCGAGTGGCCGTTCTCATGCTGCAGTCCCAGAACACACAGCTTCTTATAGAACTCCACGAACCACACCTGCTGCTCCTCGGTGAAAGACTCTGCGGAGACATCAGACCAGGGGCCACGGTGAGAAGACACCAGACCAGGGGGCCACGGTGAGGAGACACCAGACCAGGGACCACAGTGAGGAGACACCAGACCAGGGGCCACGTTGAGGAGACACCAGACCAGGGGCCCCGGTGAGGAGACACCAGACCAGGGGCCCCGGTGAGGAGACACCAGACCAGGGACCACAGTGAGGAGACACCAGACCAGGGGCCATGGTGAGGAGACACCAGACCAGGGGGCCACGGTGAGGAGACACCAGACCAGGGGCCACGTTGAGGAGACACCAGACCAGGGGCCCCGGTGAGGAGACACCAGACCAGGGGCCCCGGTGAGGAGACACCAGACCAGGTGATTATGACGTCATTATGAGTCATTGCCAAACGAACATTCATCATGTTGAAGTTAGTGACATAGCCATCTACAGTATTAACAGTTATTTGTAAACTTGCTACCGTAGACAATATAAATATGACCATAAATAGCAACATTCCATGAAATGCTTTTCATACAGAGCTCAGAATTCTGAGTTCTCTACTTTGTATTCACACAGAATTGCTTGTATTGCCAGGAATGTGCCCCTGGTGTTGTGCATGAGATACTGTACATTAGGGCTGAGTTAAATAAAATCGATTAATCGATTCTGAATCAAATGATTCCGAATCGATTCATGAATCCCAAAATCGATCTTTTATTTAATGAATGAATGAATAAATGAAGGAAAGAATAGTTCATTAATTCATTCAATGATTCATTCATTCATTCATTTTTGGAAATCAGTATCGATACCCAGCCCTAGTATTGATGTGTTGCATAACTTGGCATTTTGTCATGTAATTAAGGTTACAGCTAACACTAACCGAATCAATATTGAATCGAATCAAATTTAATCGTGATAATCGTTTCTGAACCTTGTGAATCGGAATCGATTCTTGAAATTCGAATCGATACCCAGCCCTACTGTACATACAAACTATTTTGAAATGCCTTCCTCTGAGTCCGTATCACTAAACCAGCCCCTACCTGAGAGTCCATGGCAGAGCTTGCCGTACTGCAACGACAGAGACGCCAGAACCGCCTCGTCAGCTTTGAAACACTTTTCACAGAACGTCTTCACGAGGGGGAATATGACGCGCGTCCTGTCATCTGGAAGGGAAGGTGAGAGGGAGCTGAGACAGTTTGACAGGTTTGACGAGGGTTGCGTCTCAGAGAGTCGACTACAGTGAAACACAATATGCACTTTCCATTCCATTCCTCTTTCCTGGGCTTCAAAACATTGAAAGTTTAAACGGTTGTTTATCTGAGGAGACTACGTAGGTGATATGTATATAGATATATGTCTGACACTGCTTTAACCATCAATAAACCGGAAAGTCTACACTTATTTGATCCTTCAGTACAGTATCTGCAATGTTTAGTCATTGTAGGCAGCAGGGAAGGGAGCCAGGTTTCAGAGTGGAATTCGGCCAGAGTCCAACCTTCAGCTTCTGGAACGACCTCTAAGAGACGCCAGACTGTGGGCCGTTACCACTGACAGCGACGTCAGAGGAGGAGCTTCAAACCGCCGTGACAAGCGTGGTATTTGCATATCAAAGCAGCTGCTGCGATGTGCAGATGTCTTGGAAGTATGTCGCAAAGGAGGAGCATTGGTGTCTCCCACTGAAATAATACAGGCCGAGATGGTAAATGGACTGGACTTCACAATGAAGGCCCCTCATTCACACACACATTCACACATCGATGGTGGCAGCTGCCATGCAAGGCGCGAGCCTGCTCATTGGGAGCAATTTGGGGTTCAGTGTCTTTGCCCAAGGACACCTCGACATGTCATCAGGAGGAGCCGGGATTCGACTTGCTCTACCTCCTGAGCTACAACCGCCCCATTATGTTTTGACTCTCATACTACCTTGGTGTGAGGTATATCTCTTAACAATGACCGCCTACCAGGTCTACCTCCACATATCCATCTCTTCATGATTTGTGGCTGTACTCGGTTTGAGTTAAAACATTACCTCAGGTATTTATTTCTAGGGACTTAACTAAAGATAATTTAATATTTCCATTGTTTTTTTTGTCTTAAAAAAAAAAAAAATTACAGTTGAGGTATTGATACTCACCGATGACCACTCATGTGAAACAAAGAAAGCACTGATTTGTTTAACATGTTTGTCACTGAGGAATGTTTTTGGGAGCAGTGAGAAGTGGCGCAGGCGCCCCCCCCACCATTCCCTGGCAGGTCTACGGCTCATTGATGCGCCGAGGCGGACGGGGGGGGGGGGCGGGGCGGGGGAGTAGCGGCGTGGGCTGATGGTGGGAGCCGTGTAGTAAGAAGAACGCGCAGCGTGGGCTGTGAGAGTGAGAGCAACACCGCCACACAGACGACTAGGCAGCCTGTGAGGGAGCAGGGAGGCCTGGCAGGCAGATTGATGTATAGAAGTACGACAACGATCCTCCCTCTTAAGCACCTATTGTATTTGAGCTATTCTTGCACTTTGCCTTCAGCACTAGATTATGCTCTTAGTCACTTGTTTTAGAAAGGAGATGCACTTGTGAGTTCTGGCAAGTAGTAGTAGTAGTAGTATTAAATGCAATTATTGTTAGTCGCTTTGGGTAAAAGCGTCTGCTAAATGACTGTAATGTACTGTAATGTACAGTATTGTATGTGGGCTGAATGAGGCTACGGTGCCAGGCCAGTATTAGCGAGGCTTAGGCCTGGGTTACACCCCGTCGACGCGAGAACGACGATGAGAACGAGAATGACCTCCAAGTTACACGGAACGTTTTATCATCGTTGACAGAAGTCACCAGGGTCACATGGAAACGCGTATTGCAACACCATTCGCAACACTGGGCATGTGTGTACCTGTTGTAAACAGACCCTGACAGTTCATCTATGAAAATAATTTGTTGCTAAATAAACCTTTTGAATGCATTTACTGAGTGCTGCCTGTCTCCAACCTGTTGTTGTTGTTTTGTTGTTGTTTATTTTGATATAAGCCTGCTAGACCAGGTGCCTCCACTCAACTCGCTTCCACTCGACCTCACGTTGCTCTACTCTGGATCATATTCCATTACCTCTCATTTTCTCCATCGATCCAAATGATTTAAATAAATGCACTACACAATACGTGAATAAAATCATGAGAGTTTTGCTAGAGGTGCCGGTCTGAGTTTTAAATCAGCCTGATCCTAGTCTTTGCAAAATCATCTGAGAATAAAAACTCCACGGTGCCAGACTTAAAAAAATATATTTTGGAAGTGCTCTAGTGTATGTTTGGAGATTGGGTTGTGATTATTATAATGCATAAAATGCATAAGGCATAAACATTCATAATGTATAAAAGAATAACAGAATAGATTAGAATAGCAGAACAAAGGAGAATCAAGTAGAATAGTGTAATAAAACGAAATTACGATATGCCTACATTTTACATTTTGATGTGCAACCATCATGCATTTTAGAGATAGGCTCTGTGCACCAGCTCCACTACTTCCTGAAAGTCACTTGGCTTCTTTATTTCCTGTCCTATATGATTGGATTAAGTGATTAATCAGGTGTGCGGAAGACCCAGCGCACACCTGATTAATCACTTAATCCAATCATATAGGACAGGAAATAAAGATGCCAAGTGACTTTCAGGAAGTAGTGGAGCTGGTGCACAGAGCCTATTGGGCTGGACTTTCAAAATACGCTCCCGTGGCTATGTATGGAAGCAAATCAGTCATCAGTCCTAACATAAATCCTAAAATTAGGAAACACGTCCATTTTATTAATGTCATATAGCCTATAGCCTATTGTTTGTCTAGCAAGCTTTGCTCGACTAATAGAATCTTGGTCGGACAAGAGTATTTCAGCCAAGCAATCACATTGAATCCTACAATCACATTCTGGGCTTTAAAACTATGTTGTGTTATAGCCTAATTTAATTGTACAACAGCCGAACGTGCGTCATCATCATCAAAACGAGATCGCCTTCGCCCGCTCACGAGGGCGGATTCCAGGAAAATTACGAAAACACCCCTTGCGGCGTTCTGGAAACCTCACGGGGTTTTCCCAACGCTAACGCCGTGTTGGTGTAACTGTGAGGCGCAAGCGAGAAGTGAAAGCCCCGTTAACCGGGAGGGAAACGAGCCGGTGTGACCCAGGCCCGAGAGGGCTGCACTAGGACCCAGCGGAGACACGGCTCATCTGTAAATCATGCATGAGATTTATGGCATTTTAATGAGACGGGGGAAATTACATGAGAGAAATGTTACGTCTTTATGAGGCTCACTGAAGTCTTTGAAGTCGAGATTAAACCGCCGTAGTTTGAAATGAAATGTTTATTGGACGACTAGCGAGATGTGTAAGATCGTATAAGACTGTATGACCTTGAATGAAGTTTGCTAGGAAAATGTCTTCAGGTTGGCGTGAGGTTATGTGACTCTACAGTAGGAGGATTTGAGAGTGTCTGTGATTTTTTGCTCTGAAACTGTAATTTAATGTATTGCTCTATAAATGTTCTTAGCCGGTAGACAAACATACTCCAGGAGCTTGCTCGATCGCCTCGTTGAGAGGGGTCAGGGAAGAACTTTTACAGCTCACCTTTCTGGCCCCTGGGTGATACTGTTTTTTTGCTTCCCTCTGGAATATGTAGGGGTGGGACCTATGCCCACCCTCCCCTTGCTCTCTGTAAAGCGCATTGTGTTGCCTCTGTGCATGAAATGCGCTATACAAATAAAGCTTTGATTGATTGATTGATTGATTGGTTGATTGATTGATTGATTGAGTGTCTCACCGCTGTCGAACATCTCCAGCAGGTTGACGATGGTGTCGAAGGCGGCCAGGCGCACCGTGCTCCCCTCGTCCCGCGCCAGCTCCACCAGCTCTGGTAACACCGCTGCCTTAGTGTGGTCCAGCCTGGGTCACAAGGGGACGAAGACTCATTATCATGGTCCAGCCTGGGTCACAAGGGGACGAAGACTCATTAGCATGGTCCAGCCTGGGTCACAAGGGGACGGAGACTCATTATCATGGTCCAGCCTGGGTCACAAGGGGACGAAGACTCATTATCATGGTCCAGCCTGGGTCACAAGGGGACAAAGACTCATTATCATGGTCCAGCCTGGGTCACAAGGGGACGGAGACTCATTATCATGGTCCAGCCTGGGTCACAAGGGGACGGAGACTCATTATCATGGTCCAGCCTGGGTCACAAGGGGAGGAAGACTCATTATCATGGTCCAGCCTGGGTCACAAGGGGACAGGACTCATTATCATGGTCCAGCCTGGGACACAAGGGGACGGAGACTCATTATCATGGTCCAGCCTGGGTCACAAGGGGACGGAGACTCATTATCATGGTCCAGCCTGGGTCACAAGGGGACAGAGACTCATTATCATGGTCCAGCCTGGGTCACAAGGGGAGGAAGACTCATTATCATGGTCCAGCCTGGGTCACAAGGGGACAGGACTCATTATCATGGTCCAGCCTGGGTCACAAGGGGACAAAGACGCATTATCATGGTCCAGCCTGGGACACAAGGGGACAAAGACTCATTATCATGGTCCAGCCTGGGTCACAAGGGGACGAAGACTCATTATCATGGTCCAGCCTGGGACACAAGGGGACGGAGACTCATTATCATGGTCCAGCCTGGGTCACAAGGGGAGGAAGACTCATTATCATGGTCCAGCCTGGGTCACAAGGGGACGAAGACTCATTATCATGGTCCAGCCTGGGACACAAGGGGACGGAGACTCATTATCATGGTCCAGCCTGGGACACAAGGGGACGGAGACTCATTATCATGGTCCAGCCTGGGTCACAAGGGGACGGAGACTCATTATCATGGTCCAGCCTGGGTCACAAGGGGACGAAGACTCATTATCATGGTCCAGCCTGGGTCACAAGGGGACGAAGACTCATTATCATGGTCCAGCCTGGGTCACAAGGGGACAGGACTCATTATCATGGTCCAGCCTGGGACACAAGGGGACAGGACTCATTATCATGGTCCAGCCTGGGACACAAGGGGACGAAGACTCATTATCATGGTCCAGCCTGGGACACAAGGGGACAGGACTCATTATCATGGTCCAGCCTGGGTCACAAGGGGACAGAGACTCATTATCATGGTCCAGCCTGGGTCACAAGGGGACGGAGACTCATTATCATGGTCCAGCCTGGGTCACAAGGGGAGGAAGACTCATTATCATGGTCCAGCCTGGGTCACAAGGGGACGAAGACTCATTATCATGGTCCAGCCTGGGTCACAAGGGGACGAAGACTCATTAGCATGTCTAACATGCACAGCATAGCTAAGCCCTAAGCACCTGAAATTGCCAGGATTTATTACACTGGGTGAATTTAAATCCATTTTAAAAGACTATGAAACCAGTTCTCTTGGTCAGTGCAACTGTGTTTGATAACTTGCTCTACAACTTATTCTTGCTGTGAAAGTATGTCTGTCTGCATTGTCTGTTCTTATGTTTCTTTTATTGCTGTAACTTTGTTTCTGCCGCCTTCTTGGCCAGATCGCTCTTGAAAAAGAGAGTTTAATCTCAATGATGCCTATCTGGTTAAATAAAGGATTTGATTTGCTTTGATAAATCACAGTTGTGTTTTGTTATGGACTTCTACTGATTTGCATGCACTCTTCATAAAAAACACAACTGTGGTGAAAACACAAAACACAGACATCCTGAAATGCTCTGTTAATGTGTCCACATGGACACGGTGGAATGACTCTAAAGGTTAAAGAGTCAAAGGAAGAAACTCATTTCTATCAATGTACAACAGGGCATTAATAAGCATCATCCAAAAGTTCAAAGTTTAGGAACAAAACAAAACAAAAACTGTGTATCATGTGTGTTGTGTAACAGAACTGATGTCTGAATGAAATACAGATTTCAATACGTTAAGAACAGTAACCAATAACGTAGGTATAATATGCACTTCATACAGTATCTCCCTGCTTGACTGTAATGCACATAGGAGAATTAAGGAAGTTTACAGTAGTAGTGCGGTCGGTGAAATGGTTCTTTTTAAAATGTAACTGTTGTTTCAACATTCGGTTTGCAAATAGCCTACATTTCACAGGACAGCACAACGAGACCAAGTAGGATTGAACCATAAGCTTCCCGTCACACACACACACACACACACACACACACACACACACACACACACACACACACACACACACCACTGACAGGCTCCATTGACATTCAGCTAAGCTCAGGTTGGGCATGGATGGAGGGACGGACGGACGGACGGACGGACGGACGGACGGACGGACGGACGGACGGATGGATGGATGGATGGATGGATGGAGGGAGGGATCAATAGACAGATGGATGGATAGATGGATAGATGGATAGATGGATAGATGGATGGATGGATGAATGGATGGATGAATGGATGGGTGGAAGGAGGGAAGGATGGATGGATGGATAGATACAGTAGATGGATGGTATTTGCAGGGGAGGTAAGGAGGGCATACGTAGTATCAAGCCTGCATTTTCATGAACAGTCAGCAGGAACGACGCCCCAGGTCGAAAACTATCGTCCATTTGGTGCATCTCATGGTGTGAGCTATGATAGTTCAGTAATAAGAGGCAAAGTTTCACCAATGTTTTTCATTTCAGTTACAGTTACCATTAACAGCTCAGTAGCTTTTGGTTTTTAAAATAACCCAGATCTAATCCTGAGACTAAAATGAGTTGAATGCACGACTGAATAAAGTTAATTTTAGGGCTGCCTTTTTACCCGATTCCCCTGGCGATGTTTTCCAGCTGGCGGCACATGCAGGATCGCACCTCGTACTCCACGTCCTGGCACAGGGACCTCACCAGGGGCAGCAGGTCCTTCTTCACTCTGAAAACGGATGTGACGTTCAGGGAGCACATCAAGAGGAATGTGAAAATGAGTAAATAAACAGAAAACGCTTGACGACCATGAACCTTTTTCGTTTGTGTGTTTGTTTATCGACAAATTAATGACAGGGTGCTTTATTTTCATTATTTCATCATTTTCGTTTAGAGAGTATTGTGAAAAAGAAGCTGGTCAGAGGTGCAAACCGATCATAGGTGAAAAAGGTGACAAACACGCAAACCCGTACACACACAGATCAAACAAATGACCTATTTTGGATCAAAAACGGCTATTTTCACCTAAAGGTGACAAGTCTGCACCCCTGGGCAGGTATCAGACGGTCTGTGTGGTGCTCTGAAGAACAAACTGGGTGGTAAACTCACACGGGAGACTCAAACTTGCAGGCCACTTTCCCCAGGATCCGGCAGCTGGCCAGGCGGGCCTGGAGGGACTGAGAGAGCTGCGCTTTGGACACCAGCGGACTGAGGATCTGCAGGGTCAGACGATGAGACAGGCTGGTTCAGAGTTGAGCTGGCTGTGGATTATCCGCTGGGTCAATAGTGAACAATAATGGTGTATTTTTAGCTATGGTAACGTATGAAATATGTACTACTGCTATACTCTTGAAAAATCAACAGATATCATTAATTAACGTTCCTTTTAGCAGAGAATATGTGCCTGTTAGCTCCACCAAGACTAGAATAGTATTACCAAGTTTAGTTTCTTTACCAACAGCTCTTGTTATTTTGTCTGACTCACGATGTTGGGGCTCAGTATACACACTAAGAAATCCACACTAGCAAGCTCTCTCTCTTAAATAAGCATTCTTGCATTTTCCATCTTGATTCCAAAGCCATGGACATTTAGCATGTAAACTAACTAGCTATTCATATAATGTAGGCTATGTCCTCCATTATAACTAGTTATTCATAAAATGTAGGCTACATCCTAGTTATTTATATCATGTAGGCTCTTCCCAACAGTAAACTCACTCCATAAGGTGTTTTGGGCTAATGGGCGGAGCCAATCAGACACTAGAATTGCAAATGTCTTATTGTCAACAACTGAATGCCAAGTAAAGTTACATTAGCCAGCTGGCTGGTAAACCAATCCAAGCTAGCTATGCATAATGCAATTTAATTGACAATTTGGGCGGCTAGCTACAGTATATATAGCTAACATGACATTAGCTGAATCAACCAACATTACACTTTTAATTGAATTTTAATTTAATTGAAGCACTCATTATAATTATCTTTTGCCTACACTAAATAGAGATTGTACAGTATGTTTACAGCTTGCTATCGCCATCTACTTCTGCCTACTCTGACGGTCTGTTCTCAACCCAGAACACCAAGCACAACTCCAAGTAAATAAATAGCTTCTTAAAATGTAATCACTAACTAGCTAAACACAATAGCTAGTCAACTAGTAAACGCAAATATGTTTAATGAACTCTCCCACTTTTATTTATCATTAAATACGTGTAGAAGTGCAGATAAGCCACTGTCTTGGTCTACTTACTTCACCACCTAAAGGGAAGTGCACAGGGCAGGTAATGGAATTTGTCCAGAACTATCATGAGAACAGCTGGATGTAATACTGCATCCCATCAGGCTAAGCCAGGCTGACCTGGTCTTGTTCATGTTTTTTGGGGGGATAGAGCACTGACTTGATCTTTTGAAATATCTTTGGCCGGGAGCTGTCATCCTCCTCCATGTTCAGGGTAGACTATGATTCATAATTCAAGACCATATCCAAAACGCTTCAAAGGAGTGAAACTTCAAGAACATATAGTGTTACTGTACGTCTCAACGGCTGTTTATCGATTCCTTTCAAACTTGGAGATTAAACATGTCCACTGGACCTGCACAGTCAACTTGGTTAATTGAGGGGCGCCTGAGGTGGCTTGTTGGTTAAGGCGCGTACCACATGAAGGCTAGTCCTTATCGCAGCGGCCCAGGTTCAAATCCGGCCCGGGCCTTGAGCTGCATATCCTCCCCTCTCTCTCTCTCTCCCCCACATTTCCTGTCAGTCTACACTGTCCTATATAATAAAGCAGAAATCCCCCCCCCCCCCCCCCCAAAAAAAAAAGGTTAGGTGACCATTAAATTTCACGATTGCCGTTTCTGTACCTCCTGCCTGATGGTCTCCTTTGGTAGAGCGTCGATGGCTGACAGCAGCGTCTCCAGCCACGCGTTGCTCACCACTGTTGGAGGAAAGAAAACAGAACATGGAGGAATTAAACATCGCACAGAGAATTGATGCTGCACTGCAAATACCAGGCAGGGTCTTTGAAAGGTAGACATGTGTTTACAGTGCTAGGCAGGGTCTTTGAAAGGTAGACATGTGTTTACAGTGCTAGGCAGGGTCTTTGAAAGGTAGACATGTGTTTACAGTGCTAGGCAGGGTCTTTGAAAGGTAGACATGTGTTTACAGTGCTAGGCAGGGTCTTTGAAAAGTAGACTGTGTGTTTTACGGTGCTAGGCATGGTCTTTGACAGGTAGACATGTGTGTTTTACGGTGCCTGTGCATTCTCTCTGTGCTAGAGAGCACGTTGCCCTGCCAACCTCCTGACCCCCCATGGCAGTCGAGTCACAACAGCAGAGCTGTCGCCGACTCAAACTGCCACATTCGCGCCCTCGCTCGCACACCGGGGGCAAAACGCCGGGCAGAAAGCACTTTCAACAGCTCCTCTAGAAGCTTCTACTCTACCGCTATCCCAGCACTGCATGATCCTTAAACTAAAATCTTAGTGAGCAGGTTACGTTCCTGTCCTCCTCACACCAACAGTGGCTCGTGGGGAGAGAGGCTGTGCTGACCTGTATCCACTGTCTGGTGACTTTACTAACCACAGGTCTGAATTTTCAGAATTTCAGAAAAGATATGTGCTGAGGGCTGTTCAACCCGGGTGCGAGTCGACCGTTGGAGATTCACATGAACTGTCGCCGGGAACCCTGGGATGCTGACCTGCGTCTCGGTGGTCTAGGTTGAGCAGGACGATCTGGAGGATGGAGTGCGTGTGCGTCTGGATTAGGATGATGTCATCCTGGAGCACCGTCAGGAACGAGCCCGCCGCCGCCAGCTGCATGTCACCCCCGGCAACATGAAGTACTTCCTGTGTCAGAGGACAGAGAGGGTGAGAGAGTTGGAGATGATAGACATTAAACCATCTTTGGTCGCATTCTTAGCAACAGTGTCTTTTTCGTGAGCTTTTGTATTATTATAGATTAGAGAGGTTAGATATAAGATTGCTATTTCTTTTTATTCAGTCTCAGTACAGTATTGAAGTACAGTATGGAATTGGAGAGGTCTGACATGTTGACCTACCCGGACTTTTGGCACGACCCGGCGGAATGTCTCGGCTGGGTTCTGACGCACCAGGTTTGGCAGATTGATTATAACACTGGCTCTCTGGACATCCTGACCCGAGCTGGGGAGACGGAACCAGACAACACGGGTTAGGGTGGGGTCACGGGTTAGGGTGGGGTCACATTCACTGACTGTATTATTCATTCATCAATAATGTATTTTTATAGGGATATTGCACAAAACAATGACTCAATGTGTGAGTACTGTAGCTTGTGCAATCAATCAATCGACCGATCGATCAATCAATCAATCAATCAATCAATCAATCAATCAATCAATCAATCAATCAATCAATCAATCAATCAATCAACCAATCAATCAATGGGAACAAGTTCAGTACATGATCAATGAAACAGTTGTGGCCCAGCCTGGGCTTACAGAAGAGACCATTGATGTCTATCATGTTTGACTGGATATGAGTACACTATATTTTACTCTTTGCCTCTAGCATATCAAAAATGTCAGTTTTATTTGTAACGTGCATCATAGAGGTATGAGCAGTGAAATGTTCTTCCACTAGCTCCTGGATTGTGCACACATCAAGCAATATAGAGGTAAAAAAAAAAGGTCATCTCAGAGATGACCTTTCCCCTCTCGAACCCCCCCTCCCCCCCCAGCTCCTCCCCACCTCCATGTACCTGCCTGTACCTGACCCCCAGGGGAACCCTCACATCTCTCCTCCACACGCCGAACCCCGACAGAGTTCCCCTCTCGGTCTTATCAGTCTCCTCTGCCGTGTCGCACTAAATAATGGAGCGTAAACAGGTATTCGTTTTCTTTTCAAGTGTAGGCTTACCTCCCTCGTGGCCTTTGTTGGCAGAGGGTTAGTTAACAACCAGGAGAAGCCGTCTTTGGTCGCTGCCCGGCGCAGCGATAAGGGAAGGGGAACGCGGTCACGGCCGCCGGGCCCGTTGAATGCGCCGCTTGGCTCGCATGCCAATTATGCGGGTGTTTTGAAAAGCTTGAGGTAAAACGGCGAGGCCAGATGGTATCTAGGAAGAGTGGGTGGGAGGGCGGGGGGGGTGAGAGTGACTTCAATCAATTAAAGGGCAGGTGTTGAGCGGTGGAGGGGTGGTAACGGGAGCCGGCTGCCTGGAGGGGCGGGGCTTTGATCTCCTCCGCCGTCCTCGGATGACCCGGGACCGATTCGGACTGGAAAGCCCTTCAGACGGTAAAGAAACACCCCCGCGTGGTTTGTGGTTCGGCTCGGCTGCAGCGTGAGCGACCACGAGCCATGTGCAGTACCTGGGGGGGGCTTGGGTTACATGGGATGATTGGGGTACGGGGGGCTTTTAGCTCTGGCCACTGTTCTGAGTGGACTTTCCTTTCCCGAGGTTGTGTGTTCCACCAAATGATGGGTGATGTCACTGGAATTAGGCGTGGTCCGGGCGTTTTGGGAAAGGCACCCTGCATGTTGAGAGCCCTTTATGAAACTCCACGGTCCGGGTAGTTGGTAAGAGAAACCGAAGCAGAAAACGGGTGATTGAGGGAGAGGAGGGAGGGAGAGAAGGGAACGTGTCCTTGTGAAGGAGGGAAGGAGAGAAGGGAACATGTCCTTGTGAAGGAGAGAAGGAGAGAGAAGGGAACGTGTCCTTGTGAAGGAGGGAGGGAGAGACGTGAGCAGCTTTCGGAGCCAGTACTGACACTTCCAACAGTTATTCATATTTCTTTGACATGTCCTCCCAGCCTCCCTCCATCCCTCTCTGTCACTCACACACACACACACACACTCACTCTCCCCCGATAAGCAGAGAGGTCCTTCTGTGGTAATGTATGTATGAATTAATGAGCACCCTGCCTCCTTCATATAACAGGAGCTCCTTGCAGGGTGGAATCCACGCTGTGAACTCTCCTCTAGAGGCGGTGAATCTTTCTCGTATCCAGAGCATTAGTCATCCACGCCCTACAGGTAAGGGTGATAGTATACACCCATCTGGAGAACGATACGGTGCCGTGAAAAGTGGCTGAAGGCAATGAACATTCGACACCCACCTGAATGTTGTCATGAAAGTACTTTACCGCAGTCACCATGCTAACAAATTAAACGCATTAGACCTAACTGTAGAAAAAGTCCTATGGCCGGCCGAGGCATTTCTACAGTTGTTAATAAATCAATCTGATAGCACCCATGGAAACTATACTTCAGGAACCGCTTTGTAACAGAAGCAGCAGAGGGGAAGGTTTTAGGAACGTACTGTATGTTCTTAGTCCGAGTTATGTTGTGCTAACTTGTGTTGATTGTTGAGCCGATGATTTTCTGTCACGACAGACAGTAAAGTTTTCTGAATCTTGAAATGGCCACCCTCTTCACAGGGATATAAACCCAGTACTGTGAGTAGCGTTGTCACAGGAACCTGCATTGACACGGTCATGCGTGGGCAGTCATGACAACTTTTGCCACCTTACTGTATGACAACTGACTTAGCTTGGTTAGGTCACAAGGTGCAACTCAAGTGGTTGTTGTCAAGCGTAAACTCTTATCAGCCACTGTGATTCTTCATGTCTCTCCGCGCCTCCACTTGCAAATAACTATGTCGGTTTTATGTAGGGCAATGTCACAAGCGCCCAGTTTGACTCTGAAGATACATGGAACATGAACTGTTGGTTTTAGAAGAGCATCAGACATAAGCCCTGTTATTTCATGCCGATCAGTTGGCTGTGTAGAATGAAGCTGAAAGCAAATTCTACAGTAATTCGAATGAAAGTGTGAGGAAACTTTACATTACATTACAGTTATTTAGCTTTGACACTTTGATCCAAAGCGACTAACAATAATTGACTTCAAACTGCAAGCGTGCGTTTTTGTCACACGCTGACTCATCGCTAGAGTCAGTGTGTGTGTGTGAGAGTCAGTGTGTGTGTGTGTGTGTGTGGTGTCAGATCAGCTCCTCGTGCCTGGCAGGGTTTGGCGTGAAATGGCACCCCCCCCCCTATCATTGCCTTTTCAAAGTGCCAATAAAATATAACAAGATGGATGTGTGCAACACTTTGGCTGTCTGTCTGCAACGCATGCTGTCAAACACGCGTGGACTGTAGATTCACAGGCCAGACAAACTAGGCTCACTGAGATCCTGAACGAACACTGAACACAGTACTAAGACAGCCCTTATAAACACACCTCCACACACACACACACACACACACACACAGAATAAAGTGTAGCATCATCTGTATGAGTAGGAACAAAGCTACGACGCGCTCGCTGGCATTTGCCGAATTGTCCTTGACGTCAAACACGCACGTTCGTTGACGTGAGCCAGGGAAGATAAAAACACTCCAAATCAGGGATGATTGAACTGACTGATTTAGGTTTAACATTTGATACACACCCTAGAACAAGGAGTAGCCTCCTACGTCACATTTAAGCCAATCAAAAGCAAGATGGAGAGCTCACACAAAGTGTGTAGAGATCTTTAATTGTGAAGATACATTCATACTGTAGCTCATGCACTGTAATTATCGACCGTCTCGATCAAACGCTCGTAACAGCTGGCCTAGACGTCCGCCTTTCAAGCCTCAATGATCCGGCTGTTTCATGACGGCAGAGGAAGAGAGGCGGTTTAAAGAAAGACAGGGATTGAATTTGACCCTTGACCTGCTGAAGCTTTACTCTCTCCAAGCAATCTGTTAGACATTACTGGCCACAGCTTTGCCTGGGCTCCTGCTCTTCCCCTCTCTCTGTGGAGCTCCTCCAGCAGGACACGAGCCATCAGGTGGTGGACATCTCCGCCATACAGTAGCTGTGGACAGACAAAGGAGGACGACCGTCCATCTGTCTCCCACTTCCCTCCATCAGAATGGGACAGGGGATCTCGGCGATTAAGCAGCGCAACCGAAAGCCCGCTCACACAAAGCCCGTCAAATACCGTAGCGCAAAACAAATTCAATCGCTATATTTTGGGGCTTATTAAAGGGCCACTAGGCCGTACAGCGCAACGTTAGCGCGTTTAGCCGACAATCTGGCACTTGGGAGTTGTTGAGGTCTCGGTTTCAGTGTGTGAGCTCAAGGCCTGAGGGAATTCCTGGGTGGTTGCTGGAGGACGACTGACAAAAAAGCCTGGAAAAGAGCCTTCAGATCGTTATCTTCTAACTATCTTCAAAAGTAAAAAAAACAAAAACATTCTATACTGCAATTCAACTGCAGCATGATCGGCATTTGAGACCCACTCTGCGTCCTGAACCACAGCCAGAATCATGAGACTGAGAGCCCTATTTTCGCTAAGTGGCGTCATGCCCTAGCGCTGGCCAACTGCCAGTTTCGTCTGCCACCCTTTTTCTCAACTCCGCCGAGTTTGGCAATTGTCTCCGCTGGGATTGGTGGCATATAGTGCTAAAGCTTATGTTTGAGAAAACCAAGATGATCTGCATCTTCAGACTGATTAAGCCGGCAAATAATGTATACGTGAGATTTCTTAACTGTTGCGCGCACCATCTGATGGTATGGTGGTATCACGGGATCATTTCGCCTGTGTGGATCAGGGGTCCGCTCCAGTAATATCCAGGTGGTTTGAGATGCACATTCCAGGGTGACGCTTGTGTTTGTCAATCGTCCTGATTATGCTGTAGCCTGCATAGTTACCACAACACCTACTGTACACAACGTACAGTACGTCGTCTTTTTCCCCGGGCTAGATCAGTGATCGAGAGAACCGTTGGCATGTTAAAAACGCTTCAGATGTTTGGACAGGTCGGGTGGTACAGTACATTACAATAAAGCCCTGTGTGTTCTGTTTTTGGGGAGCGTCCCTGGCGTAGCCATGCAAAACTGTCATCAGGAAATTGCCAATTCTATAGCGTTGGGGCACTGTTATTTAAAAGGATGGAAAACGGGTGAGTTCAGACCAGACAAAGAGTTGCAAAACATTTATTGAAACGGAAATGGTGGTGAGTTGACCACCCTGTGTGTTACACAAGCGTTGCACCTATGGCAGCTGAGAAGATACGGTGGGGCTTATCAGTCTGCTGATTGGGTAACATCTCTGACACACCCACCAAACGAGAGAAAAACCACCTTGTTGCACACCGTTTCGGGGAAACATGTCGTCCGATCTGGAAACCGTAGCAAAACGGTGCGTACTGTTTTCAGATTGAACTCACCCCAGGTGTGGCGATTAGCCTTTGTGAAACCAAACCCCTACCACACCCATGTCTATTTTATTAGTTTTAATCCAACCGTTTTTATCAATGCGCTGAGAGTGCGCTGTCGTCCTCAGTCGATATCGCGTTGGCCATGCCTTAAAGTGCCACCGGTTCGCGTCTGTGTTACAGACGGTGTAGTATTCACCAAAATAAGGCCTCATGTCTTTGATGGATGGGGGGCTATTGGAGCAGAGTTTACCAGAGGTAAACATCCCAGAGCCTTCTTCAAACACATTCAGTGGCACGTTGATATGGTCCAGGAAAGCCAAACATGTACGTAAAGAAGTCAGGCCGTGAAAGAAGTTCACAAGATTATCAACATGAACTCTGCACCCCATATTGTAGCTTATTTTAGAATCTTTGGTGCTCAACATCTACAACAAGGGAGATGAAATTGCCAGAGTATAGTATATTGAAGGCATTTTCACTTGATCAAACACACCCAAGTAAACTGTACACTGTAACTCAATTTTACACTGTAACTCGATTTCAAGTTACATTAGACCTACTGTAGCTATTTGACACCATGAGTCTGGGATAATATGTTTGGCCTACACCATACTGTAGGTAGTCATAAATCTTTATTTTTAGTGGAGTGTATATTCTCAGGCCTAAGTGCACTTCCACTTAAGACACACACACACACACACACAAACTAACACATGCAGACACATCCATTCCCGTGGCATCTTGCTTCATCATCAATTTGTGTAAAAGCCAACAGCAGCAATCAAATTGTTCTGAGAACTAGTTTTCTGCCTGTGGGAGTTGCCAAACCAATCTTCTACTTAATTAGCTCAGAAATAGACAAATTCAGAATTCAGTTTTGTAGGTTAAAGAGTGGGAAATCGAAAGCGACTTAGAATAAGTATTTTTGTCTAGAGTAAGTGAGCCGACTGTACATCGCAGTCATCTGTAGAGCCTTCAATAAGAACCAGTGCCACCAGCAGTCACGGTGATAGAAAATATAGGCTGTATGTTTACCAAAAGTTTAAGTTACATTGGGTAACAATGAGTTGGAGTGTTACTGTACGAGGTGGGGGAGGAGCCTAGGTGTACCCTAGAGATGGGTTTTGAGTCTCCTGTGAAAGATGGGAAGATGAAAAGCAAAGCCTGTTTTCAACTCCTCGTCTCCTAATGTGCACTACCGTACTGTTATGAAATAAACCGATCCAAGCACATACAGTACTGTAGGGCCTACCTACTACACTAGTAAACAGACCCTGTAGTAGTCCATCCCTGTGACAGATAATCATCTATCCAGTACTTGTAAATCAAGCTGCCTCACCCTTCGGAAGAATGGCAAAGGTTTTTGTTACTTGCTTGCTTACTTTATTATCCTACTACAGTAAGTAAATACTCTATATGGACAAACGTATTGGGACACCTACACATTGCACTTACAGGAGCTTTTATGACATCCCATTCTAAATTCATAGGCATTAATATGGATTTGGTCCCCCTTTTGTAGCTTTTATAGCTTCCACTCTTCTAGGAAGGCTTTCTACAAGATTTTGGAGTGTGTCCATGGGAATTTATGCCCATTCATCTAGAAGAGCATTTGTGAAGTCAGTACTTTTGTCCATATAGTGTATATTGCAAAACACTGTGATAAGATAAGTTCGCTAAGATTGATAATGATTTACTGTTGCAATGCAAACCAATAAATGCCAAATGGAATTTATGGATTTAGGGTCCTTGAAACGAACCACATCTTCAAATGAGGCTAGTCATCTACCAACCCATGTTGGAGGAGTGTATAGACAGCTAAACCTTTTGCTTTGAGCCATGAGTCATACCAAAGACTATAAAAAATAGTACCCAATTCCTCCCTGCTTGGCAGTCAGCATCAAGGGTTGGATCGGGGGTAATTCCCTGTGACATACTAGCGTCATGTCCAGGGGGTGTACCTGTACATCAAGCTGCCTCTCGCTACAGAAACAGGAGATAGGCTCCTGCCCTATGGGCCACTAGGCTCAAGAACCATTGGTTCTCAAGGCTACTTACTTACTTACTCTTTGCACCCCTCCTAAAAAGGAGACACAAATGAAACGAGAAACTTTATCAAACATTATCAAACTTCAATATGTTAGTCATCCAATACCCCATAATGTGCCTCGTGTTTGAAAACTGATACGAGCACAGTATCCTACCCCTTTAACCTTTGAATGTACTATGACTTGGACAAATGGTCTGCAAGATGCAATGTTACCAAAATAAAACCTTAAGCCCCATCTCTCCTGTAATCCGAGCCCGGCCATGCAACTTTGATAACAGCCAAAAGCTCCATTAGGAACCTGCAGACTGGCTCAGCGCCTTAGGGAGATCTATAGAGTTCTCTTTGACTGAAATGTCTAGACAGGAAGAGGACGAGGACGAGCCAACGGGGGCTTCTCATATTCGGAAACATCTTCAAACAGGAACACATCTGACTGACGTTGTTAGAGGATGAATGGGCTCGATCAAACGCCAGGGTTCTGGGCTGACCTCTGACTGAATATCACAGCTTGTTCCCAGAGGTTCTTGCCGTGGGTACTCAGAATAGGAAGGATATGATCATAGAATTAAATAGAAACGGGTAATGTTGCATTTTCCAGCTCTGATTCCATGTTATTACATAGAAACCACCATATCTGTTTCCAGGTAGCAGACCATGAGCTTCGTTGGGATTTTAGGAAGGATATAACCATGGAATTAAATAGAAACTGACAAGGTTGCATTCTCCAGCTCTGATTCCACATTATTACATAGAAACTACCGTCTCTATTTCTATGTAACAAATGATGGGCTTAAATATGATGTTATGAAGGGATTACTACACAGGTACTGTAACTACTACTAGTAGGTATTTACTGGTAATTTCCTAGTAATAATGTAGACCGACATGCTATTACCGTAGTAACTACTGCACAGGTAACTACTATTACCCATCGTATTACCCTGGTATTACCCTGTTATTACCCTGGTATTACCCTGTTATTACCCTGTTATTACCCTGTTATTACAGAGCTGTAATGTAAAGTGGTACCAGTTTTGGTATGTACAAAGCAAAATGCCCCCCACTTGGCAATGTGAAAAATGAATTGTGGCCAGCGGTCAAAATTTCACCAGATAAAATAATAATAATAATAAAATAAAAATAATAATTAAAAT
Source organism: Borostomias antarcticus (assembly GCF_949987555.1). Taxonomy (NCBI): domain Eukaryota; kingdom Metazoa; phylum Chordata; class Actinopteri; order Stomiiformes; family Stomiidae; genus Borostomias; species Borostomias antarcticus. The sequence continues at coordinate 29,406,613 of NC_140239.1, read as the reverse complement.
TTCACCAGGACCAACAAGTGCAATTGTTAAACAAAATGCCATAGTGTGCAGACAACATGTGATGCTCATTCAGTGTTCATTGGTAACCCTGAACAGTCATCTGCATACTGCATACTACTGCTGTTTGAACTCCACTCTCTCCAAGGCAGTGACTGATCATTAAATCACTGAGGACCTTGAGTATGCAGTCTAAATATCCAGAAAGACATTTCATGTTAATTCTCCTTCATTACAGTTTCTTTCATAACAACAGCACCCTTTACCCATGTACTCTTTTTCCCTACCTTAAAAGATAAACTGCCCTCTCGATGTCATTCAAATCTTCATCCACGGTCAGCTTGTCAATCTCTTCAGCAGTCTGAAAAGAGCAGGGAAGACTATTTGTTCTTTGTCTCATTAAAACAGATAGTTGACAATCCCTTCATCCAGTTTGCTGCTGACAAAAAACACACATGCACATTAGTGCACGCACATTCACACGAACACAAGAACACAGAGGCAACTACTGTACATTATGGCCTCAGCCAACACTGCACTGTCATTGACACCGGCTGAGGGGTGAGAGTGAAGGGGCATCGGGTTGAGGGTGGATTCAGGTGGGTTGGGAACTGGGGTGGCTATAGGTCAGGAGGTAGAGCGGGTCGTCCAATGATCATAGGGTTGGCGGTTCGAATCCTGGCTCCTCCTGACAGCATGTCGAAGTGTCCTTGCACAAGACGACGCTGAAAGCCAAATTGCTCTAAATGAGCAAGCTGGCACCTTGCATGGCAGCTGCCACCATTGCTGTGTGAGTGTGTGTGTGAATGAGAGGCCTTCATTGTAAAGTGCTTTGGATTTATTTATTTTATCATTATTTTACCAGGAAATCCCATTAAGATTGGGAGATCTCTACAAGCAAAGCACTACAGTATATAAGTGCAGTCCATTTACCATTTACCAAATGGACTGGACTCAGAAAGGGCTCTGGCTGAAATGACTCAGCTCCAAAAAAGAGAGGGGGTTGCAGTGAATCACAATGTGACTGACTCCATCCCCCCCCCCCCCCCCCCCCTGCTTGCGTGGGAGAGTTGCGTGGGAGCCACGGGAGTGTGGGCGTGCGTAGTCTCTTACGTGAAGGCTTCTCGTATTATCCGAGATGCCTTGCTCTGGATCCTCCTCCACACACAAGGGAAAAAACAGGCACAGAAAACTCCCACCCCCTCTCTTACTGTTCATGCCTCGCGTACACAATCCGATATACAGTAGACTGCCGACTCCGGTGACAGATAATACACCAGCCTGGCACTATTGCACGCCTTTCAAAAGAGAGAGAGGGAGGTGGGGGGATCAAAGTATAATTTGGAAATGTTTGTTTTAATGTCAATTAGACTGACATTGGTCAGTGAGGGGGGAATCGAACTATACGGACTGTGCATTTCAAGCACCGAGACTTCAATAGCATTTGTTCCAGACCCAAGCAAGTGGACGCTATTAGACATGAGGAAATCCTCATTGTGCAAATGCCTCTCCGCAGTGTTGGAGAGAGGAGTGAACCAGTGATGCAGACAGCTGACTAAACTGCGTCACGCAATAAGCACAACGTGTGGGTAACCCCCGCTGTATCGGTTACTCGCGGTACAAGTCACACATTAATTCACGCAGGGGCAGCCTCTGTAATGATTTTGAAATTAAAATGTGGAATGCCGTAATGATGATGAATGTTAAAGCATTTCGCCATGAAAATAGAGATTCAAACTGGCATGAAATTCATCTTCAATGGAATATAATAGGCATGACTAAAATAAAAGCGAGCTATCATTTCCCTGCTTTTATGAATCATTTACACCAAATGATGGATCTAGTCATATTTCGGATTTAATGAACTCGACAAAACACCTGTCCTAAAGATATGACATAGAAAGATGAACTTTGTTGTGAAATACCTTTAGACTCCTGCGTATAGGTCTTTCGATGAACGTCAAGTCCTGAAGATCCTCAACCTGTCCAAACAGACTGGCCTGGTTCAAAGTCATGTTTCTGAGGAACAACTAGTCTCCTTAATGGAAATGCGGCTGCAAGTGTTAAAGCCGTGTCACGGCCATGGCTCCACACTGTGAATGAGTGAGATGAATTCTTTGATTTGGGGGAAAAACTGTCCCACCCACAAGGAATGTGTTACAATGCCTTACAATGAGATGGGTCGCATGGATGGGATCCTGAACAGTTCATCCAAAAAAGCGCATTATAATCCTCCCGCCGTGTTTTAAAAAAAGAAAACCACACAGTAGCTATAGTTGTAATATGCCTCATAAACATTTGCAAGGTCGCCAATAGTCACTATTTGATGGTGAAGAAGCACTTGTTAAATTGCTTGAATTCCTCTCCTAGCAATAGCTAGCCTACTTTGCCTGGCTCACATCTGAGCCCTACCTAACGGGTACAAAAAAAACAATCAGCTAGCTACTAATGAAGATAAAAAATGTTGACAAAAAAACTTCCTAGTGCTATACATGTGGTTCTGACCTGTTTGTTGGCAAGTGACATGTTCTTTCTGACAGATGAAAGTTCTCCATTGCCTCTCTCAAAAACAAGCAGCTAAAAAAACTGCAAAGATGAAATGTAACTAGCTCTACAACAACAAATTCAAGCAAGTGCAAGCGAATTATATAAGCCTGGCTTGCTTATTAGCTAGTGCTAGCTACAGTAGCTAGCAGGGGATTCAAGTTAGCTTAGCAAGCTAGCCTTAAGCCTGGAGTTGAAATGAGTGCAGATCATGTATGTTGGCATGCTAAATTAACTAGATGAAAACCTGATTCATAGTCCCAAACCGAATATAATGAAGAAAAACATAGTATAAGCCAAGGCGACGCTCGTATGGCAGAGACACCTGATCCACGCACACGCACACGCACACGCAGCCACGCAAACGCACTGCAGCAACTAAACACGTTGCCATGGCGACGACATGCTACAGCAGCGTCCGGCCGCCTGGTGAAGGAATGAAGCCTTTTGGTTGAATCAGCACTCAACACTGACATGGGCTAATCAGCACTCAACACTGACATGGGCTAATCAGCACTCAACACTGACATGGGCTAATCAGCACTCAACACTGACATGGGCTAATCAGCACTCAACACTGACATGGGCTATTCGGCACTCAACACTGACATGGGCTATTCAGCACTCAACACTGACATGGGCTAATCAGCACTCAACACTGACATGGGCTAATCAGCACTCAACACTGACATGGGCTAATCAGCACTCAACACTGACATGGGCTAATCAGCACTCAACACTGACATGGGCTATTCAGCACTCAACACTGACATGGGCTATTCAGCACTCAACACTGACATGGGCTAATCAGCACTCAACACTGACATGGGCTAATCAGCACTCAACACTGACATGGGCTATTCAGCACTCAACACTGACATGGGCTAATCAGCACTCAACACTGACATGGGCTAATCAGCACTCAACACTGACATGGGCTATTCAGCACTCAACACTGACATGGGCTAATCAGCACTCAACACTGACATGGTTGAATCAGCCCTCAACACTGACATGGGCTAATGCACTCAACACTGACATGGGCTAATCAGCACTCAACACTGACATGGGCTATTCAGCACTCAACACTGACATGGGCTAATCAGCACTCAACACTGACATGGGCTAATCAGCACTCAACACTGACATGGGCTAATCAGCACTCAACACTGACATGGGCTATTCAGCACTCAACACTGACATGGGCTAATCAGCCCTCAACACTGACATGGGCTAATCAGCCCTCAACACTGACATGGGCTAATCAGCACTCAACACTGACATGGGCTAATCAGCACTCAACACTGACATGGGCTAATCAGCACTCAACACTGACATGGGCTATTCGGCACTCAACACTGACATGGGCTATTCAGCACTCAACACTGACATGGGCTATTCAGCACTCAACACTGACATGGGCTATTGAATCAGCACTCAACACTGACATGGCTATTCAGCACTCAACACTGACATGGGCTAATCAGCACTCAACACTGACATGGGCTAATCAGCACTCAACACTGACATGGGCTAATCAGCACTCAACACTGACATGGGCTAATCAGCACTCAACACTGACATGGGCTAATCAGCACTCAACACTGACATGGGCTAATCAGCACTCAACACTGACATGGGCTAATCAGCACTCAACACTGACATGGGCTATTCAGCACTCAACACTGACATGGGCTATTCAGCACTCAACACTGACATGGGCTAATCAGCACTCAACACTGACATGGGCTAATCAGCACTCAACACTGACATGGGCTATTCAGCACTCAACACTGACATGGGCTAATCAGCACTCAACACTGACATGGGCTAATCAGCACTCAACACTGACATGGGCTAATCAGCACTCAACACTGACATGGGCTATTGCACATGCATTACATCATAGCCTATACCTGCTGTTTACTGGATGGAACTGACTCATAATAATTATTATTGTCAATGTTGCTGAAAGATGTCACTATATTTTGGATATTGAATTGCGTAAATCGTAGACTCTTAGCCAAATAATTTAAATAAGTCGGGGGCAAAGCGATGGAGGGAAAAAATAAAGATAAAAAGCAAGAAAACAATGTGAATGAATAAAGTGAGATGAAGAGAAATATATATAAATGCTCTCAGATAATGTCCAAACTGTGAATGAAATGTAGTCTCCGACATCCATTAGGCTAATTTAGGGGTTTAATAGCGTAATGCAAGTTTAAAATAGTTTCAGCAAGTATATTGCTTTCAGTAAGTACACTAATTCAACTTTAACCTGCAATCATGTGCACTCATGTGACCACACAACTCAGATACTCGACCTCAGATAGCCTACAGTACTTCTCATGAATTAAATTATAGACCTATCAAAACTGATGATATAGTAGACTATGGGAATGGACTGCCAGCTCTCCATTAAAACATCAATACAGTCTAGAAATATTACCCCCGGAGCTCTTTTCCTGAAGACTTTGGCCTAATGTTGACAACACTACCACCTGGTGGATGGTGACTGATACAGCAGCCTATTTAAGAGTATAGGCCTACTGTAAGGGCAAATATAGTGTTATACAACAGACATTCAAAAATTAGCTACAGTATCTTAGTACCCAGCTCACCACACTGCCTTTTACTATACTATACTGTAATTAAATTGTTTTTCTATTTTTTAGTATCCACATACTGCACTATAAGTCAGCTTGTGTCCTATTAGTTTCCCATTGCAAGAAATTGTTATTAAAGCCTGAGAAAAGTATCTGCATGTCCCCTTGTTCAAGTATGAAAACATGTTGACAGTAAATGATTTGGTTAAGATTTATATATGAAACATTATATTGCATTATGTTGCAAAAGATGCACTGTCAGATGAAAAATGTGTAAAATAATAATGTATTAAAACGACAACAAAACAATTTACTCCTGAATAAAAACAAGCCAAAATGTTTAGCATTTATTTCCTGATCATGGTGTGGGGATAGTCTGGATGCACCATGTGCAATGTTCCATGTCCCAGCATGTGAAAGCTTCAGATTCAGAAGTCATGTATTTATATTATATAGTTTTCACTAGAGTAAATGATAGTTATGTAGACACTGGGTCTCAAACTCAGGACCTCTGACTCCCAACTGCCTTTCTAACCAGCTACGTCATCGAAAAGTTAGCTATTTGGTGACACAGCTGGATGTTATCTTTACTAGTGGAGTGAGTTTATCCAACTCAATTGGGTTACACTCACCCCCTAAACACACTCCATATACTGCACATGACATGACATTACAGGACACCGTGCTACGTGGGACTCTCATATCAAGTCGTACATAAAGCAGCTGAACCCCTGTGACACCTGCTAAGCCCAGTCAAAGTCAATGGGAGAAGTGCAAAGCCATCGTTTGGGCATCAGTCCAGTGGCCTTGCCCCTGAATAACACATGCCGGTGTGGGGAAAACAAAATGCTTCTGTAGTCTAGACTCTAGGTCATATCCCCTCACATGACCTCACAGCAATATGAACATTGAATGAATATTGAACATGAATATTTCATCATTATTTTTCATTACAAAACAAGCACTCATTCACCATTTGATGCATGCTTGACCTACACTTGTGAAACCATTGCTGACAACTTTATGAAGTAACATGAATTAGGAGATTACATCTGACACAGATATATATCATGCATATATATATATATATATATATATATATATATATATATATATATAATATTGACATGTTGTGAATCTGCCAGAGAAAGGCTTGTTTCATTCTATCTCTCTCCCTTGCAGGGCAGCATGTTAAGGCTAAACTAGTAATTTTAGGATGTCGGGAAGGAAATCTTGTTCCTGCAGCTCCTCTCTGAGTGCCATTAGTCATCCTGTCAGGATTGTGTCAACAGCAGGGACAGGGCGAGATGACAGCTTTGACCCAAGTTCATCATTCAGGACATGTCTTTGCATCCTAGCAGGGGACCAGAAATGACTCATCTAAATGCAGTGCTAATGTTTGGAAGCAGGTTTTTGATCCAGTATTTGCTCAGACAATTGATTCTCTGGGCCTGACATGTCATCTATCACACTCTAGCAGATGTCACAACAATGTAGGGCCTTTGCACAGAAAAGCAACAAAGGCAACAGATTAATAGAGCTCTGTAAACTAGGCTAGCTTGCTAACTTGCTACAATACTGTCATTCAAACAATGTCGTTCACGAATTAATACCAAACAATAATCACATTTATTTAGGAAAAATAGCTGGCTAGCATAACATTAACCGCTTTGTTGGCAAACAGTTTTGACAGCCAGACAGTTGATATTGTATCATGGCTGCCTGAGGCGCGCTCTAATTTGGAATTGGATGCACCTACAGCCTTGCACGTAGTGAGCTTGTAGGATATAATATATAATAAGCCTATGGACGAATAACCACATAAGTCACATTTACTTTTACAGGTGTGTTACTGTTTTGTAATCTCAGTGTCTTCTGACTTTTACATCAGGAGAGGGTTAAATACAGTACACAGCACTACATACTGTAGAAGACATTGTGTACTTGCAAGTGATTTATCATTCACACAAAATATGTTAACCTTACTCAGGCACTGTTCTCACTTTAGATGCGGTACCTGCAAAATGCATAACATGCATAATAAACTGCATAAGTAATGGTAAAATAAGTATGTATATGAAAGTAATAAGACTTTTATTAACATGCTTTAGTAGTTTATGAACTCTTAACACATTTCTTATAAATGTCTTACTATCTAACAGTAAACAACACATAAATTGTCAGCATCTTCTGTGCCAAGTCTAAAGTGGGGCACTTCTATTCCAAGACTGACATGATCAAAACAAGTCTGATGAAATCACACTCTTGGAATATACTGTACCATCCTGCAACATGGACTTAGAGCCCTTGGAATACAAATAACATCCCCTTGGAATATGATATAAATAGCCTACGTAAGGTGAAATCAGACCTCTTGGAATATATAACTAGAATAAGGTATCAGCATCTTCTGAGCCAAGTCTGAAGTAGGGCATTCCTATTCCAAGACAGGCTCAAGCAAAACAAGTTACATCAGGTGAAATCAGACTCCATGGTACTGTAACGTATATCACATACTGTACGTTATTAAGCGGTATATTGCTGCTTTGCCTCATTCAATGGAAAGACCTGAGAGTCAAGGACCTTTTTAAATCCCTTATTACTTCACAACTTTGACAAGGACCGTAGTCTGTTAATACCAAGTCTGCTCTGGCTGAGACAACAGTAAGAATATATTGCATGTTTTCATTCCGTGTCATCAAGTTACCTGTTTGATACCTACATCATATCATATTGCAGAAAGTGTAAGACATTAAGATTCGGTCGGTTCTCTGGAAATATTTTTCAACTTACTTACTTTACTGCACTACCTACTAACATCAATATAATAATGAGGCTAATAAATGAACTGCTATAGCTAACAAAAACATACAGTAAAAAAAACAACTGTTCATACATTTTCCAAAACAGCAAGTTACAACACTGTGTAGTAAATAAGTAAGTACTATGATTGAATGATAAGGTACAGTGTTAATATTAGATAGATGTCATGGAAATGCCAAGATATTGCATGGATTTGATTAATGATGTGTACATACAGTATTTGGTATATAATCTTGTCACTGTATTTATAGGTAGTAATGTTAGAGTTGTACTGATGCAGAGCAATCATCACTATTGCAATTCCACGTCTGAATATCATGAGTAAAGTGTTTTTGCACTGATCAGACAACACAACTGTACCCCAATCAAGAAAAATAAAACTATAACAAAGCAGTGATAATATTCTTAGTATCATGGTTGGTTGAAAAGTGGATTTTGCCCCAAAGGAAAACACATGTGTTCTGGAATGCTATGCTATGGCTAAAAAGCTTGATTCTATAATCCTTAAAGGGGCACTCCATGATTTAAAAAAAAAAAAAAAAAAAAAAGAAGCTTGTTTTTCCCTTTAATTTGGGGTAGAAGGATGCAGATGTTTCTGACTGTAATAAAGACTCTTCTGAGAATCTATGTACTGATAGTGAGGTGACACAGACAAGTTAAAGCTTCACATGTCAATTTATGGCTTGTTTTGTTCAAACTGTAATGCTGGCGAACTCAGGTTAAAGTCATTAGGCAATGCCCAGTTCTTGCTTTTCTCGTGTTTTTTGCACATGATACTACTGCAACTATAGATTGATGTGCGTTGATGCAAAAAGCTGACCGTTTCATTTCTTCGTAATCCATCACATCTAGATCCAATCATGGCAACCATGGCCATACTTGGCCCAGCAGGTCCTCCTGCAGACTTTGAAGACTACAGTCTCTATAGTGGTCTGTCCGATGATGAATTGATCCGGCTGGCTATTGAACGCAGCCTCTCCAATGACCATAACTCTCCAGACCCCACTGAAGCAGCACCCAGAACCGTCCAGAGGAACGCAAGTCCCTGTCTGCCACGTTCCACTGAGGTTCCCCAGAGCTACTTTGAGACGTCCAATCCTGCTCTAGCAAACCAACTGTCAGACACGGCGCCTGTAAAGCCCTCATCTGCTCAGCCCAGTTCATCAGAAGCTCCTCTGTAAGCATGTCAATCGGCTAATTTGACAGAAAGGAAATGTTGCAGAATATTTTTTATGAACATGACTGGACAGAATTTCTAAACATGCCTCAACATAGCACTCAGGAGGGGGTGGTTAACGTAGCAATACAAATCTGACACAGGTGTACAGTACCACAGTGTCCCCTATGACCCCTACTATTTCCATTAAGACATAATGAGACAACAGTAATCAAAACAGTCAATGAGTTATTCGTTTCTTGAACATTTATAACATTTGAGTACAATCAATTTAATTTCACCTGCAACCTTGACCTGTACAACACCACCATTTTACACACTCTGGGAACTACTAAACACCTGCATTCTCATCTTTCTCTTCATCTTTGTCTGTGCATTAGAGACGTCAGTGCTTTGACATTACTAATCACCAATGGAGATACGAGTGTTCTAGAACGCCTAGCGACTTGCAATCCCAGAATCCTCATTGAGCCCCACACTGACGGATCCATCGCTCTTCACAAAGCCGCATGTTACGGCCAAGAGGAGTGCCTCAGGATCCTGATAAGAGGTGATGGTGAACGGAGAGATATGAACGAAGACAGATATGAATGAAGAGAGATGAATGAAGAGAGATATGAATGAAAATATGAACGCATGCCTGTTGATATGGGTTGTATACTCATCATCGCATTTTTCTACTGATTAACAATCACTTGAACCGCTGTGTCAACGTTGTGAAGTCTGTTTCTAGCATGCTCAGGATTAAACGTGTCTCTTGTGGTGTCCACAGCCCATCCAGACATGCTTAACAAGCGCAATTTGAAGGGGAAGACCGCTCTTTACCTGGCCGCTGCCTTGTCCCATGTGGCCTGTGTGAAACGCCTTCTGGCTGGAGGCGCTGATCCGAACATCCCCAATAAGCACGGAGAAACCCCCCTATTGAAAGGTTTTTATTTATTATTATTTTTTATTGGTTTTGAATGTGAGTTTGTTTACCGAACAGGACAAGGAGTGACCTGGCCAAGAGGGCAGCACACAATAAAAACACACAACCATCCAGGTTTCATACATGCAGAACAACGATAAAAGATGAATAGAAAGTTTCAGGAGTGCATAGGCAGTATACAGTAGGAGTTTAGGGACAGAGACACTTCCCACTACTTTCAAGCTCCAGATCCTTTAGGATTTCCTTAAAGGCGTCGTGTGAGATCAGTTCGGGGAGTTTTAAGTCCTTTTGGAGGAAGTTCCAGTCAGAAGGGGCAGCATATTTAAAAGCAGTTCCCCCTTAACAGTGTTAACACTCAGACCAGTCAGCTGCAGGGCGCCCTGTGAGCGCAGGTCATGATGGCTTCGGCTTCTAAGAAGAAAAATACACAAATATCTAGGGACCAGTCCCCCCAAAATATATTTCTACTCCTCAGTCATTTTCAGTGTCTCTTGTTTGCTCCCCTGTGATTTTGTCTGTTTGGTACTTATTAATACTAATCCAGTCATAAGCAAATGAATGCATTTCCATGCTCTGATTTCAGCTTGCGAGAGCCAATGTGAGGAGATTATGGAGCTTCTCCTGAAGGCTGGGGCCTCGGTGAACAAGAGGTGCAATCAGGGTTTTACACCTCTTCATGAGGCAGTGAGGGCCGACCAGCAGAAGCTTTGTGAGATGTTATTGATGGCTGGGGCTGACGTGAATGCATCCAATATCCACGGGATCAAACCTTTCTTTACAGCAGCCCAGAATGGCAGAGCAGAGCTGTTAGCATTTATGAATCAAAGAGGTGAGTATTACTTCATGTCAGTTAAAGATGTTACACAGAGCATAGACGAGCTAAAATTAATATTTTCTAATATTTTGCTCCGAGAAAAAAAAAAAAAAAAAAGTTTTTTCAAACATAATTCACAGTTTGAATGTCTTTGTTAGTCAGTGATCTTTACTTTGATGTTTCAAAAACAGATAAATACATACATATTCCGTTTTTTGTGGACCCTTTTTGGCTTGTGAGCATTATTTATTTTTATTTAACCTTTATTTAACCAGGTAAGAGGCTTGAGATCAAAGAACATCAAAAGCAGCACTAGTGGTTAGAATTATATCAAAGTAAAGTTGTGGTTAGCAACTTACACATGTTACAGTAGGCCTATATAAAATGCCTACAGTAACTCAGAGCTACATGTAGCCTATTGAGACTAGCTGGGACTGTGTGGTGCTGCCCCCAGTTGCAAATCAGGGCGTTAACCACAAATACATTTAAAAACATTGTTGCAATAGAAATGGATGCGCCTTCCTCAAAAAACAGACTTTATTGTGGTGCTAAACCAAAATTGTCAAAAAGGACATCAAAGATGCATGGTAGCACTCACCAATAAAAGATACATGGATATGGACAGATCCTCTATTTCACCGGTTTTATTTTTGCCGTCAATGGAACATGCTGTTTGATGCTGAATTGCTGATTCATGCTCTGAGGAAGGCCTCTGGCCGAAACGTTAGCATGTTCCATTGACAACAAAAATAAAACCGGTGAAATAGAGGATCTGTCCATGTATCTTTTATTGGTGAGTGCTACCATGCATCTTTGATGTCCTTTTTGACATTTAAAAACATGTTTGTATATCTGTCTCCCTATGTGACTGTGCATATTAGGTGCTGATGTGAACTGCCAGGCAAAGGATGGGTCAACACCACTTTATGAAGCTTGTAAGAATGGTCGCGAGGGCTCTGTGGCGATGCTCCTGTCTCTCAAAGCCGATGCTAATCGAGAGACCAGGTCTGGCGTTTTGCCGATTCATGTCGCTGTCCAGGGAGAACATCCACGGTGAGCACTAGTTTCACGTTCAAGTAGGTTTATTTCAATATGTATTTATTAGGGGTGTAACTATACACTAATCTCACGATACACGATATTGGGTTGACGATAACAATACGATACGATACACTAAGGGCAGGTGTGAAACGTTGCAGTAGTGCTGCTGTTCACACCAGTAGTGCATTTCTCCACATTTCTACTCCACTACACTTTCTGAATTTAGAGCTTAACTGTTGTCATATCACGGATAAGCCAAGACAAAATACGTGTTTTTTTACCAGTGTTGTGTAGCCAGCGTTCACTGATACAGTATACAATAAACATATCACGATATTGTTTTCAGCTTGACGATACGTATTGTGACGTTTCTGTATCGCGATTATTTGTGGCACGATATATTGAGGAGAAGGCTACTCATATGGACAGCCATTCTTTGCACGTCAATCCTGGTCTTCGTCCACTCTTTAGATAAAATGTTAAAACACTGATTTAGAGATTCCCCTCAAATAACTCTGTTTTTTTTCTTCTTTTTAGTATTGTGGCCATGCTGATCCCTGTCACTGACAAGTTCAAAGTTCAGAAATGCAGCATTAGTCCCCTACACTATGCAGCTGAAAACAACAGGGACGACATTCTGGAGATGCTGATCAGAGCAGACTACGACGTGAACTGCGAGTTGTCAACGGACCGCTCCACCATGTACAAAGACCGGCGTAAAACGGCGTTGTACTTTTCCGTCTACAACGGCAACACGGAAGCAGTCGCCATGCTTCTCGCGGCGGGCGCTAACCCCAACCTTGACAAGTTCAACCCGCTTCTCCTCGCCGTCAGGCGGGGTTCCTTCGAAATGGTCACCCTGCTGGTGGAGCACGGCGCCGACGTCAACGCCTCCATCCCCACTCAACCGACCACCTTCGCGGCCGCAGTACTGCTCTGTCTGAAGTTCCAGAACCAGAACATGTTGAGGTATCTGATGAGCAAAGGCTGCCACGCGCTGTCCTGTTTCAACTGCAGGTACGGAAGCAAGCCACACCCACCGGTTGAGAGAACACAAAGCCCGTATGATCGTGATATGCGCCACGACACTGACACACCTACCGATCGTCGGCTCCAGGTAGGTTGCGCGGGATATGACATACCGATAGTTCCCTTCCTTATACTGTATAGTGCTGGTTGGTGAACAAATAATAATAATAATAATAATAATAATAATAATAAATAATAACAATGTTTATTTATAGTGCACTTTACATTCCGAGAAATCACAAAGTGCTATAAAACTTCTTTTTTTGGTGTGTGTGATTTCAACCCGATTCTCAGTTCTGTGATGCCATATCTGAGCCATTGATACACCCCTGGGCAGGACTGATCATATCGGTGCTGCTGGACTATGTTGGCCATGTGAAATTGTGCTCCCGATTGCTCCAGCATATTGATAGCTATGGTGACTGGGAAGACATTAAGGAAAAAGCAAGTAAGTTAATATGAAATCCTGTTAATGTGATTATATATTTACAGGTGACTGGTTGGAGCACCAATCCTAGAGAATTAACTTGGCAAATGCTATTCTATTCTGCCTTCATTTGAGTCCCATGTGTGTGTGTGTGTGTGTGTGTGTGTGTGTGTGTGTGTGTGTACTTTCAGTGCCACCACGTCCATTGATGCAGTTGTGCAGGCTGAAGATTCGACAGTCACTGGAAGTTCAAAGACTGAAGCACATCAACATCTTGCCCCTCCCAGGAAATCTCATCAAGTTTCTGAGCTATGATGTACAAAAATCACTGGACTACTAGATTCTTCATTACATTACAGTATGCTAAAGCTTAATTTCTAGTTCAATATTACTTGCTATTAGTTGGCCTTAGCAAGACTTGTCCTTAGCAAGACCCCAAAAATAATTTTGGTAACCTGAGACTGCATGAGACCCTGTGAATTTATTCGGTTCCTCCTCCCTGACCTGAGCAGAGAGAACAGGCTGTCGTCTGGGTCACTGGGATCCTCCAGGGTTCTCCTGGCCCGGGTTCTGCTCTGGCCCTGGTTCTGCACCGCCACGAGTCACCCTCGTGATAACCGTACCACTCTCTGCAGAACCTTCCGGTCTTGCTGCTCCCATACCAGGCGGTGATGATGTCAGGATGCTCTCAATAGTGAATGCGTAGAAACCCCAGAGTATCTGGGGAGACACTCGACATTTTGAACAGCTGCTCACGTGCTCTAAAGCACAGAATGTTCTTTGCACATTTGTAGTCGTTATGAGAGGTTTGCTTTAAACATTTGGTATTTGTGTTCATACTGTATTTTAAATTGAATGTAAAGTGTGGCGTGTTCACCTCAGACTGATTCAGACTGGTTGACCCCATGACCCCATGACCCCATGACCAAGCCCTACTCACAGTGACATTCCTAATAGGCTCTTCAGACAAGAGGAACATAGGCTCTCCTTACTGCTGTTAATTCCTGCGTGTTTCTCCAAAATACACTGCTGTTACAAGAATATGAGGTGTAGATTTAAGAATAGTAAAGTGTGCGCGATAATATGTATTTTCTTTGTATGATTTATTGACTTTAATCTTGCTAAAGTATGCTTCTTCTTTCAATATAACTGATTCTTGGTGACTATAAATCTGAAATCAAGAATTAGTCCACAGGCTATATTATGTTAACATTTGCATGAACAATAATATGGACCGTTTAAAAGACAAAAGCCACAAACTATCTTATCACACTGGGATCTGAGAATGGCTGGCTTGGTCTTGGATGTATTATTATGATATGATAGCCTTTGAGATACTGTATCTTTCACCATCCTGAGGACCGGTGTCCACATAGGGCCTTTTTCTGAGCGCCAGTGCCTTTTTTCAGCTGTTTCCAGTGAGGAGTAGGGATGAGACGGTATACCGTAAAACCGTGAACCGCGGTATAAAATGTCCACGGTATTAGAACCGTGATATTCCCTGTGTTTACGGTATTACGTTTACGGTATTACACAATAATGCGCTGCTGAAACTTCACATTTCAAGCTGCTTGCAACAGTTAATTTTGTAATTTAATATAAGCTTGCTATTAATAAACTGACACACTAATGTTCAATAAAGCTGTTTTCCTTCAAAGTAAAATACTTGGTTTTTTTATGTCTGTTGGGGAGGTGAAATGCCGTCTACCGTGAAATACCGTAAACCGTACCGTGTAACTAGATACCGTACCGTACCGTAATGCAAAAATCCGTACCGCCTCATCACTCATCAGTGTCTTTTTTGAGCAGCCCCTCCGAGCTCTTCAAGTTGAAAATGTCTGAGCTTTTCAGAAAGGCGGTGGTCTTGTCAGGAAAACCAGTATTGCATGTAGATAGGGTGGGACTCGCCAGCTCTCTGGACTGTTCTCTTATACTGAAATGCCATCTTTCAACAAACAGACGAGGTGGTCTCTGCTTAGTTTTGGAGAGTTTGTCATTGTGTTACTTTAAACCTGTGTTTACCTTACATGTGGGTTTGTCTGTGGTGAACTGCAAAAACGCTGCTCCTCTTAAATAACAATGAATGTTCACATCATGACATGTGTGCAACCAAACCTGCGCAGAAGGAATCAAATTGAGTTCCAGTACTGTATGGATTTTTTTATAATTAGAACAATACATCATACACTAGGCATTGAGCAAATTCTTTAGAGTGGCTACTGTAGGTGGCTTAAGTTGAAATTATAAGCTGTGTTCCCTCAAAAAGATATTAAAAGACTCGCTGTAACTCAAGTACTGTAGGTAAAGTATTCTGGAATACAGCCAAAGAGGTATAAGTGACCTTTCCCTCTTTCAAATAGACAATAGTGCAACACGTTCAGAAGGTAATGAACACATGTACACATCCTGTCAGCACAAAAGAAGAAGGTAACCTTGTCAGTTAAACCCGAGCCCTTTTCCAAGCATTTGTTTGTCTAAAAATACAGAGCAGGCATTCACAGTATGGCTGTGCCATGGTGATTGTATTGTAACTCGACACAAGATCACTTGACATGAAGCCTATAGAAAACATTCAAAAAGACAGTGTTGTGCAACACAAATATTTTTATAAAAAATAACATATAAATTATGAATACTGATTGATAATGAGGAATACACCGCACACTAACATCAGGTGTATCTCCGCAATAATATACAATAATTGTATATATCCTTTACCATTTCCAATGTGCTTTGGTGACCTACTCTGACGGTCAACTCCACTCCACAGAAGTAGGACATCTCCCCCTCAGGAGCGACCCAAAGTAAGCTAGTAGAGAAGGGGGGGGTTGGAAAATAAGTTGGACCACTGCCCTGCTTGTATCATGTGACGCCTCCAGAAATAAACATAAACAGTTGAGCAAGATGTGAGTCTCAGGAACGCGAGCCTCTGACCGAGCGAGTCACATAAGGGCAGATTAACGCTGGGAAGCCAAGTCGTGTCTGTGGATAACAGATATAAAACGGTATGTTTTTCTTTTTAATGGGTTTTTTAGCTTTGCACTTTATTGAAAACATTTCTGCAATATTGTAGCTTAATATGCATGCAGTATGTACTTTTCATTAAGAGATCTTCAAGCATGTGTAGGCTATAGGAGTATTTTCAGACATTAGAAATGAACTCCATATGCATCTATTACAAAAATTATTACTAATTTGAGAAGTAATATAAGGACAATGCATTACCTAATAAATTGATCCAATCACACAATGTCATTATCCCTAATTGTTGCTTTCAAACCATTGGCACAAGGCTCTACTTGCAAGATATGCCACTTTTTTTGCAGAATGGTGTTTTGAATTGACCAAGGCTTTGTTTATTTTGCAGTTACAATCTGCTGTAGGCTACTGTACCACTCTGAGAAACATCAAAAAAAAAAGTGAGTACATTAGAGACAACTACAGCCGTTACTGTCTCTGTAGTTCCATGGGCTTTGGGCTAGCAGAAGTTATAATGATATTCTGTGCTGGGTGAGTTATGAGTGACAGGACTTGAACCGGTGCACTTTAGTAATCAGGTCAGACACATTACCCGACGTCTCATGACATGTGTGGCATAAGCGATATGCAACCTGTAAACGGAGCCCCAAGAAGAATTCTAGGGCACTTTCTAGAGCAGCGGTTCTCAACTGGTGGAGCCTCAGGACCCACATTTTTCCTTGAAGTCGCGACCCAAATTTATTCCACAGCACTCAAATTTATTCCACAAAAATAGAAAAAGTCTGTGACACATAACACAACATTGGCACACGCTAAGGTTAGCCCACTTCCTGTCATGTCTCGTAAATAAATTATTGAAATTATTTAATTTAATTTAATTGTGTGTCCTGCAAAATAAAAACCCAACATTTTCTCTATAAATATATATATTTTAAAATCCCTTAAAAAAAAAGAAAAGAAAGGGGAAACCGCCCACGAGGCCGCGACCCAATCAAAATGGCTCCGCGACCCACCTTTGGGTCGCGACCCACCAGTTGAGAAACGCTGTTCTAGACGACTACTAAAGTCTGATAAATCTTTGCCTGGTAAAAACACTTTTTGGAAATTGTGGAACATTTATAGCCTACATTGTTATTCCATTATTCTTATTCTTATACTTAAGCCTATATCAGTACTTACACTTACACTCAGTGGTGTGGCGTCTGTGATTTCTCTGTCCCTTGTGGCCAAGAGAGGAATTGCATAAACAATTTGGGTCAAAAACACCTGTCCGACATAATAGTAGCCTTGTGAAAGCATATTTTCCTCTGAGAAACTACATAGTCTTGTTCTTGTTATTATTGAGTCAGTTTCTGCAATACTGCACTTTTATGGCTATGTTTATTCTACTAATGTTAATGTTTTTGCTTGTTGCTTCGGGAGACTGTTTTTCCATGGGAACCACTCAGGTTCTATTGGGGGACAGAACAGCAGCCAGAACACAGTCCCTGATTGGCCCGGTCAAAACTTAAGCAGAGAATAATCTTTCGAGATAGGGGGGAGTCCAGACTGATCTGCAGAAACAAAATGAAAGAGCGCTCGCGAGATCAGGATGGTGTCATGAGGCTAACATAATAATTTCAAAAATGAGTAATGATGAATGAATATGAAACACTACATAAAATGTGAGACTTTCAACACTTCTGCTCTATAGTATGTATTGAGTGCTGACCGGTTAGCCACAAAGCAATACTCTCCCCTGGGAGATGAAAGGTCTCATTTATACTGAATCAGAGAAAACGTCTACATGTCCTGATAATGCTAGTCTTTAGGTCTTTAGAGTGGCATATCTTCTATGGGTTGGATGTATATCCACTCTCCCCCAGGCTCGGGGCCAGGGGCTATCCTTTTACCACCCCGAGCCTTGGTGAGGGGTCACCCGGGCTATATCCGGGCACACCTCCAAGAGCCGTGTCACCATTTCGTCATCCACAATCGTCAGAGTGGCAATACGATTCCTGACATCCATGCTACTCTCTTATCCTCCTTGCTCCAGATCCAACATGGCGAGCAGTTTGGCGCTGCCGAGCTCGACTGGTCCCACCCTGGGCTTCGATGACTACAGTCTCTATAACAGCCTGTCGGACGACGAGCTGATGCAGCTGGCTATCGAACGCAGCCTCAGCGAGGCCCACGGCGCGGCTTCAACAGTCGACGCCAACAAAACCCCTGCGCCACAGAACCGTCCGCATCCACCTGCGAGGCGACCCAATCCACCCGTGCCCCGTCAACCCAGTGGACAGAACCCTCCCGCCAATCCGCCCACGCCCCTTCAACATAGTGGACACAATCCTCCCGCCAATCCACCTGATTTGTATGTACCACTTGACATGAAAATTCACCCAACGCATTTCAATTAGTTTCACATTTCACATGAATTTGCACTTGCACTTGAAGCATTGCCAATGACTGTGCATTTATGAATGTATGTTTTTTTTCTGCATCATGTTATGACCAGTTCTTAGGCTCAGTTCAGAAGGTAGCACAATAGATACATCTGCATACAAGCATGCTGGCTTAGTCCATATGAATTGTTCTTTTAAAGCAGTTTGCAAATGTATGCATGAGAATGTCTCAAGGTAAAAAGGAATGACTTGGCCAGCCAAGCATTATTTGTGTCTGTTGAGCTAATGTATGTTTACCTGCTACCTACTGTACCAGCTAGCAGGGAGGCCCCAAGTATCAGCTGATGTTATACAACTTGTCTAACTGGCTGGTTCAACTGGTTCTCAGCGAGCTACGTGCTGAACAGCTGTTCCAAGTTCTCTTGCCAGCACTGGCCCTTGCCCAATGGGCATTATGGGCAAATCTCCAAGTAGGACAGTGTTAAAAGTTCAAATGCCACCGCCAGAAAAAAATAGTAACACTTAAAATAATATTTATCATCCCCATGCTCTCGAATCTAAGAATCGACATGGATGACATTATCATCTACAGTACGGCCACAGCACAGCCTACTTAACCTACCAAATGCTAATGAAGGCACATGATGAATATATTCATTTTTCTGGATTACTGATTCATATTGGTGTGGGGAGGATGAGGGAGCTTTGCATAGTAACCATGTGGACAGACTGTAGATGAGAGGGGACTGAACTGTCCAAGAGATCCCAGCATGTGACAGCGTCTATGGTAAATGGACTGCACTTATATAGCGCTTTTCCACCTTAGCGGCACTCAAAGCGCTTTACAATGGCCTCTCATTCACCCATTCACACACATATTCACACACCAATGGCGGTAGCTGCCTTGCTCATAACCTGCTCATTGGGAGCAATTTTGGGGTTAGGTGTCTTGCTCAAGGACACTTCGACATGTGGAAAGTCGAAGGTGGGATTCGACCCACTGACCCTACGATCATTGAACGACCCGCTCTACCAACTGAGCTACAGACGCCCCTGATTACGCCCCTGAGGCCTGATGATATATGTCACTTTTCCTGTAGTGGGAAGGAATTTGACGGTCCTATGAGTCACTTTATCACTGGCAACGGGAAGCGCATGGTGAGATACCGACGAGCAGACGGCACCCTAGAGGTGGCGCCCGAACCAGAGGAGTGAGTCCTGCACCTAGCGACTGGTATACTAGTCACAACCATAACACGTACTGTAAACTACTCTGCATTTTGAAATGGTGAATATGCAGATAGCTACAACATTTTTTTTTTAAACTGCATGTGTTGTTTTTGTCCTGAACTTGCTGGGAAAGATTGATTCCAATATCATAAACCCTAACAAAAGAGTGTGCATTTTTTAATTAAATCAAAAATGGCGTCTAGCCCATTGCATGATAAGCGTGAGGATTTTGATTAGGACTATGCATCTTCTACAACTTACTCGGATGGCTGATGGAGAATTTCCTGATTTGTCTGTTCAAAATACTAGCCATGGCAACACGTATGTTCTATGATACTGTACATGTATGTATGTATGATACAGTAACTTTGTTTGCTTATTAGGAAGATAGACCCTATCGTGAAAGCAATATATGACGAGGACGTAACTGCTGTTCGAGCACTGGCATTGCACCCTGGGAACAATTTGCTGACACCTAACAAGAGTGGATGGCTACCAATGCACGAGGCTGCATATTTTGGTCAAGCCCGATGCCTCGTGATTCTACTGGGGGGTAAGTGTTCTCCAAACTCCAACAATAACCATTTATACCAGAAAAAATGTGATGAAAGAGAGAATCCAGATAAAGACTGTGTCAGTTTTGTCATACAGCAGCGACAGACAAGGTGGTGGAATGCTGAAATGAATCGTTCTAATTTGTGCTCTGGTCATTGAATTTGTGCTCTGGTCATTGAATTTGTGCTCTGGTCATTGAATTTGTGCTCTGGTCATTGAATTTGTGCTCTGGTCATTGAACTCTGCTCTCGTCAAAAAAGAGCGTCTGTGATAGAACGGCGCTAAAGCTGATGGTCACTGCTGCCGCTATATAACTTTAACCATGTCTCCTGTATGCTTGTTCCCGCTCTACTAGCACAGCCTGGGATGATTAACAAGTGCACTCTGAAAGGCCAGACCGCTCTCCTCTTGGCGGTGGAGAGAGAGAGAGTGGACTGTGTGGAGGTACTCCTGGGAAGAGGGGCGGATCCCGAAATTGCCAATAAGGAGCTGGAAACCCCACTTTACAAAGGTGACTCGCCTACACTGCATTTACAAAGGCCTTAACCAATAGTCTATCACTCTGACATCGCAGGTAAACAAACAGTATGCTGCACATTCTGATATACAGTATGCTTATTTTGTGCTAAAGACTAAGCTACTTTTGGAGAGAGGAAAGATCCGCACACTGATATCTCCCAGTTCACTTTATTGGAAAAAAACAAACTTATAGGCCAGGTGCTGGATCTTAGAGTACATACGTTTGGAGAGAGGAAAGATCCGCACTCCGATATCTCCCGGTTCACTTGCTTTGGATGTGCGCACAGCTCTTTTGCCTAAAGACTAAGCTACTGCCAATCCCAGTTCGGGATAAAGCATACTGTATATTGGATGACCCAGCTTCCGGTCAGTCCCAAGTAGAGAATCATTCCAGTGCTTGTTCATAAGCAAGGGTCAACTTCCGCGGCGAAAGAAAATCCACTATGGCGATCGTGCATACTTCTAAGACGTCTTCAGCAGTTGAATGCAGAAAACGCAAAGTCATGGTTGACTCTCTGTCTTTAGACGCTGACTCTGATACTATTCCACAGCTTGTGAGAAGCAGAATGCTGCGATCGTAGCCATGCTTCTAAACCACGGCGCTGGGCCTAACAGGCACTGTATCCAGGGGGGGACGGCCCTCCACGAGGCTGTGTGTCACAAGAGTATAGAGATCTGTGAGATGCTGGTGAAGGCCGGAGCCAAGCTGAACACCAAAAACATCTACGGAATCAGCCCTCTTTTTACCTCAGCCCAGAGCGGAGGCGTAGACACGCTTTGTTTTCTCCTCAAACATGGTAAATTACATTCGGAATATCATGGTATTCCTACAGTTTTCCATACTGTATCAATGTCATTACCTGCTAGTTTTCCTCTAGGCAGGTCTGTTGTGTACATTGATCGTTGACATTGACACACTAGTCTTTGATACCAAAGGTCCTGCTAAATGAGTTCTGCACAGACCTTGTTTATTTTATAAGAAGTATATGTGACATTCCACATGCTCTATCAGATGGCATTAAGGTGTACTGTTGCAAGCCACATATTGTACAACAACAACAACAAGAGTGGAGTTCTTAGAATGAATCACGGTTGATGCGAAGTTGATGTTAAATACATGGGTTATTGAGTACGTATGACGGTATCTATCTGAACATACTCTACTGTAGGTGCAGATATCAACGGCGAGGCCAACGATGGGGCTACAGCCCTGTACGAGGCAGCTAAGAACGGTCATGAAGATATTGTGGAGCTCCTTCTTTCTCAGAACGCCGACGCCAACAAACCCGGCAAGACGGGACTCCTGCCTCTGCATATCGCCGCTCAGCGTGGAAATGATACGTAGGTACAATTGGCTGAAGTTCTCTTGGTTTATACCCAACTCAAAACTTCCACCTGTGGACATTGGCCGGGTTTCCCGAATGCGTTAAGAAGCACTTAACTCCAAAGTACTTCTTAACTCCCATGCAAAGGGTTGCTTAAACAGGGTTCCTTAAGAAGGTTCTTTATCGGGAAACCCGGCCATTATAGTTTTCTATGTCCAGGTATGCATGCACAGTCATGCATTTGTTTGTAAAATGATGATGAAAACAATTATTGTTTCATCTGGAAACTACATGATGTAGTTCCTTCCCTGTCAATCGTCCATATTTTCCAATACAGTATTTGTGTAGAACACGTTTCCTTATGGCAGCCAGGATTAAGGTAAAATATATACTCCTATTAAAGTCGCACAGAAATGATTGGTTCACACAATTTGTCATAGTGTTCACCTATTCAACGATGTATGCCAAAAAATTTACAAAATTCTACTTTTGTTGTAATCTTATATCAAAGTATATAATTTCTTACTTCCTGGAAAACGGTAGGTCACGTGCAATTACGACACCAGGTACCTTAGATTTTAAGCCAATAATCTCACGACATCCACCCGTCAATCAACGCTATCCTTCTATCGAATGTTCTTAAATGTTCTTCTTCTGTCTAATGTTCTTAAAACCCGCCACTTGGCAATTTTCCAATCCAATTCCTCTAAACATTATGTCCCACCCCCATAGCTTGTTTGCGTCGGAAATACGTCAAACTACGGAAGTTAGATGATCTCAAACATTTCAGGTTAGGGTTTAGTTTTGGAGGTTGGATCGTCAAAACCTTACAGCACATGTCAAACACATGAGCAAACAACCTTTTTTGTTACTTGTTTTTTTTTTGTCCAACGTTGGATATACAGGAAACAAAGAGAGAAAAAATATGAGAGTGCTGATGTTTTGAGGCTGGTGTATCTGACCATCTTGCATTTTGCAGAAGCCTCCTGACCTATGATTGCTCCAGTTATGACAAGTCGGTTAAGTAAGTCTGTGGTTCACTTCCATGCCAGAGGTTATTGTGCCAAAGAAGAGCTCTTTTAACAATGAGCTTAACCTCAGCTTTACTCTGTGGAAAAATAGTCTTTGGGTTGCTAAAATAATATGACTGTGTTCTGACATGCATTGTTTGATTCATCTGTAACATCATAGTAATACCATTACTGTCCCTGTCTTTTTCATTCACAGCTGTGTCTGTGCTGGTTCAGTGGTTTACGTCTATTATGTTCTATTAATGTGTGAATTTAATCATTCATATTCAATCCACTGAATGGCATGCAATCCATTATATTCATCCCATATTGTCAATGTGTCTGTAAAAAATCCTGTTGTGCAAAACTTGCAGAGCAATAGCAAGCTATCCATTTACAATATCAAATATATTTGTCTTCCATGTGTGCAAGGTATGTAAACAGCTCATATTTATAACAGTTGCAGTCCAATTGTGTGCCAGTATTTAGACCGCTTAACTTTTATGTGCAGATCTGACAAATTCTCATGATTTGGTCTTTCTTTATATTTTCCTTGTACAGTACCTAACCTCCAACTATAACCTTTTGATACAGGACCTCCAGTAAACATCCCACCCAAGGTCATCCCTGAATTCTTCCCTTTCAGAATCGTGTCCATGCTGATCCCAGCCACCAGAAAGACCCGAGTCTGCCGTACGGGCATCAGCCCCCTTCACCTGGCCGCCGAACGCAACCGGGACGAGATCCTGGAGCTCCTGATCGAGGCCGGCTTCGACGTCAACGCCACGCTGTCACCAGAGCGCTCCAACTTGTACGAGGACCGGCGGAAAACGGCGCTGTACTTCGCCGTGATCAACAACAACGTAGACGCCGCCAAGATGCTGCTCGACGCCGGGGCGAACCCCAACCTGGACATCTTCAGCCCCCTACTGGTGGCCGTGCGCCAGGGCTGCATCCAGACGGTCACGATGCTGGTGGAGCACGGAGCCGACGTCAACGCTTACGTCCCCACGCACCCCACGTCCTTCCCGGCCACCATCATGTTCTGTATGAAGTACATGTCCATGCTCAAGTACCTGATGGACAACGGCTGCGACGCCCTCTCCTGTTTTAAATGCACCTACGGCAGCGGCCCACACCCCCCCATTAAAATCGAACGCTCTGAGAGGGATGAATTGCGCTACGGAGATGCTCACACACACGCACAAACTCGCCAGAAAACTTGTGTTCAGGTAAGGAGTGCAGTATTGGGTATGTACAGTGTGTGGCGTGTTAAGATTTCATTGGGTTAAGGCCGGGAATTTCTCTGGATCGCATTACCTGAACTATAATGCAGCCTGTATGGGAACTAACTTTTTCCTGGTTAACCCTTTAAACCCTGAAAGTACAGTGACATTTCGAATATTAATTGGATTTTCCCTATAATACTTGGAAGCGCAGTTTCTCAGCTTTCAGCAAGTGTTGGAGTGAGGAATTTTTTAGATTTGTTAGATATTTTTTTAATATTATTAAATATTTGTGAGATATTTTTAAAATGTTGCCGGTGACGTGGTCGTATCGAAAGGGTTAAGTCAATGAAGTCCCCAGGTTTCATAATGTGTAAATAATTTACACACTTCCATTTTTCTGAACATTTCAGCAACTATTCATTGCTTTTTCTTAGTTCTGTGAGATGATCTCGGCTCCATCGATATCCCGCTGGGCAGGACCAATCATAGATGTCCTCCTGGACTACGTTGGAGATGTGAAGCTTTGTTCAAGACTTCTGGAACATCTAGATAGCTACCCTGACTGGGAAGTCATCAAAGAGAAAGCAAGTGAGTTTTCCAAAACAGCCATTGAACAAACATATTGTACAATACTGTTACTGTAGCTAGGTAGTAATCCATGTTGACAGACACACATACACGCACGCATGCACACACACACAAATCAAACTTTATTTGTATAGCGCATTTCATACACAGAGGCAACACAATGCGCTTTACAGAGAGCAATGAGGGGGGGGGGTGGGCATAGGTCCCACCCATACATATTCCAGAGGGAAGCAAACACACACACACACACACGCACACACACCACATTGAATATAAAACAAAACACACACACCTACTCAGATACAAACACACCTACAGTATACAAGCTTCAATTATTCTAATATTTCCCCATAATTTTTCTCCACTGCAGCTCCACCACGTCCACTCATGCAGCTGTGCCGTCTGAAGATCTACCAGGAG
>NC_140239.1:29368488-29375988 GCF_949987555.1 Borostomias antarcticus | reverse complement strand
TCTGTAATGTGACGTCACCCCCGAAACGAGCCGGACGAGACGAGATGATCAATACAAGATGCTCAAACTGCTGGCATAAACCAGCGTCTGCGCATGCACAACATGAGCTGTGTTCGGAATCGCTCCCTGTTCACTATATAGTGCACTATATAGGGCGTCAGCCATTTTGTTTGTAGTGTCCGAATTCTCCACGGAATTTTCGTTCCCTATATAGTCCACTATTTATTACCCACAATTCACCTTGATTTGCAGGGAACAGTGCATGTACCCTACATTTTCTCCGTTCCCTAGGTAGTTCACTACATGGTGAACCCTATATAGGGAATAGGGAGTGAGGGAACGAGGGAGCGATTCCGAACACAGCTATGAACTGAACCTAGCAGAGATATTGAATTTCTTTCAGTACCTCCGCTAGGTGAGTGCCCTTTTTTTTGGTTATGACATCACACAAAAACAGAGTCTGCCTTTAAGCTGAAAAGTCGCGATATTAATTGACTTTCTCAATATGAAAGGATAAAGTTAGTTGAGTTGCTGCGTGACAAAATGAAATCCTGTATCAGCAAAGACTAACACAGATTAGGAATTCACCATCTGCCGTGTCCAAAATCTACAGTACCATGTTCTTCTCCTAGGTTTATTGACCCAGTGGTTAAAGCCATTAAAGGCGACGCAGTGAGCTCTCTGAAGGCGATGGTGAGGGGAGGGCATCCCCTGACAGAGAGGAGTAAGCTGGGCTGGCTGCCCTTGCATGAAGCCGCGTCGCGTGGGAGAAAAGAATGCCTGGATATCTTACTGGAAGGTGAGCAGCTTCCCACTCTGGCAGTTTCAAGAGGTACATTATTTCAAACTTGTTTTGAAGGAGGTACAAGTACAACAATACCAGGTTTGTTTCACAGTCTGATAGAGCATTGCATTTTCAAAATGTCTGTATATGTATATACTGAATACAGGCCCGTAGCCAGGGGGGGTCGGGTGGATGGAACAAACCCCCCCTCACGACCAAAGGTCCAGCAGAATTTAAGACCAAAGGTCCAGAATTTAAGAAACGATACGGTCCACTTTTGGAAAAAAACGAACCCCCCCCCCCCGCCTCCACAAGGCTGGCTACGGGCCTGGAATATTGTGCCTTATTGCACCTCCCATTTTTATACATTTCTGTGCCACTGCCTTCTGATATGTTATTATATTGCATTGTTACAGTATGTGCTACTGTATGTGTAGTTCTTGCTGCAGCTATGTGAATTTCCCTTCGGGGGATAAATGAAAGTTCATCAAGACTTTTGCGTTGACTGCAGCCCATCCAGAGGTGATTGACAGATGCACGCTGAGGAAGGAGAGCCCTCTCTTCCTGGCGGTGGTGGCTGATCACGTGACCTGCGTGCGCTCC
The DNA here is from genome assembly GCF_949987555.1 of Borostomias antarcticus. NCBI lineage: Eukaryota > Metazoa > Chordata > Actinopteri > Stomiiformes > Stomiidae > Borostomias > Borostomias antarcticus. Next base: position 29,374,601 of record NC_140239.1, on the reverse strand, counting down.
CTTCTAGAACGGGGAGCTAACCCTGACATCGCTGATAAGGACAGGGAAACCCCGCTCTATAAGGGTAACTTTCCTATGTACAAAGATATGGTACTAACACTGGCCAGGGATATGAAAAATCTTCGGTTTCAAGTTGTGATAGGGGGATTATCAAGTTTCGCATCCATCTCAACAGTGATAACGACATGTAATCGTGTATTATCAGACCTGCAAACTCTGGAGAAGTGAAAAAGATGATGACATATAGGGCTGGTTATCGAGTCGAATTTCAAGAATCGATTCGATTCCGATTCACAAGGTTCAGAATCGATTATCACGATTTAATTTGATTCGATTCGATTCAATATCGATTCAGTTAGTGTTACTAAAACCGTTTTTTTTTTTATAGCTGTAACCTTAATTACATGACTGCCAAGTTATGCAACACATCAATACTAGGGCTGGGTATTGATAATGATTTCCAAAAATGAATGAATGAATGAATCATTGAATTAATTAATGAACTATTCATTTATTCATTCATTCATTCATTAAATAAAAGATCGATTTTGGGATTCATGAATCGATTCTGAATCATTTGATTCAGAATCGATTCAGAATCAATGAATCGATTTTTTAAACCCAGCCCTAATGACATACAAAACTTAAACCCTCTAGATTCACTGAAACTACCATGGTTGACATAAAAAAGGTGACTGTAGCCAAAAGGTGACAAGTTTGCAGGTCTAATTATTCACAATAACAGTGACTACATTCATCGAAATTTCTCAAATCTCTAACTATTCATCTACCTGTCTCCACCAAAGCTTGTGAAGGGGAGAATGCGGAGATTGTGGCCGTACTTCTGGGCTTCGGCGCCGGGGTGAACAAGCAATGTCTCCAGGGCTGGACGGCGCTCCACGAGGCCGCGTGTCACGACGGCGCGGAGATCTGTGAGATGCTGGTGAGGGCGGGAGCCAGGCTTAATGCAGCCAACATCTATGGAATCACCCCTTTCTTTGTGGCGGCCCAAAGTGGAAACACCAAAGCGATGACATTTCTCATGAATAACGGTAATCGCTTTGCTGTGATCTTAGTGTTTATGGAAGGATAGGCCTGCATCAGTTCATATAGTATTTCATAGTACATTATGGCATTCTATATTACAGTAGAACATTTTACATTCATATCGTATTTTATATTAAGGTATAATATTTTATATTACTTTATGGTATTTTACATTACAGTACAGTACATCACTTTATTTCTAAAGTCAAAGGCAATGCCACTTAGGTTATACAGACCAAATGTCAGTGAATGTAATTTCAATGTCTATCAAGGGTTTCAATCCTCTTTTTTTTAAGGACGGTTCTTTAATTGATTTTCACTTCATTGTGACGATGTGTTGCTGTCCCGTTGCCTGTGTCTCAGGTGCAAATATAAACTGCCAGGCGAGTGATGGGGCCACAGCTCTTTATGAGGCATGCAAGAACGGCCATCGAGACATCGTGGAGCTCCTGCTCTCACAGGACGCAGACGCTAACAAGCCAACAAAAACGGGACTTATGCCGATTCATATCGCTGCCCATCGTGGATACGATGAGTAAGTATAAAGTCCTGTAAAGTATAGTAATTCATGCTGTTTTTATGATTTACAGCCGGCCTATGCTTGTAGTTCTATTGGGGCTACATGCTGTAATTTCTTATCAAACCGCTGGTTGTTGTTGCTGTAAGGGTATCCATTCTTTGGGTGGCTTTGGCTCAGTGGTAGAGCGGGTCGTCCAATGATCGTAGGGTCAGCAGTTCGCCTCCCCCTGTCCACATGTCGAAGTGTCTTTGGGTAAGACACTGAACCCCAAATTGCTCCCAATGAGCAGGCTAGCGCCTTGCATGGCACTTGCCGCCATTGGTATGTGTGTGTGAATGGGTGAATAAGAGGCCTTCGTTGTAAAGTGCTTTGGATAAAAGCGCTATGGTGCATTCGTTTGTGGTCGGAGCTGGCAAGTCGCAAGTGGCAAAATACCTACCTCCAACCTGTGTGCATTCCAGCTATAGCGAATGATATGATGATGATATGATATGATATTGACGTCAGCCGGCAACTGGGGGCTGAGAAACATATCCGAATTTGTGACGAGGAAGTGCGAGTTCATGCGGCGTTTTAGTTCATCATTCCTAGTAGCAAGTTGCAATTTGCCACCTCCCAGTAATAAACGAACGTACCATTAGTGCAGTCCATTTACCATTCATTTCTTAGAGAGTGTCGGTCCTAGTTTGTTCCTTGCACTGTTTGTCCCCTGCAGGATCGTATCCCTGCTCATCCCGGTCACCAGCAGGTGGCGTCTCTCCCGCAGTGGTATCAGTCCGCTTCACCTGGCCGCGGAACACAACCACAACCACGTCCTGGAGGTTCTGATCCGGTCCGTCTTCGACGTCAACGCCACGCTGTCGCGAGAGCGCGCCGCCATGTATCAAGATCGACGCACCACAGCGCTCTACTTCGCCGTCGCCAACGGCAACATCGAAGCGGCGGCCATGTTGCTGGAGGCGCGGGCTGACCCCAATCTGGACACGTTTAACCCTTTGCTGGTCGCTGTGCGGCAGGGGTGTATCCAGATGGCCTGTTTGCTTGTGGAACACGGGGCAGATGTCAACGCCAGCGTCCCAACTCACCCAACCGCCTTCCCTCCTGCGGTTATGTTCTGCATGAAATACCTGTCCATGCTGAAGTATCTGATGGATAACGGCTGTGATGCTACTTCCTGTTTCGAGTGCGAGCATGGCGCCAAACCCCACCCGCCCGTGAAGAAAGTAGGCAAGGATGACCTGTGTCTAAGCCACGAAGAGCCCAGAGCACAGGTCAGGGAACAGAGGAATACTGGTGGAGATATCAACTCATTGCGATTTATTCTGAAATCCCTTACAACAGTATATCAGTGTAGTACTTGCTTATTGATACAGATACAGAACGAATGATCAAAGCACTTATGATCGATATCACTAACTGCATTTGAATGCAGTTTTGCATTCATTTATGACAATTCCAAGCCATTAAAATGGCAATGTGCTGTTTATGAATTACTTATAATGAGTTACTTATACTGTATTGGATACCTTTCTTGTGTTTGTTGTCAGTTCTGTGACATTGTCTCCAGTCCCTCAATGCGTTGCTGGGCAGGACCCATCATAGATGTGCTGCTAGACTACGTGGGGAACGTGCAGCTGTGCTCCAAACTCACTGAACATCTGGACAGCTACGAGAACCTGACCCACATTAAGGAGAAGTCAGGTGAGTAGGTCAAGTCCAGAATCAGAACCAGAAGCTTGGATTACATTTTTACACTTCGAAAGAGCACTGTTTTATTTCCCTTGGCAAGTGTTTTCTGATCAATGTTCAAACTTGTATATGAGTAACTTTATAAATCCTTGAAGATTATAGATCCACATACAGTAGATTTATTTTAACTACTTAAAATGTCCTCTTTGTTACTTTGTTCCTAAAGTGCCCCCTCGTAGTCTGAAGCAACTGTGCAGGCTAAAGATTCGACAGCAGGTTGGAATTAAAAGACTGAGGCACGTGGACAGCCTTCCTCTACCCCGACGGCTGATCCACTTCCTGAACCATAACGAATGATCCACACCTCTGTATCGCATGACGCTCTGGTGTCAGAAAGGGTTTTCAATTTTATTCTACTCAAATCAGATTTTAATCTATTGATCTCTCTTGATTGTAAAATGAAGCACTTTTCTCAATATTTTTTAAATTTGTGTTAAAAATAATAAACTCACACATAATTTACATAATTAATGCCAAATATCTAAAGCAGTTGACTGTATTCTGAACAACAGTTAAAACTAACTTGGCTGGAACTAGGCAGGAGGTTTTCACTTTACTGTGAAGAGGCATCATTATAATCAAAATGTGTATTGAATTAAACAATTATACAATATATTACGCGTAAAGATGTGGATTAATGTAATTATCTGTAAAATGTTTTGTTGTGTATGAAGCAGTCCCTGCAGGAAGTTACATAATAGGGGATTTATAATTTTTAGAAAGCACCTACACAGTATATCCAGAACACCACCACTCCCACACCCCTCTAGGTGTCAGTAGCCCCTCCCCATTCCATTTCCACAACAGAGCCCCATGCTTTGAACACAACACTTCCTGTGACCTTTGACCTTCAGTCATTTCGAGTCCTTGCACCTGCCTCCCTGAGCACGGCCACTCAGGAGGTCACATGGGCCGCGGGCCGCATGGTGGTTGTAACTGCTGGGATGTGCTGGCTTTGCTGGTTATCAAGTTCCCTTTTGAGCACAGCTAAAAATACATGGGGGCTCTGTAGCACTTGTTGGAGCCCTGGAGGCTGTGTTGATTCCTATGAAGAGATTATTCTGATGTGTTTACCTAAATATAAATAATGAGTAAAAGATTTGCCGAGGTTTGATCCAAAGTATCAGTCCATCCAGTTGCAAACAGGTTCTCTGGAGAGAGACCCAAAGGTTTCCACCAAGGACTACACAAATATCTTCAGCACAACATTAAATTCAAAACTCAGACTGGATATGGCACTCCAATCAGACACAGAATCTGATAGGCCAAAACATTTCAACGTCACAAAATGGGCATTGGAGGAGGGGTTTCAGGAAAGCAACATCAGTGGATTCATAGTAATAAAATAGTAGTTGGAACAAATTAACTCTTAAAACCTGACCTCAGAATGACCTAAAGTTTACAGCCCCGGCTCTAGAACCTTATTGTAAGAGGGGCATGTGATGACCATAGGGGGGCAGCATTGCATTTCCCACAGGTCTCACATAGCCTACATTGATAGGCCTATTATTAACCTACTAGCGCAAATTGTAACTGTGAACCGACATAACAAAAACATCAGCAGTGGGGTCAGATTACAATAATAATAATAATAATATTATAATTGTTAATGTTTTATTTTTCTCATCTTTATCTTATTTTTATTGTTTCATCTTCCATCTTATTTTCCCTGCTTTTATGATAATTTTATGTCTATTTTTATGTTAATGTAAATTTCCTGTTGTAAAGCACTTTGAGCTGCATTTTTTGTTGAAAGGTGCTATCAACATATTATTATTAATATTAATAGTACACTGTAGCTATAGCTTACTCACCACTTAGTAGAGCTGGAGTCGGAGTCTCCCTGCATTGTTGAATCTCCTCATAACTGCCTCCTTCCATTCGTTTTCAAATGTCTTAGTCAAATCTCTTTCAAAGGCCAGTTGCACTAAATGTGCTTTTCGTTGATAGCTGCCTGCACTAAATGTGGTTCACTGCTAGCTGCCTGAAGTTGTGATGTTGAACTCAAACTTGTTGGTCTACTAGGCCTGGGGCACTAAAGGATTTCCGTATGTCCATTTTTATAAGATATTAGTTATAATAACACGTTTCACTAGTTATCGTAGCGTTAGCTAAAAGGTCTTTCTCCACCGTTTCTTCACCATTTCGCAAGTCTCCCACACTCTCGCGCTCTCTGATCAGTTTGCCGCGGCCGCCACGCACAATTAAATTAAACAGAAAAACAGTTTTTATGAACTTCTCTTGATTGACTGAATAGTAATATAATTTGACACACAATAAATATTGAGTAGTCTATTATTTTCGGACTATTCTTTTTTCTTCTTCTTGATTTTGGCTAACAACCAATGGGGGGGGGGGGGGGGGGGCCTAATTGTATGTCAATGTGATATGTGTAGCTTACTGTATACTAGTATGTCATGGTTGCCAAAGATATTGCATGTTGAGTTCTATAAGCACCAGTGTATGTATGTGTACCAGCCAGGAAAACTAAACGTGCAATATCATCGCAATCACAACATATGAGGTAGGCTAAGTATGTTAATGTTGACACCATTTCATTTCTCCAACCCCGCATAATTACCCTGGTTAATTTGCCAATAAAGATAATATCTGTGATATATATATGAAGAAAAACATGACACAATTAAATAACGACACAACAACAACTTTTATTCGTCATCATTCGTCGATTTTTCACAGCACACGGTGATGTATCACCTTTAAACACCAAGAGGCAAAAAGTCAGTGTTCCCCGACCTCATTACTGTATTGTAGGCTCCCACCACAAACTAACCCC
>NC_140239.1:29348488-29365988 GCF_949987555.1 Borostomias antarcticus | reverse complement strand
ACAGACAGACAGACAGACAGACAGACGGACGGACAGACAGACAGACAGACGGACGGACGGACAGACAGACAGATATTCCTGCCTTTGTATTTACACCACTCTCAGAATGAATGCATATTAATAAGAATCTTAAGTGTTCACTTCAGTCAAAATACACTTCTGAATTCTAAGCCTAAGGTGAAAAAAACCTAGGATTTATTTATTTACATGTGTACAATATAGACATTGCTCATCACAAAAGAATATCACTGTGTACTTTTTAACTACAGTACCTGTGCCACAATGACTCTTAACATCTTGCCCAGATTTGCAAAATGGCGGCTCATAACCCAATAAGCAGAACAGACGCTGGGCAAACGAAATGAGAAGACATCCTCGCAAGCCTCCTCTCCTCAGCAACAGAGCAACAGTTAGGAGGCATATTCAGCCGTTACTTCAGGTTGATTTCATTAGTCCTGATAAAGCCTGCTTGTAGGAATTCATTTAGACCGGGTGGCTCATTCGTCTGGACGCGAGGGAAGAAGACATTTCGTCCAGGCTCTCTATCGAACGGAATCTGGGCCTCATCTTGTTACCGCTGCTTCTGTCTGCTGCTATTTGCATGACATCGCAGCGCAGCACGTGAACTTTCACTAGCCTTTCCCTAGATGAGGCTTTGTGAGAGAGCGTTTTGCACAATTATTCATGAATGGGCCTCAAATAGAGGTTGAGATTAAGGTAATTTATGATCATATTCACATTCATCAATATACAGACATTAGGGATCTCAGAGTTAGAATGGGCATGGCATTAGAAAGGTGAATTGGAGTTAAATGTGAAGAGAATAATGATATTTGCATAGCTAAAGCTCTCCAGGACTCTTATATGAATGTTTTTTATTGTACTGTACCTGTGATGCTTGAAACTGTCCAATGAGGCCTATCCAACTGCAGGGTCACATTCTTCCCTAGTGGGTATTTCTAACTTGACAAAAGCCTCATAATGGCAAGACTTGGAACTGAACTGTTCCACTGAAAAATAATGTATGTAGGATGTACTATACCTGCCAATCTAGAAAGTGGCCAAAAGTATCAATTCCAGATTGATTCTGATTCTGATTTGATCTGTGAGATTTCTATGTGCTGTGCACCATTCAACAAAGATTGCAATATGGCTAAAGAATGAGCGAAATTCACCAATAAGCACCAATCTTTTTGTTGTCCTTGGAGGCCTCAGAGACAGACACCCAAGCCAGTATTTATACTCACTCCTTTCAAATGTTGTCAAACACAGGCTTTAGCAGAAGCGCTAGCTTTGGGTTGCTGATAGCAGCTCACATAATGGCAATACTGAGGAGAAGTATTTTGTTTAGGACTTCCCTTTTCCTGGGCAATGAGACCGTGCTCTCCTCCTTTCCTCAGCAGTTTCCTGACATCTTAATGGAGGGCTGAGATAGTCTCTCTCTGCCGTACAGCCATCGTTTGTTTTATCTTGGATAGTTAGCTGAGGGTAAACAATTAAGACTTGTCCAAGCTAGCAGTTTCCTGCGTCAGTGTCTTGATGAGCTGAGCTCATGCTGTGCTGGGAGCTTCTCAGTCACATTTTGTGAGTATTAGGTGGATTCTTTAAACTAACAGACCGTGTGATGTGTCATACTGCTGTAACAAATGTACTACAATAAGAATATTGTGCAGATTTGCGAGACCGTGGATCAGATAACATTTATTTTGTGCAGTTACGGTTCTCTGAAACATGAGGATTCTGAAGAAAACTCATCCCACTGTCTCTGAGTTAAATGTATTCATTCTGTTTTATATCATAGTTTTTATGTGAATACTGTGTTTTTATTTGTATACTGATGTGTATTTTTGTTTTCTTTTGTTATAACATTTAATTTAATTTAATTTCAAACCTTTATTTATACTCGTAAAGCACTGAGGTTTCCCTCATTTACAGTGTTGACAAGTTCACACAAATACACAAATAACAACAGAACAAATACAATATGCAATAGTATTATTATTAATAATAATAATAATAATAATAATAATGATAATTAAAAACAGTTACAGGTACAAATGTCAGGAGCCATGGATTTAAACTCTGCGAACAATAACAGGGCCCTTGGTCCCAGTGTGACTCCGCTGTCCAAGCAAAGGTGTGCGTTGTCCTACGACTGACCTTTCAAATGCACAAATGTTTCATCGATTGGCCTAAATGAAGACAAAGTGAAAGGAGGGAGGAGGAGGAGGTGTCTTCATGTCCTCATGTGAGCCTCACAGCCGTGATCACGTCACACGTTAATGACGTCTGGACACAGGACAGATAAACACACTCTGTTGTTCCACAACACACTCCATCATGCTTAGTGAGGAGGAGAGGGGACTGGAGGTGGGCATGGTGACTTGGAGGAGGAGGAGGATGAGGAGGAGGAGGAGGAGGAGGAAGAAGGCCTGGAGGTGGGGCATGGTGACTTGGATGAGGAGGAGGAGGAGGATGAAGAGCTGGAGGTGGGGCATGGTGACTTAGATGAGGAGGAGGAGGAGGAGCCAGGTGGGGCATTGTGACTTGGATGAGGAGGAGGATGAGGAGGAGGAGGGTCTGGGTGGGGCATTGTGACTTGGATGAGGAGGAGGAGGAGGAGGAGGAAGGTCTAGGTGGGGCATGGTGACTTGGAGGAGGAGGAGGATGAGGAGGAGGAGGAGGAGGAGGAAGAAGGCCTGGAGGTGGGCATGGTGACTTGGATGAGGAGGAGGATGAAGAGCTGGAGGTGGGGCATGGTGACTTAGATGAGGAGGAGGAGGAGGAGCCAGGTGGGGCATTGTGACTTGGATGAGGAGGAGGATGAGGAGGAGGAGGGTCTGGGTGGGGCATTGTGACTTGGATGAGGAGGAGGAGGAGGAGGAGGAGGAAGGTCTAGGTGGGGCATGGTGACTTGGATGATGATGAGGAGGAGGAGGAGGAGGAGGAGGAGGAGGAGGAGGAGGAGGAGGAGGAGAAGGAGAAGGGTCTGGGTGGGGCATGGTGACTTGGATGATGATGAGGAGGAGGAGGAGGAGGAGGAGGAGGAGGAGGAAGAGGAGGAGGGTCTGGGTGGGGCATGGTGACTTGGATGGGGGAAAGCAAAGCAAAGTTTTGCCCAATGGGCCGTTACTCATGAGTGGTAGTGGAAGGAAGCTATGCATCAGCCTGGGGATGTCCTGGATCAGCCTGGGGGTGTCCTGGATCAGCCTGGGGATGTCCTGCATCAGCCTGGGGAGGTCCTGGATCAGTCTGGGGGTGTCCTGGATCAGCCTGGGAATGTCCTGGATCAGCATGGGAATGTCCTGGATCAGCATGGGGGAGGTCCTGGATCAGTCTGGGGATGTCCTGGATCAGTCTGGGGGTGTCCTGGATCAGCCTGGGGGTGTCCTGGATCAGTCTGGGGATGTCCTGGATCAGCCTGGGGGTGTCCTGGATCAGCCTGGGGAGGTCCTGGATCAGCATGGGGATGTCCTGGATCAGCCTGGGCATGTCCTGGATCAGCCTGGGGAGGTCCTGGATCAGTCTGGGGGTGTCCTGGATCAGCCTGGGGGAGGTCCTGGATCAGCCTGGGGAGGTCCTGGATCAGTCTGGGCATGTCCTGGATCAGCCTGGGGAGGTCCTGGATCAGCCTGGGGAGGTCCTGGATCAGCATGGGGATGTCCTGGATCAGTCTGGGGGTGTCCTGGATCAGTCTGGGGGTGTCCTGGATCAGTCTGGGGAGGTCCTGGATCAGTCTGGGGATGTCCTGGATCAGTCTGGGGATGTCCTGGATCAGTCTGGGGAGGTCCTGGATCAGTCTGGGGAGGTCCTGGATCAGTCTGGGCATGTCCTGGATCAGCCTGGAGATGTCCTGGATCAGCCTGGGGAGGTCCTGGATCAGCCTGGGGAGGTCCTGGATCAGCCTGGGGAGGTCCTGGATCAGTCTGGGGATGTCCTGGATCAGTCTGGGGAGGTCCTGGATCAGTCTGGGCATGTCCTGGATCAGCATGGAGGAGTCCTGGATCAGTCTGGGGATGTCCTGGATCCATGTGAAGCTCATGTGAAGCTCATGCCTTTCTAAGCCGTCTGTTGGGAGTCTCATTGTGTGTTGGGAGTCTCATTGTGTGTTGGGAGTCTCATTGTGTTGTACAGTAGAACGACTGCTATGCAAACTGGCAGGTTGGGGGTAATGGAGATCATAAAAGCAAGCAAGCAAAAAGAGTCCGATGTTAACCTAACCTACTAACCTACTAACTGCTAACCTACTGCTTTTATATAAGCACTGAGACATGTATTAATAAAGAGAATGCATTTCTACAGTAGCAATTTATGCAGTCTTATACAACGGTTAGTGATTTTATAACAGCTAGGGGGGTTTTAGGCACTCCGCTTCGCGTCGTGCCTAACAACGCCCCCTAGCTGTTATAAAATCACTATAACACACGGCCTCTCGTGGTTTATTGATTAATTAACACAATGGAGTTATGAAATACTGCTACTGGCACTGAAAGAATGTCTTAATTAAAATAGCTTTTGGAAGGCGAGTCTACTTCTATTCTAGACAATCATCATATCCTTTATGATTATTGCTATTTTTTATAATAATACATACTGTTATAATACACATACTGTACAACATGCACTGATATCTGCTATAAAAGGCTAACCATATCATACATGATGAGTAAACTGAAAGTTTTTTGTTTTTGGTGACCTTACTCAACATTTATGAAATGTATGAAATCTTTGACTCCCTCACTACAAAGGAAGTCCTGCGTCAAGAAAGGTGTCCAACGTTTCACATCCTGTTCAACTGGCCCTTTGTCCATCACCAAAGAGAGTTAATTCAAGGCTCCCTTCAGAACAAGAGAGCAAGCCATGAACCGAAGGAGCAGCGTCACACCTTCAGATCAAAGAGCAGAATTTGAGATTTAAAAAACTGGATGGGACACTTCCATGCAAATTTAGTGTTTGATGTTTTTGTTTCGCCAGTGAATTGGAGGCGAAAGAGACACTGATTTGGTTTCATGTGCCAACCAATGGCGTTCTCTCTCTGATGCAAATGGAGCTGATTGGCTGGGTTCTTTACAGCATGGAAGAACTCACCACAGAGACAGGGCTCTGATCCTGGATCTTGATCTTGCGATCTGGTCCTCGGACTCCGTCATCTGTCAACGCCAAGAGGGAACCCTGTTCTTTTACACTCCCCGGTTAAAAAGGGGATTTCTAATTGTTGCATTAAAGTCTCTTTCATTTTGGCATTGAATCAACATTTTCAAATGATGTATTTTTTGTGCAAGGCGACACGCACCAAAGATAGCAAATGTCTTACACCAAAGACAGTAATTGAACATTTGAAATACTCCTGTTTTGAAATTATACCTACAGTATAGGTGTCTCAGTAATTACCAATTATATATTAGGCTATACTTTGCATATATTTACCAGGTAAATGTTTAGTAATTGGGGGACTATGAAAGGAAGGGTTACCAAAAAAGTGTTCAGATTAAGTTAATTTAGCAATAGAAATCCATAAGCCTAGGGCCAATGGGCCTAGGATATAGACAATAAACTACCGGTGGAATGGTGGTGGAGCAATAGAGGGAGCATTTCGGATTACTAGCAGACCGCTGTCCCTGACGCTAATAATCCACCAGAGGTCCGCTTGCCATTCAAATGGCCAGGAACCTCTCAGCGGATTCGGCCGGAGGTCTCGTCCATCGGGGACCCGCTGTAGGTCCGATAGCCTTGTGCTATCTGGGTTTATCCCTTACCTTTGTCCAGAAACAGAAGTTGAACCACTTGTAGCAAAATAGCTGACATTACAGGAATCATCAGTGTAACTGCTTTAGCCACTGACCGCTACCATTAATGTTATGGAAGCTCTTGTTGTTGTGAGCTCATGAGCTTATTGTTCTGGATTAGTATTGGAAGCATTGGAACTGATGTGTCCAGGCGACAAGACCTATCTTCATTTATCAGACATTATTTCATGTCATTTCAATTCACAGCTATTTCAGTGGCATGACTAGCTTCCGTCCTACCAGTCCTGAACAGAAACAAGCCAGCCAACGCACATAAGCCAGGTTTGACCTGGCCTGGTTTGTTGAAGGGCTTTTAATGTTTTCCATGTTAACCCACTTTTATTGTCCACAAAGGGTCCCAAGGTCTCTGAGCAACAGCCATTATGAAAGATACTGACACTTTTTACACAGAGTGAAGTTGATGACCAGTGTTGAGTAGGAAAATGAGGTGACCCTGGCCACCGATCCATGATTTGTAGTATTCGTCCACCTTAAGGTCATGGAAAAATAACCTGATCCAAGGTCCTGTGAATGAAATTCAAGTTTCACCAATGTGTTTTATTTTCCTACCTGACTGTTGTTCTAACTTTGTAGTTCGTTCCTCTAGAATCAGTCTGTTAAAACTACAGATTGTTCCTGTCTTACATCACTTTCTTGTCCTCTCCATCGTTATAAACTATCACTTTCGTTCCCCAGTCACCCACTCTTGCTCGGATTCACTTCCTGTGCATTTGTCCTTTTTGCAAATCGTAACATAGAATAAACGTATTGTCTTTGTTTGAAACCAGCTTGACCGACCACTCAGCGTGTTCTTTGAAATCTAGACTTCTTCTTCAAGAAGTACTACAACAATCCTCCCTCCTAAGCACTTATTGTATTGTATTGTATTGTATTGTATAGTATTGCACTGTACTTTAGATTGCTATTCTTGCACTTTGCCTTCAGCACTAGATTATGCTCTTAGTCACTTGTTTTAGAAAGAAGATGCACTTGTGAGTCCTGGCAAGTAGTAGTACATTGGCTTTTCCTACGTTAAATGCAATTATTGTTAGTCGCTTTGGATAAAAGCGTCTGCTAAATGACTGTAATGTAATGTAATGTAGACTAAACCAAGTAAGATTTCTAATTCACAGTCCGTCCATGTGAGGAAAGGATGGTCGAGGGAAACTCCTTCAGTATCTGGTGCTGATGACAGCTGTGTTTTACAGTGACAGCTATTACAGTGAGACACGCTGCCTAGCTCTGCAAATCACTGGCTAGGTGTCACAGTGTTATACAGTAATGTCATATAACTATGTCGGTGTTTATGTGTGTGTTGACTGGCTGTTTTCTGATACTGTATGTGTTGAGTGGTCAATGTGGTTATAATATGTATGGTTTTAATACTCAACTGTGGGTAGAGCTGCATATTTCTTAGTGTAATATTTGCAGGAATGAATAACGCGTGGTTCGTGTGACGTGTGTGTTGACGTGTCTTATGTCAGACGATACTGTTCTTTAGGGTGTGTGTTATTTACGGTCAGATCACGACGACATTTCGGTACGAGACTCTTTGTGTCTCGGCTTGCCTCTTCCTCACCCTTGACCTTTCCACACACACATACACACACAAACATACACACACCAACACACACACACACGCATCAACACACACACACACGCACACACTCACGCACGCACCCACACACACACACACACACGCACACACGCACACACACACTCACACACACACACACACACACACACACACACTCACGCACTCACACACTCACACACAGACACACACACACACACACACACACACACAAATACATACATTTCACAGTCACCACTCAACAGTTAATGGTATTAAGTTGCTTGGCGAGAGTGCAGTGTGAAACATGGTTGAAATACATCTGATTTACAATTTGAACCATCCTCTAATTCTTAGTGCTGCTCAGTCAGGGTAGCCATTTCCACATCTCTGTATACGATATATTTCCACATTATTAATACTTCTCTAACCTTGCTCATTCAGTGTCATAGACTGTATACCAGAGAAGTGACAGCTAGCTACTTTGGGCTGAAGCTATGGATCATCCATGGAATAATACAGGAGCCTTGACCAGTTGCTGAGCTGCAATGTCGCAAAGTGACCTAGAAAGATCATTCCAGAGCAATTTGACCTGGAAGAACAACATTGGCCCAAGGCAAGGCTGCAGAGCATGAAGCCAGAGAGGAACCCTGGTGTCCTTTGAACTGAAAGAACATCACTCCGGCACGCTGCCTGGCCTCAGTGGAGGAATATATCACTTACACTGCTACAGAGACTGCATTCAAGCCGATGATGCTTTACTTGAGTCACAAAATAGGGCACAGCGCGTTGGGCAGAACAGAGCATGCAGATATCAAACGGATAAAAGATGAAATATCAGTCAGCAAGATGAAGTTCAACGACTAGCGGATCTCACAGGTTGATCTAAACATCGGGATCTAATTCAAACAAATTTCATTGACCAATGAAAGTGCAGTTAGGCCTGACTAGGTGGTCCATTGAGGTTGTAACTGGAGCACCCTGGCTGTTATACATGTTTTCCGGGACGCTCTTTCGCTCACAAGAGCTCCATGCCATAACTAGACAGGGTATCTTTAGGGCGGCTCATTTCAACCTCTTCCCTGGTGTGATCTGACGATGTTCAGATGTTAATTGTGATTCTTTCCCACAATTCCTGCTGACTTATTTCCCCCCAGTCCACTTCATTACGTCAAGCCACGAGAACACAAGATGATTCACAAGCCATGCGACTCACTCAGTATAAACATTCTCGAGGGCTCAAACTATATTTATCAGCTCCCAGTGTCAACAACGGCTAGTTAAGTATATGCTATTCTAGTCAAGTATATTTTTCTATTAGTACAGACAAAATATGAAAGCCAGGAACCATCAAACTGGGAAAATTAATGACTTTCACAAGGGTGATTCCTGAAAACAGCGTCGACAGTACATATCTTCCAAATGGTAATTCTGAAAGCCCACTTGCACCATTGTCAGTAAAGAGCCATTATCTACCCCGCCGCTGTACTACTTAGCAATGAAAAGCCCTCTGCAGCACTTAGAGTCCATTTTCTGTTAAGATGTCATTCAAATATGACCTTCAAGAGATAAATCCCAGTCTAAAGCATAGTTACAGCTTATGGTTGAATGTGAGAGCATAATGGCTGCAAACAGGGCTTTAACCAGAGGTAAACCCTGACAGACATAGCAACCACGCGAACAAGGCACCTTGTAAAGTCCGATTGGTCGAAAACGTCAGTAGACAGAACTCTCAAACGTCGATAAGCTATGTACATGAAAAGCTACCCTCCACACAGCCCACAAGAACAAGACTGACATTATTTACCCAGAAGGAGAACACACAGTGGGACACAATGGCTATCATGGAGTTTGCGAACGGAGTTTGCAAACGCAGCGTCGTTTATACGACTGTTAAACTTGTAGACCCTTAAACTTGTAGTGTTTGCGTGCGTCTGAGAGCTCCAGCTGTGTTCGGAATCGTTCCCTCGTTCCCTCACTCCCTATTCCCTATATAGGGTTCACCATGTAGTGAACTACCTAGGGAACAGAGAAAATGTAGGGTACATGCACTGTTCCCTGCAAATCAAGGTGAATTGTGGGTAATAAATAGTGGACTATATAGGGAACGAAAATTCCGTGGAGAATTCGGACACTACAAACAAAATGGCTGACGCCCTCTATAGTGCACTATATAGTGAACAGGGAGCGATTCCGAACACAGCTCAGATTATAGACTCCCTCCCCGGTCTCTTCCGGTCCTTCTCCTCCCAAAGGACATGTCCAGTCAGCAGATACAATCACTGTTCCCATAGCCCCTAAAGTCCCAAACCCTTAATGTTGTTTGTATGGGGTTCTTTGAAGTTCCAGCCCCATGAATCCATCTGCTCTGAACAGCACCAGAGAGGAACAAAGCTCGGATGTAATTTTTTTTTTAAAGTCCCACAGCAGTAGATTTACCTTACTATTCCTGGGTTGTATCTCCGGTGAAATTATCTCTGGAAATCAGATGAGAATAAACTGCATCAAATTACACATCTGAGCCTTTCCACAGATCAAATCTATCCGATTTAGTAACTGTACCCACCCTCAATCAGCCGAAAATACCTCGACGCATGTGTGTACAACCCACTCAGCTTCTCTATACGCTGCACCACTAAACTAAGTGAGATGTATAAAACTGTCAAACGCTATCACTTCTGGTGATGGATACCAAAATGCAGCAGTAAGCCTAGCTGTACACTCCATTACTCTGATATACTGTAAGGGTGTGTCTGGACCCACGGAGACCCATAGCTTATCTGGGCAGCGGCAGAGAGCCCAGCCTGGTTCAAACCCTCTGGAGACGGCGGGGGAGACAATGTCCCGGGGGCGAGGAGGGAGCCGGTGATGGATGATGTTGTGACAGGCCTTCGTTTCTCTCTCGGCTTTTCAAAGAGAGGAGTTGAGGAGAGTCAGCAGGGCAACAACTCTGTGATTTAGGGCCCGCGTCTCGGAGGGATACCCAACCCAAAAGACGAGGAGTGAGGTGGCCTGCGGCGACCGAAACGGCTGTTCCCTCCCCGCTAGGGATGAGACGGTATGGATTTTTGCATTACGGTACGGTACCGTATCTAGTTATGGTACGTTTTACGGTATCTAGTTACACGGTACGGTTTACAGTATTTCATGGTATACGGCATTTCACCTCCGCAACAAACATAAAAAAACAAGTATTTTACTTTGAAGTAACTACAGTGCAACACATGATGGAAAATACACACTATTGTAATTAAGCTAAGTTTATTAATAGCAAGCTTATATTAAATTACAAAATTAACTGTTGCAAGCAACTTGAAATGTGAAGTTTCAGCAGCGCATTATTGTGTAATACCGTAAACGTAATACCGTAAACACAGGGAATGTCACGGTTCTAATACCGTGGACATTTTATACCGCGGTTCACGGTTTTACGGTATACCGTCTCATCCCTATCAATCAATCAATCAATCAAAGCTTTATTTGTATAGCGCATTTCATACCCAGAGGCAACACAATGCGCTTTACAGAGAACAAGGGAGGTGGGCATACGACCCACCCCTACATATTCCAGAGGGAAGCAAAAAAACAGTAATCACCCGGGGGCCAGATAAGTGAGCTGTAAAAATTCTTCCCTGACCCCTCTCAACAAGGCGAACGAGCAAGCTCCTGGAGTATGTTTGTCTACCGGCTAACATTTATAAAGCAATACATTACATTAAATTACATTTCAGAGTAAGTTAGTACCCGCCAATCCATCCAGCCGTACCTTATCCTCTCTGAGAGAACGAAAACATGTCAGAGCAGAGGAGAGTAGCAGTGCCAATAGCAGGTGCAATCCTCCCAACAGAGTCTGCCAACAGAAACGTGAAACCATTCTACAGGAGTAGAGCCACTTCAATTCCAATGACAGCCCGGGGTAATAAACACCACCATTTCTACCTTAGGACCCCGCCAACTGGTTTCCCTGGCAACGATACTTCAGAAACACTTGACGTTTGGCTGGCCAGTAGAGAAAAGTCAGTCATCCCTCTTTATCAGATGAGGTAGATAACCGCTGTGGCTTATGAGGCAGTCCTCTAATCTTTCACACTCTCCTCAAGCAGGTTTTAATTAAGTTTAAATTCAGGAAGACAGGAAGACAAAACAAAGTGCTTAGTGGACTTGCATGGATGGTCAACTCAATTCATGCGCCGGCGGAGATTAAAAATGTAATTTCTTCACAGCATTGTACTCTACTGCTATCAATATGGGGCTTTCTTCGTTCCTTGTTTCGGTTGGAAGAAACATGATGATTAGTACGCTGAAATATCAGTTTTTGGAGAAAATGTTTATTCATTCATAAGGCTAGGAGCAGCAGTATTTTTGATAATACAGTTAAGTAGGACCAAAAATGGCACTCTTTCCTCTTGCAGGCCCTCCACACAAGGGGTCAGATTGCCATTTATGGTCTGAGCTGCCCATACAGCTCTTATACATGTACATTACACAGCAGCCAGCCATGGGAGTCAGTCCACACTCTACTGAGGTGGTCAAGGGGTGGGACTAGGCCTACTGATTTAACACAAACGCAGATAGAAACTTGGTTCATCAATTTCTTGGTGATAGCAGGTTAGTATAAGAGAATCAATAAGAAGTACAGGATAGTGAGGGGTGCTCAGCAAAAAAATAAAATATAGTCAGG
This sequence comes from Borostomias antarcticus, assembly GCF_949987555.1. Taxonomy (NCBI): domain Eukaryota; kingdom Metazoa; phylum Chordata; class Actinopteri; order Stomiiformes; family Stomiidae; genus Borostomias; species Borostomias antarcticus. The sequence goes on along the minus strand of NC_140239.1, from coordinate 29,353,948 downwards.
CAATAGCCTCAGGATGACCCCACAATGACCGCAAACATGGTTGGACACTTGTAGTCACGGTTGCAAGCCTGTAGCCAGCCTTGTGGAGGTGGGGGGGGGGCGTTTTTTTTCCAAAAGTGTACCATATCGTTTCGATTTCTTGACGGGGGGAGGACAGGTTATTTTAATTGTCGGGCGATTTGTTGCCGGGGGGGGGGGGGGGGGGGCGGGGGGGGGTTGGTAGTGCGAACCTTTTTGTCTTAAAATTCTGGACCTTTGGTTGTGCGGGGGGGGGGTTCGTTCGATCCACTACAGGCCTGGTTGTAATGGCAGGTGAAGAGGCTTAGTCAACAAACTACTGGCCAGCAATATCGGCAATAGTCTATCCAACATAGGTGAACTGCCCAATGAAAGGTTTGTGTTTGAGTCCTGTCATGCACTGTCCTGTCCTGTCCTGTCCTGTCCTGTCCTTGCACTTGTCCACTGTTGTATTATTGTAAGCACCACAGTGTCGAAAAAAATCCTATGTATGTAAAGTACAATGACAATAAACAAATTCTGATTCTGATTAATTTTAATATAAGCACCACAGACAGCACATTACAGTATAAGGGGCACTGAAAACCACTTCCTGCTGGAAACTAACCAGTGCCGGATGGTCTCCTCTAGCCCTCCCGAACGTTGAGAGGCTCATGGGAATCTTCCCCCGATGATGTCACTCTACAATTTAGCCCTCTCATCTGTTTAATCACCAATCATATTCACTTCCCCCCTGGTGTTTGGCCGTTTCCTGTATCATTAAAAAGATTTAATTACTCTCACTAAGCATCATAGACGATTATGGTCTCAAGGTAGGCATCAAACAGAGTTACAGCAATGATTTCATTTCGACTTCCCTCCCATAAAAGCGACCTGAGGAGCTGTTTAAAAGCTCTCGATGGCAGCTTTATGGCACTGATGGTGGCGGAAAATATCAACGCTGGCACCTTGCGAGTGCAGAGTCCCTCTCATCGTCATCGTTTAGTTAAACTCTATTCCGCCAATCAATTAAAAACTGAGCTCATAGCCAACAAGGGATCCATCCAAAGGGAACGGAGCGAGACTTAGCAGGGACACTGACAAGCAAGAGACGGGAAGGAGAGAAAGTGAGAGGAAGAGAGATGCTGATCTTGATTGAGCTCCGGCCTAATGGCCTCGGCTCAATCGGATGAACCATCAGTCAAATCTACCTTAATGCACAGTACACATTACTCTTAAACCTGATTACACTACTCCTGAAGCGCAGTCAGCATCCAGTCCAGAGGAGAGGGAGGGAGGGAGGGAGGGAGGGAGTTAGGGATGGACGGATGAGCAGACGAGTGAAGAAAAAGGCTCCAAGCTGAAGCCCAGCTTGTCTCGGGTTCCCGGGCATCCAGCGGTGCCAAGTTGCCACGTCTCCCATCCTTCATCCTCCGCTCTGCCAGCGTCTAGTCTCCCCTGCAGCCGCCCTCGTCCGTCTTAACGAGACGACGTTGACTCAGCCTTTTGCCCAACGTTAACGCCACCCCTCGTTTGCCTTGATGAAGGTTAGCTACTCCAACATTAGCGTTTCCCGTGATGGGATGAGACCTGCGTCTTGCTCTGGGTCCTCAATTATTATTATTTCCTCCATATTACCACCATCTCCATGATAAGGATGTGACAAAAGCTGCCCTGAAGTTTCCCGAAGCCTTTGTGGCAAAAGTGATTTGTGTTTCTCTGACACACTTTTCTACTGATGTGATTCGAGGTGTTAGATCATGCAAAGGAGACTGACAGTGAAATGATTAGCTTGCTGTAAGTGACCAATGAAGCTCCCTTGCATATGTTTATATTATTAATGTGCTTTCTGAACCTAAGCGCACTTGATCTCCCTTGCATACTTGTTAGTTTGCTCACTAAGAGCTCTCTTGCATCCTTTGTCAAGTAGATACTGCAGCGAGCTACTTTCTGCAGAGTGTGGTTTTCTGTGGCCTGTGTAAGCTCCCAAAATGATTCTGCTGTTGAGGGTAAAACAATACATTCACAGGATGTTGCTCTTGAGTCTGGACAGCTTTGCTCCTCTGTCTACAAAAAAAGCAAATAGATTAATATTATTCTTTTTCAAGCAGGATTTATGTATCCTGACTCTCAGACTCATTTAGTTTCACCTCATTATTCAGTCTTAACAGGCTCTCATCGCAGCCATTTTCCGAGATGGTCGAGTCCTCAGCGATGAGTTCATCCCCTAACCAATCACGTCGCACAGTTTCATTGTAAATGGTAAATGGATTGCACTTATAAGCGCTTTACAATGAAGGCCTCTCATTCACCCATTCACACACACACACACCCATGGCGGCAGCTGCCATGCAAGGTGCTAGCCTGCTCATTGGGAACAATTTGGGGTTCAGTGTCTGTGCCCAACGACAATTCGACATGTCGTCAGGAGGAGCCGGGATTCGAACCGCCGACCCTACTCTCATCGGACGCCCCGCTCTACCTCCTGAGCCACAGCCGCCCAGATGCGCCCATAATTCCGTCATCGCCGTTTGGCCTGGTTGAAATTCCAACCGAGAAATCGCTCTGGATGACAGCCTTTCCTGACCCTGTATGGCATTTTGATTCAGATTCAGGGGCTGGAGACAGGCTAGAATTTACGGTCACAGCTTCGTAGTGGCGGTGGCGAGACCCGGTCTGGAATAATCGCATCGGATGGCGCCTCTGTCTCATTAAACCGAGAGAGGGGACCTGGTTTCACACTAAAACTTCAACTGTCTGCTCTCTCTGTTGCTGTAATATGCCGAGGGCACCAGGGTTGGCTGATACCTCTGGTGATGAATCTGCCCACCTCATAATGCTCATGAACCTTAGCGACCATCGGAGATGTAGGTCGGGAACGGTACTTTAGAGATAACTCGGACCGATCCTTTTGCTCGTATATTTAAAGTACTTTTGACCTTCCTCTTTCTGGGCTTCAAAAATCCATTGTCCAATAGCCACTCAGCGATGACCTGTGACCCCTCTCCACTGGTCCGGCAGTGACGTACAGTAAGGCCTATTCTAGGGCCTACACAAACGCACATAGAGTAGTTGTACATGTGTGGTTGCAGACATTATGGCGAGCTACTGTAGATAGAATGAGGTTGTGGTTTGCTCGCAGCTTTTGCTATGGTGGCAGATTATCCACGCCATACGGGGGTGGCATCTGGCGGGGAGGTGGAGGGGGGGGCAACTTTGAGTCATGAAAAGCCACAGAGCCCAGGAGACTGTCTCAACATTACCCACTGGCAGCTGCTTAATCAGACACTGGGAGCAGGGTAGGCCAGCCTGACCACAAACTACTGACTTGCCACTTTAAAATGCCAGTGCCAGGCCATTCTCATAGTGCAGTGCTACTAATTGATTAATTAATCACTAATTGGTTGATTAACCACTAATTGATTAATTATTTGATATGCATATTATGGAATTAATTAATTCATTAATTAATTAGTTGTCGTTTCCCACAATATGCATATTGTGTGAAGGGTACGGCCTCCCATCCGGACGCGTACGCGCGTACGCTGATATGCACGCTGTGTGCTGTGACTAGACAGGCGATCCTCCACGCAACTCCCTATCTCTCTCACACACACACACACACACACACACACACATACACACGCACGCACGCGCACAGAGAGACGCACACTCAATGCTTCTCTCCACCAATGACAAACATATAGTATCCTCCTCACTTACATCTCTCGGTATTTCCCACCGAAGTAGTATAGCTGAGTGTACAGAATGTAGCCTGTGTTGACAACGCGTCGACCTACCCAAGCAGTTTGCAGATGTCCATTAGAGAGGATGCTCGTTTCTTCACAGTTCCTTCTTGGACATGTTGTTTCGCACTTTGCTTGGAGTCCGTGTGCATTAACTACACTGCAATGCACAGGAGTTTTTTAAACAGAAGGGCTGCTTTTTAGCATCGTCTTTACGCGCGGGAGCAGTTTTCCTTACGCGCTTTAATTCAAGTGTTTGATGAGCAGGCAATTATCAACACTGGCTTCTGGGAATGTCTCCACGGTGCCTCCATAAAACAGAGGATGAACGTTTACCTCATTCTGAAAATGGATGGAAGTATAAATTAGAAATTGACGGTGCGTTAATGTCCAGTAGCTCCAACTTCGGTGGCGCAGCCTATGCCTGGACATCATTCGCCTGATCCAGGGATCCCTGGAGCACTCCAAGTACTACCCTCACCTAAAGCATGACAACCCACTGAAACCGAGCAACTTTGGACTTGAACGGCTGTGGATCCCAGACAAGAAGCCGTGGTTTCAACTTCATATTAATATAGCCTAATGAACCAGCGCGTATATATGCTGAAGGGATGCTTTTTCAATCTTTCTCATGTCACCACTATCAACTGTGAAAACTGGACGAGAATGTGCCAGATTTCCTTTTTGGAAACGCCCGATAGAGACTTCGCTGTCAAACCGGGAAGACTGGATTAAGTTTTTGAAAATAAAAGACTATCGCATGCTAGTTTCTGTGACACGCGGGCTGTGAGAAGAGCAGGGAGGAATGCTGGTCCGAGGGATATTGCCGCTTATTTTAGGGTTTTCGCCTTTTGTGTTGGGACACTGCTTTCTAACATCATTTTTACTTTTATTTCAGGTGGGTTTACGATTAGAATCACTGTTTCCGTATTACTTGCCATGGGCTTGTGCGTTATGGGCATACCGAAGGTAAATCGCTTAGTTATCCATTCATAGACTGGAACGAGTGGATGGTTTAGTGATAAGTTAGGCTGATAGGGGCAGTCCACCTCATAGTTTACCGCTGGCTCCAATTGCGTTTTGGGTGTCTGAAAGTATTCATGACACATGTTTAGTTAACAACATAATGAAACGTCTGTTTATAATTGCAATTGAGGAATACAGTGGATGCATGTCGTTTGCCTTTTGAGTGCGAAGGTGATCGCGTTAAAGGCCTACGCTGTAGTGTGCGTGCCTATGGGTGAATGATCAGTTCTCTGGGTTATGTGCACAATCCTGTCTGCTTATAATGCACTGTAGGCTAGGCATATGCCCACAAACACACATAATAGAACAGTATAGCATTACTATTATATAAAGCCAGTGCTGTCGCCTGAAATCCGCTTGTGCCATCATGTTCAATGTTCAGTAGCCTCTACAGTTAGGCTGCCCAACGGTCTCTAAAGCATTTAATGACTGCACCAGCAGTCCCTAAACTGAAGCTGTTCAGCATGTACAGTAGGAAATTCGCAGGCAAGTAACCTAAATGAGACCCTCGTTCTAAATTAGCAGCACAGAACACAACACCTAGAGTACCTGAACTTCAACGACTCAGTGACGTGGTGCGGGGGCTGTTTATGGTGATAGTTTGATGAGTGTTGGATAGTTGGATGAGTGTGCGTGTGTGTGTGCGTATGTGTGTGTGTGTGTGTGTGTGTGTGTGTGTGTGTGTGTGAGA
>NC_140239.1:29313488-29343488 GCF_949987555.1 Borostomias antarcticus | reverse complement strand
GTGAAGGTAGCATGATCAATCTGCCCTAATGCTTTTTGCAGCTGCTCGTTTTAGGCTATTGTTTAAACCTTGAGCAACAGAGCAACAAAGCCAACATTTGCCAGCCAAGTGTCATAACAAGGTGATTTACTGATAAGGACACTCTTCTCTACCTCTTTTAATCTGGCAGGCTTTCTCTCAGTCAGAGGCACTTGCTTTTCAAAATATTTTGGTTTCGTCAGTAATTTTTAGTAGTTATATTTTATTTTTACATTATACTTATACACTTCATGGATTCTTCCTCTGCATTGTATGGCTCATGAAGATTGGATGGATTTAGAGTGAAACATATGAACACTGTGTGTGGATGACGAGTGTGAGGGGTATAAATGGCAAGGCTGTGTGGTTCGCACGTCAACAGAACAGCACTTTTAAGTACTTACCAAACCACCAATATTAGTGAAGTCTAATTTAAGTGATTTTAAGAACCCCTAGAGCTTTTGACAAAGAACTGGTAAGCTTTACTTTGCATGGGAAGAAAATGGAAAGTTCAAAATTAGGGGATTAGTGGGAAGGGGTAAAAAAACAGGGTTTTAACGGTCGGCGACCAGGACTACTTAGGCCTAATTCTATTCAGTCCTACAGCCATCCCAAAAAAGCATTATAACTGTGGTTTGGTTTGGTTTGGTTCAGGCCGCAGCGACTGTAAACATCCAATGAGACTGCCAGTACAGTACAGGGCTGCGTTTCCCAGAGGCATCGTAGCGCTACGTTCATCGTAAGCTACGGCGCTCATCGGAAACGCAGTCCAGAGCTGCCCCGCTTGCTCAGAGCGAACGTGCTTCGTCACGCGCGCAGTCTAGCTCTCCTGACCACTGAGGAATCGGCGCATCGCCTTGGGTGACCGCCGAGACCTCAGCGGGGCTCTCAACGCAAATAAACGGGAGTCGTCTACGCGCGGCGGACCACCTCATCCCCCATTAACCCCCCCCCCCCCCCCCCTGCTCCACCCAGCGCTCTTTCTGGGCTCAGAGGGAGCGGTGAGCAGCAGCTATGGTTGTAAGGCGTAGCCATGGCGAGATCATTGAGCACGGAGACCTGCTATTGTGGTTGTGTTCCAAGCCCCACCAGCCTGGAAATAGACTGACGATACTAAAATAGCACTGGGATAAAAAATTAAAAAAACTCAGGTCTGTTATGATTTTTTGCCCCCACATACCTCTAAACTGAATGACCTGAACTGAAAAACCTTATTACCCTGTTTTAGACTGCCCACTGCTGCCTTGGTCAGTTTGGGTGATATGTTATGTTATGTTATTTTTATTTATAATGCGCCCCCCAACCAACTGTTACATCAGCCCGGGGCACAGCCCGGGTACAAAAAGAGACAAACAAAAACAAAGGACTGCAGAGACACAAAATAATCAAGACACGAACATTTAAGACACAAGACAAGGACATAAATTATAGATCTATTATTATATCTATGATACTCTTGTTGGACAGTTTAACTTTTAATTGTTACCAGATCAGATATGATAGTGAGTCATGTAGATCATATTTGGGATGTTTGGGGATGCTGATTCCATTCTATGTTAAATGCAGAGTCTTAAAAAACATTAAATGCACAAAGCAATTCGGGAGCCTTTGTTGTAGGCTTGTTGTAAAATTGGAACCATTAGCTGAATCCTTTGTGTTAGTGCTTGGCTAACCACCACGACTAATGCTGTTTGGTATATGAAGTGTGTAATGGAACTATTTGATTAACAAGATACTGTATAACACATACTGTATAGGCATTTTTGTCAGTTTTCTGAGCACTCATAATGTACCCATAATAGGATGTAACTAAGAAATGAGGATCTTTTTTCTTAAACAGCGCGGAGGGGAAGAGGGAGTTACACGTTTCTAAGGGGATAATATTAGCCCAGTATATTTAGACATATTCATCTCTAAAAAAGAGAGAGATTTATCTCAAATTACAGGATCTGAACAAGTTCCCGATAAAAGTGTGGTCTTTGAACAAAAGGCTATCTATATTTAGTCAATTGTTTCTTTGAAATCGTACCAAATGAAGTAGGCTACTGTTTCAAATGAAGTCTTTACTGTAACATGCGCAGATCCAAGTACCAGTGTGAAGCATGCTGCTTGACAAGAGCTCTTCTTCACTTGTCAGCAGCCCTCCCCTGGAGGCCTGTCGGGTTGACGTCCTCTTCTGTCAGTTACAGTGAAGAAGAAGGAAGAGAGCATGTTGGGGTGTTTGCATGTTGTGTGTGCGTACATGTACAGTAACAGTACGAGACTCAGTTCATGATGTGTGCATTGGCGTCGTTAGGCCTGGGCGTCCAGGGATTTTTATTACAAAATACATTACAAAAGAACCCCCCCCCCCCCCGCACTATAATCAGCTGTCATTCCAATCATGTGTTAAAATCCTTGAAAATAATATATCTTATGCAAGCAGTTCTACATTTTGGGTCCTCTGTGTGTGTCGTTCAAGAAGACTGCTGCTCACTACTTGGCATGTGAACATTTTGTGTGAGCAGAAGAGTCGGCCAGAGAGAGAGAGAGAGAGAGAGAGAGAGAGAGAGAGAGAGAGAGAGAAAGAGAGAGAGGGAGAGAGAGAGACAGAGAGAGGGAGAGAGAGAGAGAGAGAGAGAGAGAGAGAGAGAGAGAGAGAAGAGAGAGACAGATAGAGAAAGAGAGAGAGGGAGAGAGAGAGATAGAGAGTGAGAGATAGAGAAAGAGAGAGAGAGAGAGAGAGAAAGAGACAGAGACAGAGAAAGAGAGAGAGAGATAGAGATAGAGAAAGAGAGAGAGGGAGAGAGAGATAGAGAGTGAGAGAGAGAGACAGACAGAGAAAGAGAGAGAGGGAGAGAGAGAGAGAGAGAGAGAGAGAGGGAGAGAGAGAGAGAGAAAGAGAGAGAGAGAGAGAGAGAGAGAGAGAGAGAGCACTGGTTAGAGGGCTTGACTTGTCATTGTTGGTGGTAGCCTGGCAAGATGGAAGTAAGAAGCTTCTTTAAAAAGAGAAAGGATTTAGGCAGCGGTCAGATGCAGGCGAAGCAGGAGGAGGTGGAGGAAGAGGAGGAAGAGGAGGAGTCAGGATGTGTCTTATCTTCTCTACTTCTGTCTCACGTCTTATATTCATTTTACTCTGAAATAACTTGAAAATGATGCAATTATCGGGTGAAAATCTAAAGATTTCTGAGGATAATCGGCTCTTATGTTGTTAGCTAGCTATTTATGGCTAGTAGCTAATTTAGCCTATTTTGTTATACATGTAAGTCGAATTTTGTAGTGCACATTCTTCTCACTTCCTTTGGGGCTGCGCTCCTGATGTCTTTGAATCCTAGAATCGCCCCTAGATGTGTGTAAGAGACGGAAAGATAGAGGAAGTGTGTGTGTGTGTGTGTGTGTGTGTGTGTGTGTGCGCGCGTCTGTGTGTATTTGTCTGTGTGTGTGGATGTGCCCGCAAGCTTGTTTGGGCTTTGTAAATTCCTAACGCCTGTTTATGCTAATTCAGACCATGTCAAGAACGATTAAGCACCTTGTTTGTGTAGGAGTAATCACTTATGGCAAAATCAGCATTGTATGCCAACAAGCTGCTCTTTTTCCCTCCTTTTTATGGGTTTTGGGGTTGTTTTTACCCCTCCCTTTTCTAGTACGGCACAGCTGTCTCTTCTCAAAATCAGTCAGGTGCCACTGTCTCTGGCTGTCCGAATGGAAAATCACATCTAAACACGCATGAGTTGCTTGGTTGTTTGCGGAGAGTGCCGGATACAGATTGTATCGTTGCATCGTTTTAACAGTTTGCTGAATCTCCCTCTCCTCCTCCTACCACCTTTCCTCTGGGAATTATTCAGTGATGTGTAATGTATGAAGGACACTAGTCCCTTTACCTGCGGCAAAGTGGAAGATTGCAATGTCAGAAGTGGAAAATTGTCTTGCATTAGCGAGGAGAACGTTGCATGGAGCTCTAGAACGTGGCAGCGGCGATGCGTTACGTAACGTGGAACTTTGTGTGTTTGCGATGTTGGGAGTATTTAGTGAAGTGACTGAGTAGCCCACGTGGCTTGCCTCAACCCTGTACTGTATGTTAACATGTGGCCCATGACACGCACACACACACACACACACACACACTCACACAAGTACACTGATAACAAGACTCTCAACAATAACACTGAAAGAAATAATCATTCAATAACAAGGTTTTGAAAGATTTTTCACGGTGCCCACCCACATCCATTGTATGACCTAAACGGTGGTAGAGCAATTATCAGACTTTCTCAAAAGTGCTAGTTTTGTCAACGTTTTGATCTGAACCATTGTATATGATCATAAGTAACCTTAAAACAGGGCTAAACATGCATTTTCCCTTTACTACTCCTTTAAGTATCCCGATCTGCTTCAGCTGAGTTCACAGGCATGTTTATTATACTACAACACTCTGAATGTGATGTCAGTCTCCTCTTTAGAACACTCTAATTACCTGCTGTGCTTCTGACCCCTAATAGTTGTTTTGTGAAGTTTGAAGTGTATTTATTTAAAAAGGGACACTGCACATTAATCAATAGTAAAACTATAAATGAGCCAGATTTAGCCCCAATGGCTAATTTCCGCCTGCTGTCCCTCACCAGATGTTTAAAAGGCAACCTGTAAAAAAACAAAACATAGGAGATACAATAGATTCATACATTACATTGCATTAGCCAATACAGAGATTAAAAACAGAATGACTCTAAAGACAATACCAGACAGAGCAACAAGCAGGACAAACTGGTAATAAATGGATTGAACAAATGAAAGCAAATGGATTGGCTATGAAGGCCGTTCACTCACTCCCTCTCTCTTTCTGACATCTAAAGTATGCTAATCTGTCCTACACAGAGTCACAAACTTCTCTCTAAGAGGTTTCCGTAGCTCTGCCAGAGTTTGTCCCTGCTCTCTGGTTCATTATATGGGACTATTCTGGTGAGTCTTTGCTCAACTACCATAAACCGTTCTGTTGCTAGGCTGACTATGACAGTCTGCGGCCTTCTGTTAGCATAACCCTTTGCTGTTTGCTTCCAGCACTCTGTCCTTGCACTTGCGGCCATTTTGTCATCTTACAGGAGAGGCCACCTAATACTCAATACTCTTGAAATTATTTTTTTCCCCCTCAAAATTCTACACACAATACCCCATAATGACAAAGTGACATTTTTATTTTATTTATTTTTGCAAATTTATTTTAAAAAAAATACAACAAATACTGTATCTTCTCAACCCAGAATATACCCGGGGTATAAAACAGTCTAGCCCTCTCTAACCCTGGGTGTAGTCTGGGCAGGGGGTATATTTTAGGCTGTTACACCTGGTGCTGACTAAATTGGTAGCTCTACTTCCACACTTGGCAGGAAGCCTATTAAGGTTCCCCCCATATTCCCACACCCCTGCGAAGAGCTCCATCCAATCTGTCCTTGGCACACACCTCGGCCTGTATTTATCAAGGGTGGCAGAGTAGCGGTCCTTAAGATCGTATTTAAAAGGTCCAATTGACTCTCCTACTCCCACTGAGATACTTGATGAATATGGGCCCTGGTGTTAGTTCACCCTCCCCCGGGTCTTATATGAAATAAGAAGTTATATCAGCACTCAAGGGGCAGCTTCATCATAGTCCACTGCCACACGGCAGAGAGAACCTCTTTAGTAAGCAAAACTCTGGCCTGGCCCACTCCGGCACTTTAATTAAAGGGAGATTTCAAAGGTGGGCCGGGGATTTGACTGAGCGAACACTCTAGATCTGTGATACGGACCCGTGAGCCCGTGAGCCAGAACGCCTGAGGGAAGCCTCTCTACTTAATAGGCTGGCGTTGGCCATTATACCTGTTTAGGGCAATTTGCCACCACAAACACACATGTCCCCAATTCTCCTCTAGTCTGAAGATAAGGCGATCCAACAGATTTTGACTCTATACTCTTTGGATTGAAATGATTGGAATTCATTTTGGGGATTTAATTTTAGTTTGAAGACGTGTGACAGTATACAGTATTATCAATTAAATATGTTATTATGCTTATTTTTGCAATACAATTTTGGGATACAGTCACATGTATCACAATATCATATTGTAGTAAAAAAAAATGCAGTGGACAGTTCATATTTGGCTTGGATATGATTCAATTGTCCACTGAACAATTAATCTGAATGTATCACAATACAATCGCAATACATACTGTACAGATTAAAATTAATATCAAATTTCAGCTATTGTATTCTTAAGTCCTTGGCAATTGTACTTGCTTTAGATGGGTTTGTGAATTCTTAAATATGAAAGCCTCATGTAAAGTAATGGTAATACATTTATAGTCGTAAAGTTTTATATGATTTGAATTTCAGTTAATGAATTCATCCTCAGTTGCCCTAAGCCACATTACATTTAGCCTGAAGAGGAAACTTCTCAATTTTGCTCTTCTATCTTTAATCGCAGCCACAGTTGATGGGTGACGTGGAGATGTTGATGGTGATCGTAGTGCCAGTCTTTTTCTCCTTAGCGGGATGACAGGCTCGGGGAGGCAGGCTGTAGAGCTGCAGGCGCTGCCTTGACCTTTGCCCTTTGCTCCACTGAACACGGGCAAGTGTGTGGATAACCACCCACCACCAGACAAGAACCCTTCCTTCCTTATGTAGGAACCACAGTCACGCTTAACAGAGTTTTCTCATCATCTATCTCTCTGGAATGGTTAGTTGGTATAGACTCAGTCAGTTGTCTCTACTGCATTAATTAAATCATTAATACTGTATTAATTGATTAATTAACTAATCACTTATAGAAGTAGTAACTTGCAAAAACATGTATAGTTTGCTGATCGCTGAGCAAAACAGTTTACAAACATTGGAACATAATTTTGAATTACAATGTTTTGTGCAACTCAGTGAGCACTGAAGTTTTAAGGGTGTTCGACCCTATTCTGGCTTCTTGAAAGGAATATCCAGTCAGCGTTATGATTCAACCTTGGGATGAATCTAGGGAGAACATTACCTAACGTTAAGCAAGCCTTGTTTGTTGGCCAGGATGATGGCCTCATTCATCAGCATCACCCTGGTCCTGTGGCTGAGACCGAGCCCTGTCAGACTGATGACCCGTCACCCTAGTCAGGGAGGCCGAGCCGAGCGAGGGACCCAGCTCTGGGATGGTCAAGTGCGACTGCTGGGGGCGTATTTACTCCAGCTCCTTTCTGCCCTATGCCCCCAAGGCAGACAGGCTCCATCCAACAGGCTCTGGTCATCCAACCTTAGCTGGCCAGGACATGTATACAGTGCAGACTCTGTAAATAGTTGATATTTAGTTGTTCCAATGGTGTTGTTCAGTTGAATCAATGTTCATATCTACTGTAGTTGACCCCAATCCCAGCCAGCGCGGACAGACCCGGGCGAATCTGGACGAGCCGGATTGCGGCCAGCTCAAGTCATATCGTGACTAGTCAGATCTGGCCCAGAATATCACTTTATTTCAACTAACTGAGTCAATAGATGAAAAGGGATGAATCCCAGCACACAATACTTCATCAACTGTAGTTTTAATGAGGCAGATATAGCGTAGTTGTGGTAGCCTACATATCATGGTTACGGCAGTCAAAACCCTACATATCATAGTTTCCATTCAAAAGATAACTCAAAACTCAAAGATAGTGAAGGGGAGTCAGATTCTGCCGGGAGTCGGAATTATTTGGCACATAATTTCGATTAAAGCTTAGTGCATACAATACTTCTTCCATGACTGACATTTTCTTGACCAGACTACCTGAACTTGCGCAATGACACGCATGGTTGTTTGTTGCGGTCATTCGTGTAGTGTTTCCACTGTCCACTGTGTTTCCACAGTGTCTCTGCCACGACACGGCAAGAATTTATGGAACAGTGATCGCCTAATCTGACATGGTGACCATCGTCAAAGACAAGAACATCACGTAGTCTGAACGGTGAATTAGATCAACTCTCATAAACACCACTACCAGTTGCGCCACCAAAAAGCTTACTTCAGTGGTGCAAGTGGGGCGATATTTATACTGAGGAGTGTGTTTAACCATTTCAACTCGGTTACATCGACAAAATGCATTCATGGGCGGAGGCCTGTGCTCTCTGAGCACCCTTTCTAGTTTGAGTGTGCTTTATGTTGTATGTACTGACATGGACCATATTGAGGCGGTCTTACTAAGTGCCAAAAAGTAGAATCAACAATAGGCTTTATCTAAGATGGTCATACTGTAACTTAACATCTAGACGACATAATTGTGGTTATAGCATAACCACCATCTGAGACATAAAGTAATATCTACTAATTTTAAAGAAAGCTTTCTTCATATCTCATGGTTGATAGCTGGGTCGAGCAGGAGACGCTTACAGTAACACAAGAGGCCGTTCGCCTTGGCAGGAAGCCCTGTTGGAGCACTGTTAGTTTGTTTTTGTATCCTGCTGCATGTTATCAGTCTCTCTCTTGCAATCAGTTTGGCTGGGGCAATTCAGAGGCCCCTAACTCCATTAACCTTCCATGACCAGGTATAAAAATAGCTTAATTTAATAGTCCTGGTCTCTGGCGGTGGTTGTGGCAGTGGGCCTTTACCGTATGTACTGTAGGTGCTACAATAGGTTCCTGTTTTGGAGAGGGGAGATCTGTCAAAGTCATACTTTCAAAAGTACTGTACAGCATGTGTTCGCCGTGCAAGGACTTACTGTAGCCCTGTGTCAATTGCACAGCCAAGATACAGCATTAGATCCAGAGACATTTGCACCACATAGACATACAGACAAACCCATGTGGCACATATAGCATTCACACGCACACTTTAACACATGCCCAACACCCTTGTGAAGACGTTCATTCCGTCGGTGGTGTATTGTCGGATTTCCTTTCTCACCGAGCCATTCCGTGGCTGTTTTGCTCCAAGTCTAAAGGGGTCATGTTAACAGCATGAACAGGAAATGATCAACCATGTTTAGACCGTGACATCCTGGATGAACTCAAAAGGATTGGTCCCTTGAGTCTTTCATGAACACCATCATGTTATCCTATTCACACCACAGAATGTCTTTCTATGTTACAATACTTATTGTTTGTGCATTTCTCTCTATGGTGTGAATACTTCCTTTCCTTTTTTATGACACAAATATAAACGGTCACACTTTACAATAAGGGTCACAAAAAACATTAGTTAACTGTTAACTAATGCTTATTTAGGGTTAGGTTACTAATGTTAATTAATACCTTAGTTAAGGTAAGGGTTAGGGTTAGGTGAGTTAACCTTAGTTAACATAAATAACATTAGTAAATGGTTAATAGAGATATTAGTTAACTGTTACTTAATGCTTAATAATGCATTAACTTATGCTTATTAATGTACCCTTATTGTAAAGTGTTACCATAATAGCTCGTCTTCTTCATAGTAATCTTCCATTCTTCTTCTTCTTCTTCTTCTTCGTGCGGGTTAGGTGTTGTGTTCTCCTCTCTCCCCCCAGGCTCGGGGCAGAGGGGCTATCCTTTTACCACCCCGAGCCTGGGTGAGGGGTCACCCGGGCGATATATCCGGGCACACCTCCAGGAGCCATGTCACCGTTTCGTCATCCAAAACCGCCAGGCCATGCATTCCGTTGGGTGTCCGCTATGTGGGACAGTCCTGGATGACATGGTCTGTGGTTTGTTCCTCAGAGCCACACTAGTTTGTCTTAATCAAGCTATTGTACTCTGCATTTTGCACCTTCTAACAGCATACAGTAGGCTATATTCAGTATTAAAGTCGCACTGAAACGGACGTTTGAGATCATCTAACTTCCGTAGTTTGACGTATTTCCGACGCAAACAAGCTATGAGGGTGGGACATGCGTTTAGAGGAATTTGATTGGAACATTGACAAGTGGACGGGTTTTAAGAACTTTAGACGGATTCGATAGAATGATAGTGTTGATTGACGGGTGGATGTCGTGAGATTATTGGCCTAAAATCTAAGGTACCTGTTGTCGTCATTGCACGTGACCTACCGTTTTCCAGGAAGTAAGAAATTATATACTTTGATATAAGATTACAACAAAAGTAGAATATTGTAAATTTTTTGGCATACATCGTTGAATAGGTGAACACTATGACCAATTATGGGAACCAAAATGGGACAGAATGCTTTTTAAATCATTTGACAGACCTATTCGGTATATTGTACTGTATGTATAGGGAAATACAGAAATAACAGATATGTTTATTGCGAGTACTGACAGTGTGGCAGCTAGCGTTCCCCTCTCACTCCCCCCACATCCTCTTTCCTGTCTCTTGCTAGGTCACGTCTTCCCCCAGAGTTGTGCCACAGTTCAATTATCGGGTTCACTCCATAATTGTTCACGCCGGCCAGATGGCCCTGTGGTCCCGTAGTTCTGCGTCGCACCGCAGGTGGCCATATTGTTTTGGTGGCAACTGAGGTGAGGCAGCGGCAGCTGAGGTTTCCGGACTCTTCCGAGGACAGGGCTGGGCAGGGCTGGGCACGTAGCATCGTCTAGCAGGCGGCAGCGGGAGGGACTGCCAAGCTGCTGTCGTTAGCCAGAGATGATTAAATTCACTCCTCACTCTCGGCCCTCATCGTAACATATGTAGGAGTCGCTCCGAATGAGTATGCGTTTGTGCACGTGTGTGTGCGAAGAGTAGTTTTTTTTGTCCGTGTGTAGGTTCACGTGTGTGTGGGTGCATGTGTGCAGTCAGTGTGCGTGCCTATGTTTGTGTGTACTGTGTGTGTGTGTGCGTATTAGGGTTCCATCACCTGGGAACGCGGCCATCTGGTCACATCCTTCATGCAGATGGAATGGGGGTTGTTCTGTCTCACCAATAATGAGTTGTGTGCGATTCATGTTACAGGTACTCCAGATAGACCCACTAGGGGCGATATGGTACATCATAATGTCATTATATTTACAAACTCCATCATTTTTTTTAAAGTTAACGTTATTTACTGTATATGTATGTTTTGGGTATCAGCTCACATTTCAGTATGGTCACTACCGTTATTAATGTTCACGGTTTGAATGTCATTTGATTGATTAGTGTTTAATCCATTCATTATATGTGGACATCAGTAATTAACTCCAGGGATGCTGTTAAGATCTTTGAACCAAACAAGACTTCGAGGGGACACACCGTTATACAAATGCAGTCTTTCATATAATCGTCAAGAACACACTGCGTGTGTGTGTGTGTGTGTGTGTGTGTGTGTTTTGCTGCTGCACATGTGAGCAACAGGTGTGCTCGTCACAGACTTTATTAAATCTCCCCCTGGGTCCCATTTGCCAGTTTATCTGAAGAATCTCATCGTCTGTCACGGACAGGATGTAGATGAATTACCTCTCCATCCAAAGGAATGGTTGCTATCCTGAGAGCGAGGGTCCTGAGTTCTCCCAGAAACAATTATCCCACTGCAGAGCGCCCCCCGGTATCCATCTTACTGTAGATATCCTCCAATCAATACTACTGTACACAGTGACACAAGGTCAAGCAGTTATTCTTGCTGTAATGTTGTGGCTGGTCTATTAATACGTTGGCAAAATAAAGACAAACAAAATGGCCGCTCAGTTTGCTGTTGGGTAGTCAATGCAAGAGTGGAAAGAGTGAAGTGAACCCAGGATTTGATTGTCCTTTATCTGGCAAAGAAGTATTTCATAACAGCCATAGCCTGCTTTGTATGAGAGGAAACAACAGCTCAGGTAGCGCCTTTAGCCTTCTAGCTACACATATAACAGATTAGCACAGCTAGGCCACACATATAACAGATTAGCACAGCTAGGCTACACATATAACAGATTAGCACAGCTAGGCCACACATATAACAGATAAGCACAGCTAGGCCACACATATAACAGATTAGCACAGCTAGGCCACACATATAACAGATAAGCACAACTAGGCCACACATATAACAGATTAGCACAGCTAGGCCACACATATAACAGATTAGCACAGCTAGGCCACACATATAACAGATTAGCACAGCTAGGCTACACATATAACAGATTAGCACAGCTAGGCCACACATATTACAGATAAGCACAGCTAGGCCACACATATAACAGATTAGCACAGCTAGGCCACACATATAACAGATTAGCACAACTAGGCCACACATATAACAGATTAGCACAACTAGGCCACACATATAACAGATTAGCACAGCTAGGCCACACATATAACAGATTAGCACAGCTAGGCTACACATATAACAGATTAGCACAGCTAGACCACACATATAACAGATTAGCACAGCTAGGCCACACATATAACAGATTAGCACGGCTAGGCCACACATATAACAGATTAGCACAGCTAGGCCACACATATAACAGATTAGCACAGCTAGGCTACACATATAACAGATTAGCACAGCTAGGCCACACATATAACAGATTAGCACAGCTAGGCCACACATATAACAGATTAGCACAGCTAGGCTACACATATAACAGATTAGCACAGCTAGGCTACACATATAACAGATTAGCACAGCTAGGCCACACATATAACAGATTAGCACAGCTAGGCCACACATATAACAGATTAGCACAGCTAGGCCACACATATAACAGATTAGCACAGCTAGGCCAGCCCCCAGTGCCATATATTCAGTGCACTGTCCGTGTGAAGACTGAACAGGCTGCGTCTCCATCTGATTGTCTGGGCAATTAAGTCGCGAATGAGCCGTCTCCTTCTGGATAAACGAGATTTTTTTATGGTTCCAAACCATGCTTGATGAAACACAGTGCTTCTATAATTCCCTTAGAAAAGGAAGAAAAACGAATCCGAAGTTTGAAGTCGCACAGGAGGTCCAAGAGCCTTAGGGCTAATAAATAGCTGGTTGAGTTAGCAGCATAATGATCCTTGGAACCACTAACGGTATGGGATGATGGTCTGTAGTGGGCCACTGTGTCAGTGTCACGAGGAAGTGCTGCTGTGAGTTGATAAATTGAATATGATGCTCTGTTGTGTTATGTTTACAGTGCTCTGTTTATCTGGCACTTACATGGTAAATCACATTGACCAGAAAGCAAAACCGGAAGGATTTTAGGTGTTCTGTGGTAAAACAAGCACAAATCAGGTTTGTGTTAAAGCTGCAGTATGTAACTTCTGCTGCCAGCTATGACTTTCTGTAGCAACAAACTAGCAACAAGGAAATATTCTGTCTGCCAGTGTTAATTCATTCAGTTAC
The DNA here is from genome assembly GCF_949987555.1 of Borostomias antarcticus. Classification (NCBI taxonomy): domain Eukaryota; kingdom Metazoa; phylum Chordata; class Actinopteri; order Stomiiformes; family Stomiidae; genus Borostomias; species Borostomias antarcticus. The sequence continues at coordinate 29,330,294 of NC_140239.1, read as the reverse complement.
AGTTTGTGGGTTTGGGTACCCATAAGGCCATAACTTAGAATAATACAGTGTAGCTGATTGTATCTCAGCGCGGGCATACACTAGATGTAGATATACCTCTATGGGAGGAGGCACTCAGCTCCGAGGGTTTTCTTTTTTATGTATTTAAATTATTAATTATTTATTAATTATTATTGTCGACATGACACAAAATTATTATTATTATTTTAATTGCTGTTCCAGTGCCAAACAGCTGTCTACAAAGACGCACTTTTCACAGAGGAAAAAAATCTTAAAATATTACATACTGCAACTTTAACTTAGAAATAGTTGGGTAACACTTTACAATAAGGGTACATTAATAAACATTAGTTAATGCATTATTAAGCATTAGGTAACAGTTAACTAATGTCTCTATTAACCATTTACTAATGTTATTTATGTTAACTAAGGTTAACTCACCTAACCCTAACCTTAACTAAGGTATTAATTAACATTAGTAACCTAACCTAACCCTAAATAAGCACTAGTTAACAGTTAACTAATGATTTTTGTGACCCTTATTGTAAAGTGTGACCAAAAGTTGTTTTTGATGTACACAAACGTTTATTCACACCTTAAAATGCCATGAAATTAATAAATGAAACAAGACAGTGACATACTGGAAAACAACTTCTTCTTTTTTTTGGGTTCAAATCAGAAAAATAGAAGATCCACACTCTGTAGCTCCTTTCTCCTAAATTTACTCTGGTGACGTTTCGAGCCACTGCTCTTCTTCAGACATACATGATGATGTGCGTGCCTAACTTATATTTATCTTATCTTTTTCTATTTCCTTTTCTATTTCTATTCAACCTATCTGATCTTTTTATGTTATTTGTTCATATCCATGTTTGTCTGACGTCAACCTCTGACCTCTCTGTGGTTTCAGTGTCTCCCTCCATCGTCCCTCCCATGAAGCCGTGGTGGAAGGAGGTGGTGGTCCTGGGAGCGGTGGGCTGCGCCTCGGTGGCCTTGCTCCTGCTAACCGTCATCATCTGCTATAAGGCCATAAAGAGGTACTGTAATGGATTTTAACTGATATAGTCAAAAAGGATTTACCAAGATTCGCTCAAAACAGGCTAAGTCTGGTTTATTGAGAAAACATACGAGCGCAAGGACTTCCGGACAACGCACATGAGTGGTTCATCCAAAGAAGTGAATTCAAAGCTTGTCATGCGCAGCCTTATATTCAAGCAAAACACAGGTACGGCGCTTTGAGGATGTGATTGGCTAACTCATTGCACGTCATATGAAATGGCAGGCGTGGCCGAGAATACAGACATGTGACATGAGAAAAGGCGGCAATTTCTTGGAGACAAAGGGACAAAGCATGGTTATTCTGGAGTAGACATTTCTAGGTGTGTGGACCTCCTGGATTCCATCCCGTCTATGTGAACGGTTGAGGGAGGTGGAGAATTACAAAAGGAGAGAGAGAACAAAGGTTTAAGGTGTTTGGAATAGAAAGGTCTTGAGGCCAGATGTAAATTCTATGACAGTACCTTCACCTTCTCTTACTCTGACTGGGGATGATCGTCCTCCAGCGGCTCAATCAAAGCACAGTAGCCTTTGGAGTCGTGAATTTGAAGCGATCTGAAACTTTTGTGGCTTTACTATTCATCATTGGATTGTACTGGTATCTAATCTTGGATTCAGTATTTGGATGATTTCATGTGGGCTCTGTGATGATTCTGGCTTCCATACCAATATAACACATTAGAACATTAGAGGGTCTTGGGATACCACAAGGATTTCAAAGATCATGCAAAATCGTTCCATACCAGGGTATCTCTGATGATCGACAGAGTTGTGATGCAGCTCCATTCTGGCCCTGAATCCAATTCATGATTTATGAATTTTGTTGAGTAGCCACTCAGCCCTGTGTGGAATCTTTGTCTTTGTGATGAAGTCATTGGGCTCATCCGTTCGTTCGTTTGTTCGTTCGTTCGTTCGTTCTTTAGCAGGATTACACAAACACTACCATTTCACGAAACTCGGCGGAGGGGTGTAGCATGGGCCAACTCAGGATCCATTACATCTTGGAGTGGATCCGAATCAATGGGAGGATACACAAATGAATTAATGAAACAAAACTTGGCTGCCCATTTCTCTTCCCTTCATCTTTAAGTCTCCTGCTAGGTTTACCAGACCTGAATGGTTGAGTTACAGCACTGGATTCACAATCTGGAGTCGTGCTCTGGCATCGGCTCAAATCCTGACCAAGATGCTTTTTTTTTTTTTAGAACATTGGCTCTTCGTTAGAATTAGGAGTCAATTCAGCTTTAGATAGATATCAACTTTATTTATTTTCTGTTTTCACAAACAACGTTATCTTTCTATGCATGTGAAACAAAGTAATATCGATCTAGTTGTTGGAGTACTAGATTCTGATAGACATGAACGAGCCTTTTTGGACTACACAACAAACATCTTTATTTATCATACGGAGAGACAAACACACATCACACAGTGTAGGTGGCGAAACACACACAAAATGGCTGGAGCATTTGTTAGCGACTCTTGGCTTCGCAGGAAATGTAGTTTGGGAGGTTGTTATTGGGTTTGATCTAAGGACAAGCTTTGCTTTGTGTCTTATGTTCACCTGGACTGTACGTCTGGTACAATACTGTGTATTATTACTCTCCTACAGACTTTCTATCTCTGTGAAATCACTTATGTCTGCATTAGGAGCATTTAGTTAATCCACTACCCTTCATAGCTGAGAGGACACCTTAGGGGAAACACAATCTCCTTCTCCTTCCCTCTCCGCCCGAGGGTTAAAAAATAAGGTCATTAAGAAATGCAGGAACTATCCAAGTTATTCTCTGTTGTTGGCAGCCTGTGAGGTGTTCTTTTAGATAAGTTAGGGAGCTGAGAGTGTTCTGGTGCGCATGTGTTTACTGTATGTGTACGTGTGTGTGTGTGTGTGTGTGTGTGTGTGTGTGTGTGTGTGTGTGTGTGTGTGTGTGCTCAACCACATCCACAGCTAGCTGAGAGACTTGCCAAATAAAGAGCTGAAAGGACAATAGGCCTAACCTCAGGAAGATTAGTTCATGTGTCGGAGGAATCCCAGTACCCAGAAGCCCTCGCTGCAGCGAGAACTACCGTAATAGGGTGGGGGAAAATTGCTGATATTTATGGACACAATTGGGAAGACTTGGATTTTGTGCGCGCAGACAGTGGGCTGTCAGGGGGCAGACAGCGGCCTCTGATTGGTCACTGACGGCAGCTTTCCACTTTTCAAGTACTGATAACGAGTCCTGCATTTGTGGGAGCTGTCGGTGACATACTGTATCTGACAAATAAAGTACGATTTAGGCTACGTTACGACTTTCTTCCACGTTAATTCACTTCAAGGAGTTGGCTAGCTACAGTTTTCTCCTTTTCTGGGCTGGATGAGTCTTTCATTTAGTCCCGACTTTACTCTCATGATAAAATATGTTGAAATGCAGCTGGATCTGGAAGGTAGTCGCTGGCTGCGCCTCTATGCTCATGTTTTGTGGTGTTTTACTCCAGACTAGTTTCAAAGCAAAGTGGAAGGACAATTTGGGAAAAGTTGTTCTATGGAGCAATCAATATCAGTCTGTGTTCATCAATCTTAATTCAGATTTCATCAACCAGTCATTAGTTGCATCAGGTGTTGGTCAAGAGAACCAGCTTTGAAGAATGTTTTGTTCTTCTGATTGAGGCGGCTTGTTATATGATTGGGTCAGAAATAGAATGACTGTATATGGGATCAGATTTGCCTTGTTCCCCTCAGAAACAGAAAGAGACCAATGAGGTTACGACAGAGAATGAGTCACACAAAATAGAAAAAAGTGACGCCGCTCCAGAAGAGGATTATGGGTATTAATTGATAACAGGGAGAAAAATATACCAGTTTACTCCAATTGCCTCAATTGGCTTTTAATGAACTCTTCCTTGAGCTTTTCCTGCCCCCACCTTCACACACACACACACACACACAAAATAGAAATATTGAAGTGTTCTTTGACAAGATAATGCTGTTTCTCATGATAATTACCAGCTTTTTCCTTCTACTCTGCAAAGGAGGAGGGGGATGCTAAATATAGCTCCACTCTCTACGTCTCCACAGACTGCATGTCAGACTGAATGGTCTATTTTTATCCACCGACGTGATGTTTATAGCATGTCGCTGTAGTCACGTTCAGAACTGACACTTTTATTCAGTCGTGTCATATGAACAACGTACATACTGACCTTGGAAATTAGGTCTATGGAAAAACAAAATTAAAGACTGACCCAAATATATTGTATCATATCACAGTCTATTAGAGTGTCAAGTATTTTATCTGAGGTATTTTTAATTAAGATACTGTACGTTTGGCATGCGTGCATCATCACGCATATACTGTATGTGATGATGCACACATGCCAAATGTTTTATTGGCATCCCTGGAAATAACCCATTATCTCCCTGTAGTCTCTCTCTCTCTCTCTCTCTCTCGCAAATAAACTCTGGATGGGAACCCCATCTGGCAGCAATTTTCTTTCTAATGAGCATGCTCAGTCTAGCAGACTTGACAAAAAACATACACACACATGCCTCCCTTTATGGGCATGAGAGCCATCAGTCAGTACGCCCAGTGAACAGAGCAGTCAGCGTGGTGCTGAAGTACAATGGCTGGAAATGATGGTAGACCATCTTCGCAAACTCATTTATGATTTAGAGTACCTTACTGTACCTTGCGGTGTGAATTGCGTATGTTAATGACAATAATGGTAGTATTGTTAGATTCAGTGCAGTGAAAACTATGATGTGGTGCAGTCTTTTTACCTTACAAGTACTAAGTATTAATGAAAAGGCACAATAACAATCATAAACTGTCAAATAAGGCTTGGTTCAGTAGTGGCTCTGATTCATTTGAAATCTGGATGACACATTGCTTTTAATTTGTTTGTGCTTGTGTGTTTGCAGGGTGTCACGTGTGTGTGTGTGTGTGTGTGTGTGTGTGGGGGTGTGTGTGTGGGTGTGTGTACTGTATGTGTGTGCATATTTTCAAACATGCTGTGTCATCTAAACTGTGTACAGTCCGTATTGGCCAGCCATATGGCCAAGTCAATAACGATGTATGAAAAGTAAAATATAAGTGTAGCCCATACATTTCAGCATACCCTGGGTGGGATTCGAACCCAGGTCTCCTGAGGGACAGACACCGTTTTAACCAGCTAGTTCTTCATCAGTGTGGGTGGATGGTACAGTGTATTCATTCTGGAGGGGAGTGAGTTTAACCAACAACTCGCTACCTACTCGAGGACTCACAAGAACCCAGTTTCACTCGGTTACACTCACCCCCCTAAACTCACTCCACATCCACAGGGCATCCGGGTCACGGCACCAGTGTAACCCACACATTTCGCATGCCCTCGGTGGGACAGACACTGCTTTAACCAGCTACTAAAAGCTAGCTCTTCATCGGCAGAGGTGGATGGTATTTATTTAGACTAGGGGACGGGGAGGGAGTTTAACCAACAACTCGCCACCTGTTCAAGGACTCACGAGAAGCCAGTTTCACCTGGTTACATCTACAGCAGCATCCATCACCCATGGACTTTCCCAGTGATAATACAACGAGTTGCTGCCAGGGCACCAGAGGAAGAGAGACCTAGGGCAGAGCTGGGGGGGTTGAGAGGGTGACAGACACGGTGGGAGAATCTCCGGACCCTGAATTTGAGCCCTGGTCTCTATGGAACGTGCGTGAACAAGAGAACTGTCCGGCTTGCACGGGTTTCAGTCTCACCCCGGGAGAGTGGACCTCTGATCAAGACCAGGAAGCTTGAGAAGCCCCTCGGTTTGACAGCGCCACGGCCGTTTCTCTTCAGCTCTGTCACGCCTCACCCCGAAACCATTCGTCAGGAAGACGGAGAGGGCGGGGTCAAGGGGGAGACAGAATGAGGATCAGGGTGATGATGGGTACTTGGTGGATGGGGATTTAGCAGAGACTCAGTCCTGGGTGACCGATGCAGAGGCATCCATCTTTCTGTCAGTCAGGTTAATGTAAACAAATGAAAGAAGCGACCCTGCTCGTTTGCTGCTATGGAGACATTGAGTGAGGTGCAGAGAAAGTAGGGAGAGATTTAAGAAACCAAAAAAAAGCTGATACACAACATGCCAAATCAAAAATAACTGATAATTGTTTTGTTTTTTAAGCAAACGGGCTAAAAGGAGTCTTTTTTTCTCCACATGAAATATTTAACACCGACAATGTGTAGTGGAGCCACCTGTCATATAAGTGTACTACGAGGCAATCTATTATTGAGGGGGGTCCGGAGCCGACGCCATTGAGCGGGGGCCCGTCTGTGTGCAGTCCCTGTGAGGGCCTCAGCCAAGTTATTTTTTGCCTCCAGCTCCTCAATGAAACATGTCCATGGTGCTGTCTTGCCCTGTAGAAGCCCCCCCCCCTCAACCCCCCCTCCACCCTCACTCCACTCCGAGTCGTATGTGAATGGATAGAGGGTGTGCAGGTGCTAGAGAGTGGTACGGTATAAATAACAAGTTTACAGTCAGCACAGCGCAGTACATTCCAAAATGGGCCAGGGCTAGGATGGAGGACAAGTAGGAAGGAGTAAAGATAGTTCACTGAGTTATTGCCTGAGGTAAATATAGCCTTAGATTTTTCCTTTGGAAGGGGAGGTTGTTGTTGCAGATGCCCGTAGCAAACATACAGCAGGAAGTGTGCGGTTTTGTCTATAATTTATCGGGTGATTCTACCTAAGGCAAAGCTAGTGACGAGTGTCTTGGCTAGTGACCAGTGTCTGGACTCATGAGAATGAGTATATTGTCACAGGTCAATGGACACGTCACTTAATACCCTTCTCAACGTGTTGATGTCATAACCTCAACGCGATAATGTCAGCGTCATCCATCAAATCCTGTCGTCCCATCAAGAAGCCATCACACCCTTGATTACTGCACTGCAGATTCAGAATCAGATTTTATTTGTCACATGTACTATATATAGTACAGTTCTATACTGTATGTAGTATACTGTCTCTTATATTGATGTAACATCATAGGATGATCTTCACACCTGGATGTTGTTGATGTTCATATCATATTATAATCATACAGTTAGTTTGATTATACAGCCAATACCAACTTCTTTTATAGATGATCCTGTATGTAAATTACAATATTTAATTAAGATACAGACAGAGACGTCGTTGAGGTACTGTAGGTTGCAGGCTGTTCAATGGGTTGCATTAAATGGTAAATGGACTGCACTTATATAGCGCTTTTCCACCTTAGCGGCACTCAAAGCGCTTTACAATGACCTCTCATTCACGGTAGCTGCCATGCAAGGTGCTAACCTGCTCATTGGGAGCAATTTTGGGGTTAGGTGTCTTGCTCAAGGACACTTCGACATGTGGACAGTCGGAGCTGGGATTCGAACCACTGACCCTTCGATCACTGAACGACCAGCTCTACCAACTGAGCTACAGCCGCCCCTTTAAGTCTAATTAAGTTTACTTGTAAACAGTGTGTCATTGTTTTGGCTGGCAGGAAATGTTTCCTTCATTTTGGGTTCCAAACATTTCAGGATTATGAAATTAGCAGAGCAAACTGCATGTGGACGATTGACTCTCTTCTCAGTTCATCTCAGGTCAAGCCATATCAATTTCCCAAACTGAAATGTTATCTAGATGGTAAACTATTTAACTCTGCTAGGGAATATTTGTCAAGCAGTTCAGCAAACATGTATTGATTTATTGATGTGATTTTCTTTCCCTCACAACGGAGAGGAGGTTTATGATGTTTCATCATTTTGTTTTCATGCTCGGAATACAAGCACTAAGAACCAAAATACATGTATGGGTCAAAGTAACATGTTCTGTGTAAATTGTTTATACATTGAGACAAGTGCACTTATGAGTGTCAACTAGAGTTGTACTTGTTTATGATTGTGATGGAATTTTGGCCTCTGCATCCCTGGAAGGCTGGTTACCCTGGAGACGGTCACACCGTGAGGACTGTGAGAAAGAGCAACGTCTCATACCTGAGCCACTCAGATGATGTCATAAGATATCAACCACAGACAGGAAGGACGAGAAGAGAAATGTGTGTTTGTGTGTCTGAGGCTGTGTGTGTTTGTGAGTCTGAGCATGTGCGTGTGTGTGTGTGTGTGTTTGGTTTGCTGAGTCATGCCAAACATTGGGAGTGACATAGCCACTTGGCTTAAAGAGAGTTTTTTTTTTTTACACACCTCCTGGCACATGATGTGAGGTCCATTGGGGACACACAGCTGGCAGGGTTCCAGCACAGAAGGAAAATCCTAGTATAAGACACCACTAGTGAAAGAGGAGCTGGATGAGCTCAGCCCGGGCTGCCAAACAGGTATCTCTCAACAGAGGTATCTCTCAACCAGGCAAAAACAAAACAGGTATCTCTCAACCAGGCAAAAACAAAACAGGTATCTCTTAACCAGGCAAAAACAAAACAGGTTTCTCTCAACCAGGCAGAAACAAGAGAGATTACAGCCTCCAAAGCAACTTATATCACTACCTTAACCCATTTTGACAAAAGAATTACAGTATATGAGAAATATGTAACTTTCTTTAAAACTGGCTATTTGGATACAGAGTAAGATGACTTCTTAGCCAGTATTTCCTGTCTAATATGAGTTTGATTTAACCCTTGGAATACTACCGTCTCGCCAGCAAAATGTTAAAAAATATCTTTAAAAGAAATCTGTAAAAAATATTTAAAAAATCACTTCCTGAAAGCTGAGAAACTGTGCTTTCTAGTAATATAGGAAAAATCCAATTAATATTCGGAATGCTGGCACTGTACTTACTGTACTGAAAGGGTTAATACAGATGCTGCAAGCTATGTGGAACCCATCAACCCTGTCAGGGTGATAAGCTGACGCTGCCAGGGGCAGTGCTAGTGACAGTGTGGAGTCAGCACAAGTTACTAGCATCTGCCCTGACATTCTTAGACTGAGCTGGTTCTGTGACTCGTAGTCAGCAAAGATCAATTTAGTCTCTGATATCCCCCTTGTGTATGAATTAGAGGTTTGACCCATTTCACCAAGTTTTATATTGAAAACCACTAATAAAATTAGCAGCACTATGCACTTTTGTTTGCATGAACATTAAAATAATGTGCCTTGGAGACTGTTACTAACTAGAATTTACAGTGAGTTCCATTAGTTGAGACAGTAGACCGTTTTCTTGATAATATAATATACTTTGTTTTGTCCACGTTTAAAATTAGTTTAAGCTTGCAAAGAGTTCATTCAATTACAGTACATCGGAGTCTGATTGTAAATTCTGAAGAGCTTGCTCAATAGGGGGGCAACAGAGTAGATAACTGTATCATCCGCATAGAGATGAATTTAGCTGTTTCTAACGTCAGTATTAAAATCCTTTATATATAGTAAATAAAATAGGACCCAAAACAGAACCCCTTTTAAAACACTAGGGGTAGTGTGCTATTTTGGACATTTATCCCTATTTGTGGTCTGTCTACCATGAACCTGAAACAGAAAGACCATAATTTCACTGATCGTTCCAGTATTGAGCTAGCTGTAGTTGGAATGGAAGTCAGTGGGGCAGTCGTAAATGTGTTGAAAAACTATGATGAATGTGCTTTTCTGAGAGGGGAAGCACAGGGTGTAATCTACCAGTCTCAGTATGCTCTCCTGTGAAATGTATCGCAATCCGAGTATTTTTAAGTGTTTGGCATGACTTGCACATAGTCCTCTGGGAACAGTGAAAACAAGCGCCAGGGGAATGTCCAATTCATGCCAAACATGTAAAAACATTTGGATTGCGATACATTTCACATTTCAACATCTAAGTTGACTTCTTCAGGATGACCTATAACCCATAATATTGTGTTTAATTCATAGGTACAGTAGTGCATCCTGTCAGGCAGAAAATATCTATCAATATGTCCTATGACCCATTTTAGTGTGCTTAAACCATGGGTAGCACATCATGTCAGGAAGGAAATGTCAAAATGTCTATCAACATTTCCTACCTGACAGGATGCGCTAACCATGAATTAAGCACAATAAAATGGGTCCTAGGACATTCTGATAGACATTTCCTACCTGACAGGATGCACTTCCCATGAATTGAATATAACATAATGGGTGGTAGGTCATACACAAGCCAGGGAAAAGTTAACCAGTTTGGGTCATTGCTAGAAGCGTTCAGGCATTAGCTAGCTACATGCACTAGCTACATTTGTTCATTCATGCATTTCTTTTCACATAACTGAATGTTTCATTTGCAATGTGAATGATCAGCATCATAAGCAAGACAAAGATATTGACTTTTTCATTCATGATAATTTGACCGAATGAGACAGGACAGCCCTTGGGCACAATGGTAATCATATGATAAACAGTCATGGGCCTGCTGATTTTATTAAAGGCTCATAAAGTCTAATTTAAGAGAACCACAACACCAGCCACCACCAGTTTGACTGGATGTGTCATGTGGCTGCAGGACATCACTTTTCATCCAGGACCTCTTCCTACATCTCTCTCTCTCTCTCTCTCTCTCTCTCCCTCTCTCTCTCTCTCTCCCTCTCCCTCTCTCTCCCCTCTCTCTCTCTCTCTCTCTCCCTCTCTCTCTCCCTCTCTCTCTACCCCTCTCTCTCTCTCTCTCCCTCTCTCTCTCCCCCCCCTCTCTCTCTCTGCATCTCTCCGCCCCCCCCTCTCTCTCTCTCTCTCTCTCTGCATCTCTATCTGTCTTGCTGTCTCTCATCCCCTGGGGAAATCAGAAGAGCCAGGATGTTGCCCAAGTGTAAATCACGCAAGGGGATGTCTTTATAGGAAAGCCCTCCCAGGCGCCTCCACACTGTTCTCCACAACAGATGGCCTCTCCACAGGAAGTGTCTCATCCACCCCTCCCCAAGGACCAAGATTTTGTTTATCACGAGTCATGCCTAAGGACAAAAAGCATTCCCCGTCGCTGTCCATTACTGGAATTTACCCAAGATATTGCATTTAGCGCGACATTAACTTAATTTGTGTTTACAATTCTGTAAGCGTATAAAGTGTTTGTGGCTACGGAGCTCTGGAGAATGATGTCACTAAGGTCATGGGTACCACAAGTGTATCTCTTTAAGTTTCTTACTGCAGACTTTCAGGCTACCTGTCTTCTGAAGGGACAGTGTTCCTTTAGGCTTCTCCTTTATGCTACAGTCCCATGCTGGTAAATCAACACCAGCAGTTCAAATATCACCTTGATGCTCACAGCACAGTTGGTAAAATAGTCAAAAGTGACATTACCAGGAGACTGATCCCAGGTCTCACGGGACCTTTTGGCCTCATTAATCAAGCGAGTATTGCCATCCTTGCAGAGGCCTTTAATTGAGTTATTTGGGTCCTGGCCTGAGAGGATCACATATCTTGGATCTCTAATTAGAGAAAAGGCAGGATGGTTCAGTTGAGTTAGGGGAGGAAGGCCACTGCATTTACTCACTCCACCATTAAAGGCGGCAGAAAGTCATTTCAAGAAGAATATAACTCACTTTGATGACTCCGCAGCTGAATCAGCCGCTGCGGTGGGATTTTCTCTTGCTGTATTTGGCAAGGCCAGCTTTCCGCTCTCAAAACCCTGGCAATTCTGATTAACATTTACAAATGAAAGCTGTTAGGAAAATTTATGAAACTGTTTCCAAAGAGGTAGAAGTAAACCTTTCAAGAGTGTTGGTCAGATTTTCCATTTAGACTCAAACTAAATCGTGTTGCCGGCAGTAACTTACATGGAGTATATTTGCAGCATGATGCTGTATGACATGGTTACTGTCTTTCTTTGATATGTTATGACATTGGTGTTTGGGTTGTTCACACTTTTAGAGTTGATTTAAAGGCAGACTGATGAGTTATGTACACCTTAAGACAGGGAGATCAAGAACCACTTAAACTAAGATGTGCGTAGTCACAGTTACTTTATCCTTTTCAATGTTAACGTCTGATTCTCTCTGTCATAGGAAACCCCTACGGAAGGAGGAGAATGGAACGAGCCGAGGGGAGTACGCTATGAGCTCACGCACCTTGAAGACGGTGGATACCAACAACACAGGGGTGTAGAAAGTCCACCCCGACTGAAGGATCATACCAACCAGAACCCATGCCACTAGAAATGACAAGCCACCCTCCTTGACGTTGAGAAGGCTGGGATAATGGTTGAACGGAGAGTGTGAACTTGCAAGCCACCATCCTCCATGTTGAGAAGGTCGGGTAAATGGTTGAAAGGAAAGTATGAACTTGCACCCAACAGCAAGTCACGTCTCAGACATTTTGGAAAACTAGAAAGAAGAGCTTGATAAAATAGGACATATGGCATGTATTTAGCCTGGGTTTGGAACATAGTAACTCCGCGACGTATAGGGTTTGGTACTGAAACCCTTCACCAGATGGCTCATCTATGTAGCGGGAACTCAGATGTGTAGTGGAGACTCTATGATCACTTCCAGGAGATGAATCTGTCTGAATCTGTCAGTCTACACCTCCAGAAACCTTGGAGACCCCTCAGTGGACAGTACCGAAACGTAGGATACTAAAGATCAAAAATACGCATGCACTTTCTGTTGAATGCAATGATTTTTTTTTTTCAAATTTGTCCTTCGCTATCTGCACCCCTTAATTCCCAATGACTTGGTACAATCCTAACCCCCTCTGAACGATACTTCAAATCCAGTCTTTCTTTTAGACAGGTTAATGTTGAAGAACAGATTCTGGAGGTCTATAAACCAAATATGATTAAGTTTAAAAAATAATATTAGAATTGGTTCTCTTTGAAGGGGGTTGGCAACTATCTTTGCTCTCTGACTATGCAATTTGAAAGAATATGGGATATCAACCCAACATGTGTTTCATGTGAAAATAGAAAGTGAGCATGCCCTTCTGCACATCTATGAAGGATGCCGTTTAATGCTTTCCAATGCAGGTCAATGTTTCAGTTGCCAATGTATGTTCAGTATGTGTATCGCTGTATAGCACTAGTCCATGAGAGTTTGCCTCAAATCTGTTTTCTCTACCACGCCCACAAAACTCAGTTAATAGCAGTGACTTGACTGTTAGGCTTCTTCCAAGGGTTACATTAAGAAAGTAAGCTAAAATGCTCCCCAGATGTCTAATGTATTGTGTATTACACATACACGTACAATAGATTTCCCCATAAATTGGTCCAATATGTAAGGTACTTGACCCATTATTACTCAAGGCCCCTCCTGTAAATGTGTAATATGTTTGGCTATGGCATTTGGCTATGGTGTTACCTGACTCTCCACTCCTTCTTAGTGAACGGACAAATTAACTTGTGGTTTATTCGAATTATATGCTTTTGCCTTTATAGTACCGTGTATGAGTACTTGAGAGATACCAGTATCCCAAGAAATTACTGCCTTCTACTACATTTTTATATACATACAATTATATCGTTTATCAAGTTAGTTATTGTACTTTAATACAGGCTGTCTCACTTTGACATTCGTACAAATTATGAAGGCTTCATGAGGCTGTTATAAAGTCATTTAAAATCTAAACACTGTGTATATGCTTCACTAATCACCTATTTACCAGATATAAAGGGTGCTAAAACAGGTGATATCTTCTGGCTCTTGCTATCCTTTCTGGTACATCTATTTGCCTGTGAATGGTTTATTTTGCATAATTAAGGCTTTGAAGTAGTGTGATTGGTCAAAGGACCGCATATTGTCACCTATGTCAATCAAGCCTCCTCCACCATTTAATTCGCACACCATAATCAAACATCACTGTACCGTTCGTTTAATGTTTGGTAATAATGATATCTACAGTAATTTAACAAATTATGTGAATCAAGTGTTGCTATGGTCTATACAGTCATTCATGCCTTCATCTGGATACTATAATGCTCTGTCTATCATACTGTTTACATCTGGTATAGTCGGAAACTTTGTTGTAAACTTGACTGAATGCTCCATATAACATCCATAATATGTGATTCTGGAGTTTAAATACAAATAGAGCCTTTGTCAGTGGTCAGCACCATCTGCTCACAAGAGGATGACAATCCTTCTCTATACTCTATACTATTCCATTTTCTCAAAGATTTGTGTCACTATTTTTCATTCACGGCCATAGCCATAGTGCTACTGTATGAGGCTTCTGGTTTGCAAGCTAACACTCAAGTCAAATACACCGATACAAATACAGTACATTCATATCCTGGGGTAGATGCTGTATTTCTTTCTGATTGGTTGCAGTATAAAATATTTCCAAACAACACCGATAGTTCATCATTCTGGTTCAGAGGATTTCTTGGGAGATTAAATGCTGTAAATGTGCTGAAGTTAAATCAAAAATACTTATAAGGATCTCAAAGAGACTGAAATACGACGGGTGTGTGTGAATTGTTCTACCCTCTCGTTACAAACATGTCAATTTCAAGATTTAATAACAGTTAACTTCACTCCATGGACAATAGTTGTGTATTATAATGTACAAAATAAGTCTGAAAAATATTGCATGAATGTAAATAGTATCAGTATTAAATATTTGCCTTCTTGACTGTCTTATGTGTACAGAGAAAAGAACATTATGTTTATAGGATTGAAAATATTAAGAAAAAAACGTTGATATGCTACCAATCAGTTGCAAATGTCGTTGTGTGTCTGGAACAAGCCATTAATGTATATTGGAGTAATTGAAGGTTGTTGCACAATGTATGCATCACATACCAAAACATTAAACATATATTGTGCATTTAACCAATTTAAATTGCAACATACTGACTTTTTTAGTTTTAAATAAAAATTATACTATTGAATAGTATCTATTGCAATATTTTGTTCTATGTTGAAATTGCAATGATCCCTTGTTGGTATGGGATGTTTGAGGTAATCATGCTGTTGAAGGTACAGATTGTCAGGTACAGGTACAGATTGTAAATGGACTGCACTTATATAGCGCTTTTCTACCTTAGCGGCACTCAAAGCGCTTTACAATGGCCTCTCATTCACCCATTCACACACCAATGGCGGTAGCTGCCATGCAAGGTGCTAACCTGCTCATTGGGAGAAATTTGGGGTTAGGTGTCTTGCTCAAGGACATTTCGATGTGGACAGTTGGAGCTGGGATTTGAACCACTGACCCTTCGATCACTGAACGACCCGCTCTACCAACTGAGCTACAGCCACCCCTGAGATGTTGGGCCTTTTAGGAACTAGGGTGCAGGTTTTAGCCACAACAGGTTCTGAATATGTTATTACATTTTGAAATGACTGCATGCTAAGAGTATGAAGGCATCGACATGAGCAATAACCTCTGCACAAACTCTTAAGTTATGACCATGTTTTAAGTTGAGTATTTCTGGCAGGTAACGTCTGTGGTATTTTGTATAAATGTTTAACTTTAAAAAGAAATCCAATCCAGCAATTCAATACGATGAAACCGTAAGAAAAACCAGCAAAACTAACCGAACCCATCAATCCACCCAGTCCCACCACACGTGAAGACACGCTCTAACAACCACACGTCAATAACAGACAGCTGAAACATTGTGAATCATATCAAGTGGCTGCTCTATTACGCCCTGCGCAACAAATCAAGCATCATATCAGCAAAACGTCAACGTGAGCTGACCCCAGAGTTAATATTCAAATCCCTTATATCCCTCGTGGCTTTCCCAAAAGACCTGAAGTGCTGATGGATAGCCCCGGTGAAACCCAGAGCTCCTTCCGTGAAATCCTGTCAATCAAAGACCTGCCTTCTGGAGGAAGATTGTTTGCCATCATAGGGCCGCTGCAGGTCAGTCAAGCTGACAGCTGTGAATCTGCATGCCAATCAAGAAGGGGTGTGGGTGTGTGTGTGTTGGGTTGATGTGCATCCTTGCCAGAGGTTTGATGTGTGCGTGTTGAGTTTGCGGGATCCCTCTGAATGGGAAACTAGCTATTGCCTGTGAGTGATTTGGTCTAATCAAACTCAATGTATATGACACTACGATCATATAGGATGGATGTGGTTCTAACCAGTGAATTACTTCCGGACAAATACCAGCCTCAATACCAGCCAAAAGGCCTCATTCTATCACAGTAAGAGAGAGGGTGTTTTTGAAAGGCCTTCGTCACAGATACAACTGGCAATACTGAATAAACACGTGATTAATAGGTGATATCAAAGTAAAAGAAGATGATGTCCGCACACAGTATAAGGTCTCTGTCCCTGCTTTATTGACCCCCAATTAATGCACACGTTTCGCCCACAAGGGCTTCTTCTTCTAATAGGTGATATCAACCATTAATACATCACGCTGGGTAAGAAAGGTGTGTGTGTGTGTGTGTGTGTGTGTGTGTGTGTGTGTGTGTGTGTGTGTGTGGGGGGGGGCAGTGTAGACAATGAGAGTGACTGGAGAAAGCAAAATGAGCAATGCTCTGAGCCATGCCTCAATCTGATCCTCAGATGTGGCCTATGAATGTAATGCAGTTAGACAGTCTGGGCCATTTTGAACACTTGTGTGTCCCACGGCCAGAGATGCTGGAGCTGATAACCAGCCAGGAAGTGACGGCCTGTTAATGGGCCTTCCAAGACCCTATTGAGCCCGTGAGACGGAGACCCAGTTGACTTTATCTGATACTGAGATGTGTGGTGGGACTGACAGAGGCCTGTGCTGCTGGTCTATCCATCTCTCCTAACCTGGAATGAGGAAGGAAAATAGCTTTGAATGAGAAGCTATAAGCAACTGTGTGTGTGTGTGTGTGTGTGTGTGTGTGTGTGTGTGTGTGTGTGTGTGTGTGTGTGTGAGAGAGAGAGAGAGAGAGAGAGA